>NC_089722.1:14397084-14716981 GCF_035083965.1 Branchiostoma lanceolatum
TTGTTCTGACGCTTCTGATGTGGTTGTGGTACGGTGTCCTGGGACGTATGTGCCAGGGAGACCTCCTAGGTGTACCTGGAACTCCAGCATTGTCAGCAACTATGAGAAGTCTGGGAGAATTCACCGACTGTGCAGTAGAGCCTTGTATACCTGTGGTGGACAGGTTGACACCGAGAAAGGCTACGGATCCGCCGGCAAAAGCCCGCGCACCCATAAGACTTCCCAAGCCGACCATAGTGGCCGTCCGACCCGCTCGCCCGGCCTGAGCTACTCGTCGAAGTTCGTTATTCCTCGGACTCCGACGTGGGGTGGCGCTACGTCGACGCAAGGAAGGAGTGGCGAGCCTTCTCTTCGGAGTTTTTATCGGTGTAGACAGAGCTTTCAGTGTAGGTTTTCTCGGTGTTCTTGTGGCTACGGCCAACAGCGCCCCCTTGCCGCCCGGTGTCGCTAGTGCAGTCGCAGCGGTGACGTCAGGCTTGTTTGTAGGGGTAGAGATCAGTGGCGGCAGCGCCGTGTTCTTGGACGACCCACAGCCACACCCTCCTCCACAACATCCACCCCCTCCCCCTGACGTCACCTTCTGGGGAGAGGGAGGCTGTACATTGATGGCAACAGCGGCCGTTCCTTGTTTCATGTCGGATGACGTCTTTTTGACAGTTACCTCTTTCTTGGCCTTCCTCTTGTGTTTAGTAACCTTTGGAATCCACCTGAGCAGAAAATAACAACAACAATATGACATATCAGTGGTCACATTTTTTTCAAGAAGAATTCTTGTAGTATAGTTTAGTAAATCATTTTGAAAAAGCACATTATTTTATGTGCTCTACTATCGACAGATTTAAGACGTATCTAGGCCGGCTAGTCTAGGGAGGCCATATGTTATGAGTGTTCGAGACATGAAATAAAAGCTAGCACTAAAATCAGAATGGGACAACATTAAACATTTCACATCTGATTTAGGTTTCAATGCATATTATCAATGAATCAAGACCAAATGTTTTGGAAAATCGAATACACTTCCCCAGCTGCCTATACTGGAAAGTTTAAACAGGCTACTTTGCCCTTGATGGGGTTATCTGGGGGTTTATTAAACGAAGTTGAGGTTAGAAGTTTTGTAGAGTATACTGACCTATTAGACTTCTCTCGTTCCAGCTTGGGTGGAGTGACAAGCCCCCCGACGACGCACGTTCCCAGGGCAGTCTTACAGGTGACGTCCAGTTTCCGGCCTGCCGTCACGGACTGAGCTATCTTAGCAGCCTCACAGGTCTGACACACTAGCCTCGTGATCGGAGTCGCCTTCTCGTTGTTCTCCTCGGGCGCTTCCGTCACGGACATGTTTTTAGACTCGGAAGACAGGCGTCGGACGGCTTTCGGCTTGCGCTTGGAGGCCTTTGCGATTGGCTTCACTACATGCTACAAAAGACAAAGTTATGCTGAAAATTCAGACTTAAACAATCAAAAATGAAAGAAACGTGTGTTTTGTATAATGTCGTTCACGGTTCCGAGTGCGCATGCGTTAAGTCAAAAGTGAAGGCCCTGACTTATAAACAGTTCTTGTCTAAAATATGATTTGTACAAGTCCAGATTCCGTCAGTCGGTTTACATAATAATGTTTGACGTGTTTTATTGATGTTTTACGAGCCTTTACCTTTGACCTTGCGCATGCGTCCTCGGAAGATTGAAAGTCTTATTTTCTACAGACGTGTTCTGAAATGTGAGAAAAGCTCAAAAACGTTCCGACAGTAGATACTGAGTCCGTAATTTCGTTTCCTTGTTCAGAAATAATTGAGCACTTAATCTACGAGGTTTGGTCGTTAATTCGACGAGTCAACTCTTTGTGCTGGAGACAATTTTTTATTTTTCCGTTGTATAATTTACCGACAGAAATTAACTTTCGTGCTAATAGCTAAGCACGTGTACAACAAACGTTATCGTAGCACAACCCTCTTATTGTGTTCTTACCTTGACTCTGCTGTGCAGGCCATGTAGAAAGTCCAAGGCAGAATGGAAAAATCTCGAGGAACGACTCATGGTGGAGTCCGCAAGGTGGCGCTTTCCACTAACTCGCCAAACTGCAAAACTAGCACAAGGAACGGAATGTAACGAACCCGCAATCTGAACAATACACGTTGCGACCATTTTGGACAATTTGTCCCTTACATTATAATTTTAGACTCGACTCTATCGTGTGTTCTGAGAATGCTGAATGCTGCAACTTCTTTCTTTGCTGATGAATATCTATTTGAATCCGAACAGCAATATCATACCAGCAGGCCGACATGCATATGCATGCAAAAAACAAACGAAAGGTAAATTACACTATGATTATATACTATATATCAAACACATGAAAAAGGTAAATCGGAAAATGTCAAAATTTGGTTTCAACTGCTCGATTCCAAAAAATTTGCAGTGTGTTTGATAGACCACATGGTACGATTATTTAGGAAAAAACAATTTAAGACAACACTACTAAGAAGATACCTTTGACGTTCTTTAGCCTTGAGGAGTAGAATATCACGAAAAGCAGTGCGTCTTCTTTGATAAAGATGACTTTGCGCAGAAAAAAGATCGACTTCTCGCGTTCTGACGATACGTGACACTGATGGCGTCCAAAATGGCGGAGTCACAAAGTTCTACTGCGCATGGGCAAATGAGTCCAGGTGTGCATCGTATGAAGGTGATTCTAATCCTGATTTGCTGAGCCTGATAAAGTAATTAGCAAGGTCATCTAAGGACACCGGGGTGACCTGAGGTGAATATTGCACTCCGCACTACAACTATAATAGCGTATGGTCACAATATCCTGGTTTTGTTTCAAAACAATTAAAAATGAAACTGAAGCAAAATCAACAATGGATGGTTTTATCAGGATTGTATCGGATGTAAAGTCGTTAATAGAAGAAGCTTTATTGACACAACAAAAAGTACAGTGACATTTGTACGGTCTAGTACAATCTACAAAATGGGAATACAAATAAACCATACAGACGTGAATACCTAATATTTTGATACAGCCGTGCATGTCAGTACATTTTTTTAAATAAAAAAAGCAATGTTCTAAGAATTTATCTATGGTCAATGTAGAGAGCGATCCAACTAGTATTTGTCACAATATAACAATGCTAATGTATACGTACAACTACCGAATCAGGAAATCAGACTATATATTAACCTCCTTGTATAAAGGAACACTTTTGTGACTTCGGATATTCGTCGACTGGGAGATACGCTATAATAGGATTAGGAATATACTTTATTATTAGAATTATATTCTCGAGTACAATCTGCCTACACATTATGAACCAACTGGAGAAGTCGTTTTCTTTGAAGGCATCCAGAGCATTTTATGAGGCTTGAAACTTGAATAAGAAAACTCCAATTTTTAGTCCTTCCTACACATAGTAAGTTTCAGTAATACTATACCATTACATATCGACATAAAAGGAGCAACGATACGATGTCGTTGTGTGGTGAGAACTGATAGAAAATCCAAGCCCTAATAGACTGATCCTGACTGTCCATCACAATTAGCGGTTCGACCAGTGAGAAAGTGACTGCATGTCCGTCAAATATTTGCATTCTTATGTTTTGATTTTGCATTTCTACGTTTTGACGGAGGTGGGCGGGGCTGTGGTACCGGTCTATTTACACTAGGCGCGTGAAACTAAACGATCACCATGTAGCTTATATTTGTGGCGCTTTTGAGTACTTTTGATAAGAGATCCGCACGCAAATGTTGTAAACAGTAGCATTAAATGTAAATTTCATACAAATTACAGCAACTAGAATATTTCCAGTTTTCAAGCCTCTTAAAATTCTCTGGGTGCCTTTAATCAATAGGGCGGTACGTAAGGGTTTGGGCAGGGTTTCTGACAGTACTTTGGTACGTTGAGAATGCCCTGTCGTATGGGCCCCACGTGGTAGCTGTACTGGTTGAAGGTGAGGGAATGACTACTGACTATAAAGGGATGCACGATCGGTATTGTCTGCCAATAACACGGGGCGCCGCTTTCACCCATGTACCACCTGAAATATTAAGAAAAAAAAACAGGTGTATCAAATATTAATCTACATGATATTCATTTCTCAACATTTACTAACATCATTTTCTCTATTAGAAGTTATGGTGCAGTTTATGCGCTGTGAACTATAGCTAGATTTTACGACAAATTCGTTCGTTCGTTTGTTTTTGTTCGTTCGTTGAGACTCTGGTAGTGCCTAGTGGTACATAGGGCAGCAAGTTTCCTTGCTGTTTCAGTACTAGGGTAATTTTCTACAGGGAGGGGTTGCTAGCGCTTTCCTTTAAAATGCGTGTGGCAGCTCCTCGAACACGGGGCCCCAAATTTACGTCCCTTCCGAAAGACGGGTACAGCCCCAACCGAGATGCATATGCCCTTCCCATGATTGAACCGGGGTTTCCAAGTGGGCAACTAATTGGAACCAGGAGTTCAACCGTGAGGCTGCTACCAGTTGAGCTACAGGGCATTGGCTTATCAATAAATGGTGACGTGTCATCTTATCCTAGCCTCTACCAGGCTCCAGACGTGGCTGGAAAGAGTGGAAATTGGGAATAGGGGAGTTGGCCAGCCGACACGTAGATACAATTTGCCGACGTGTCAAATTGTATCTATAGGTTGGCCAAGTCCTCTTTGGCCGACTTCTACTCTTCCAAGCCAAGACTGGAGCCTGGTAGAGGCTAAAATTATTCCACCAATGTCACAGCAAAGTTTGTTTGTTTGTTTATCTGTTTTACTAGAAATACATATCGCCTGGCGGCGCTTTTCAAAGATTCCTGGGTGGTCCAACCCCTTACATGGTAATACACAGCAACAATAAAAATGTCAAATGATAACAAGTTATACAGGAATAAAGATTGACTTGAAAATATAACTATTCATCAAACAACAGAAATCCTGATTAGATAATAACTGAAATAACGATAACGTAATAGACTAGAAATAATCCTGAATCAAAACATAATGATGGAGAATCAAAACAATGAACCAAACTTGAATGTAAATTAACAAGAAGCCCACTTACTGATCAATAGGGTACTTCTCTGGTGGTATGGACCAGCCGATACACGCCGTCCCGTTCATGGTCTCGTTCCCATTGTTGGTCGCTTGTGCCAGGTTGGTCTGAGACATCATGGTGCAGCCCTCGGCCGGTCCACAGGCCCGGCAGCACTGCCGATCCCCGGGATAGTGCACGTACATGTCTGTGTTGTTCACGTAGAGCAGGCGGCAGTCGCCATGGGGATCCGTGAGGTTTAGACCACGTCCCTATAGACAAAGTCACACGTTTGAAAATACATGCACATGTACGGAAAACTAAGGGACTGTACGATTTTTAGCGCGGGGTGACCTTGTGCAAAGACGCCTGGAAAGAAAAATATTTCCAATGCCGGGGGGGGGGGGGGGCGTCTAAAAATAAATTTTTCCATGGCTCCCCTTCCTCCGGCGCAATTTTTAAGGCCCTCCCCCAGGCCCGAAAATATTCTCGATAACGGGATGCTAATAACGAAATATCCATACATCATATTTTCTCCCATGATCAAAATTCAATGGCTGTGACAGCTTAACGCGTTGTGTTTGGTGCCAATTTTACATCTTCAAATGTGTTTCGGACTAGCCTGAGTGTCCTAGTAAGTTTACAGGGGCTCCCATACTCTTCTCTCACCAATGGTACAATGTATATCTGTCCGGATGTACAGAGCTAGTTTGTACTGTTAATGTTCAGTACAATCCTTGTGTGTTACGCCATATGTGTACGCAATACAAACAAAAGTATACATGGGATCCCCGATAAGCTGACTAGGATGATACTCATTAACTAGTTCGGACATCTTGGCTCGGTAAATATGTGAGAACGAGAAATCATATTCTACTAGTGAATAGAGCCCAGCCATACGGTCTTGTCATCAGTACTGACCTGACAGAAAGTGTTGTTCTGCCCCTGTAGGTGATCATGTCGGGCCCGCTGTGAGGAGTAGTCGTAGTACCACGCACCGTCGTTTTCAGTCGTTATCGGCCTTGTGAAGACGTTGAATTCGTTCTCGTGAAATCTCACGGAGAAGCTCGAAGGCCAGGTCGGGGGCTTTAAGACACCGTGTACGCCCGAGACGCTAAGGACTATCCATGTCGCTACAAGCAGACCTGGTGCTGTCCTTTGCGTATATTCCATTGTGAGGACAGTATTCGTCTTTTTCAATGACCCACTGGCCCATTCAGAGATCACGTTTTTCTGTATCTCGTTTGAGACGTGGACGTTTGTCCCCTTACCTGTGGAAACAATACAAAGGTTCTCAGAGCAAAGGTTGGTTCATTATGCAAATTTTGCTTCGCGGTGCGTGTATCTAGGTATCCTTATGTGTAGCCTCCGTTGCAGTCCTTCCCGCATCAATTTCCAATTTTTCCGCTGTAGACCTGTGTCCGCTGCTGGGGAAGGACTGCGTTTTGTAGCGGACACAGGTCTACAGCGGACACAGGGGCACGGCAAATACGGGATCCCAAGCAGATGCGCGGCGCCCCACACCCCCCACCCCCCAAAAGAAAATTGGAAAAAAATTGCTGCGGGAAGGACTGCAACGGAGGCTACCATATGTGACGGTGCAGAAGCATCTTAACCTTTTGTAATGTCAGTCCAAAATCAAAGTATTGTATCCGTTTTCCTTTAAATATGTTTCATACGAAAAACGTTTCTAAAGAAAGTATAGTGGAAGAGAAGGCGCTTTGTTTGGCTTCTCTGTACATGTTTAATCCACGGCCCAGTACAGTATGACCTCAGCAAGATCGCACAGGCTAGAGTTTGGACAAAACATCCGCGCACTTTGGTCTCTTACCTTTTTCTCTTTACTTTACTTTATTTGCTTAGCCATGCCACATTAGACTCAGGTCATCAGAACCACAATATTTCGCTCTCGTTTAGAACGGACGGTAACAAAACTGGCACATCTTTAACATTATACCACAAAGAGCATTATCTATTTCAGATAGACATAAAAACACGTACTGATATCAAGCAATTAAAAACCTTCATTTCGTTTCTCCCCTTTTTTTGTAGGGGATCAGTTAAGACACTGTGTGCGTCCGAGACGCTAAGGACTATCCGTGCCGTTACAAGTAAAGTTGGTACTGTCCTGGATGTAAATTCCGTCGTGGAGGACAGTTAATTTTCTCGCTGACCTACTTGGAGATCAGTTATCTTGTTTGAGGCGTGGACTGTTGTCACCGTACCTATCCACAGAAGCCCTGGTCCCCAGAGCAAAAGTCCGATCAGTATCCAAATTTGTTTCTTCTTTATTTGTTAGGCGGACTGCAGATAGCCTTGAGGATAGGCACAGTATAGAGGCACCTTGATCTTTTGAAAAATCAACCTTAAGGCGAAGAATTGAGCCTCTTTTTCGTTAAACCTTATAATCCGATCCGAATAACTGGATAAACGCAAGGTTCAGTAGGGGAAAGGCCCGATACGGTTAACAGTGGAAGAGAAGGCGTTTTGTTCCGATCGGCCGACACCTTTGTTAATGTTTAACCCACAACCCAAAATCACTTTACCAAGGCCCAACAGTCTTGCCTTTTCTTTATAACACCCGCAAGCACTTTGGTCTCGGCCCTTTTCTACGAACAAGAAGAAAATCGAACTCACAACGTACATGTATGGCAAGAATACTTGCACCCCAATAACAAACTGACAGGAAGAACATATATGTGGCAACTGATGTAAACAATTAAAAACGTTTAATTTCTGTTTTCACCTTGTAATTCCAAGTACAAGGATAGAAGCCTTCTGCTTTCTCAATTCCTGCTACATTTGTTAGATTTATCATTAAGCATTACAATTTAAATCTGTGCATCTTCGTTATGAATATTTTTTTTTCAAATAGCATTATTGGCAGCTTTTGTGAAGGTATTACGATTTCCATGCAAATAGCGTCAACATTTCAAATATGTTGTCCCTTATAAGCCCCGCTCTCACTGGACCTGCGGCACGCTGGCGGCGTTGCTGCGGCCGATAGAATTGGCAAAGCATTCATTGAATTTTATCGACAAAAAACGAATCTACATCCCCAACGGGCACCGGTGCAATTGGAACCGTAACATTAGAAGGTTGAGTAGCTCCTTAGTCCCTCCATTCCTAAGAATATCTTACACATAGCCCAAAGTTTACCCCATTATCAATGACAAAATACTGGGAGTTTCCATATCTTTGACTTTTGTAGGAATGTTAGGAAAAAAACTACATAAAATAAATGAAAATCTGTAAAGGCTACAATTAACAGCAATAAATCAAAAGAACATATCAAAGTCCTACTTTTAAGAATTAGGTTTATTACATAATAAATGCAATATAACATAATAAATGCAATATAAAAGGACATGTTGGCAGCTCATTACTTTAAGCAAATTGTGACCTTTAGTCACTGATGAAAGAGAGCGGATGCTGTTTGAACGTCTCACTGTTAAAAATATTTATTCAGTTGCTTGAGTAACTGTCATTTCGGCGTAAATCGTGACCATGTTGATTGGAATTTTCAGAACTGTTTCTCTAGTTTCATTCTTCACTATCACTCTCTTCGTTCTCCATGTCTAACTTTTCCAGTTCCAGATATCTTGCAGGGATCCGCAGTGGATTCAAACACATGATTTCTTCAGCTTCCTTGGTGCCTCCATCTTTAGAGGTTTGTGTCTTCCCGCCTCCTTGTGTCTTGTTACTGGTGCTAGATGTTGAAGGCTCCTCGGTTGAGGTAGAAGGTCCTCTTGGTGCGTCCTCACTTGAACTCTTACTGGCTAGAACGTCCGCTGTAGAAGCTGATTTTGAGCTGCGGCCACGAGAGGTACTGGCTGTTTCAGTGGGATTGGTTTGTGTTTTTCGTTTTGTGTTTGATGTTTGTTCTGCAGAGTCATCTGCTTCGTTGCGGTCAGTGGACTGAGGGTCACAAAGATGAAGATCTGTAGAAAAAGGAAATATTAAATTCAACAAGACAAACAAACAAACACGCTGATTACAATTATACCTCTATGTTCACGGAGGTAACAAAAGATTGCAAATACAATGTATCACCTGATTAGAGCAAGCAATATTACATTTTACAAAAGCTGAGATTACATGTAATATTAAGAATAATTGTGTACAAAGAGTCTTTCTATTCAGTGACTTATCAAGCTGATGAAACTATTCACAGAGCCATTTATACCCTGTACTCTTTCCTATAACTATACTAGTTTCTAAAACTTGTAGCCATGAAATGATATGGTAACAGAGGTCCATTTTATATGAAGTTTGAAAATTGGTAACTCTTGACTGACCCTCCCTTGTGAGGTTGAATGGATTCTCCCAGTGTCTGTCTGGGACGAAGGACCTCTTCAAGTCGTGGTATCTCCCCTGTAGCCATCCCTTCAGCTGGGACAGGTCTGTAGTCTTCAGTCGGTCAGCCAGGGACTGGAGAAGGTCCAGAACAACTGCAGAATCTGGAACAACAAGTGTACATTCATGATTAGATATGGTAGGCCTCAAAATTCAGAATAGGATATAGGCGCACTGGTCTTAGTTTAAGGTTAAACAGGTCACTATGGACAAGATTCTTAATGCTTGTGACAATGGGGGAAATTATCAAAGAGATCACACAAAAAGTGGTCACATTGGCCAGGTGTAGAGGTGATCTCTTGTAATAGTAATAGTAAATGCTTTTGTTTGATGATTTCAGTGCTATTGTTTGTTATATTGAGTTTGTTCTGTACTATTCCTATGTTTAATTACCATTTTATGACCTTTATTTATTATCTGTATGTAAGGGCTCCCTTGGAAATCAGCTGCTGAGTCAGCTGAAGGAACTACCCTAAAGATGAATAAATAAATAAAAAAAGTTTGACTGCACATAAGGAAAAGGGAAGGAAAGTGATCTCAAACCAGTTTAGCTCAAATAAACTCAATGAACAGATGAGCTAATCTTCCACTGGTCGTGACAGAGAAGACGGATGCTATGTACAGTATTTACAGGTTTATTGTACCGGAGAAATTCCCCTAGCTATTTTCGACAAGCACAATGAACAGTGGACCACGGCTTAATGTCCCGTCCTAAGGACTGCGACCCTTTCCGGTAGCATGCATGTCGGGTGGGCGGCACAGCCGAGATCTAACCCTGGGCTTCTAGTTCCAGAGGCAAGATCGCTAACCACTGGACTATGCACGCTACCTTTGTATTGAACAGTCTCAAAGGGTATTAGACAACTAGAAAACAACATATTTTACAACATACCGAGAGGTTTGAGTGTTGGAGGGGTGGCATTCCTCAGGAGACAGGACAGGTAGTTATAGATGGCAGGGTAGTCAGGTGACTCAGCTGGCTCCTCCAGGTTAGCTGGCTCCGCAGCTGCAACAGTCAGCACCTGGAGTGATGGCACAGAACAAGTTCAGCTGGAAAATGCTTTCATCATTTTATTATGCCTTTCTTCACACTTGCCACCAGTTGGACCTTTTAACACAAAGGGAAGTTCATGAAATCTTTATCTATTATTAGGCTATACATTGAATTGTCACCACTAATATTATACTGTGATATGTTTTGTTTAAAAAAAAAATTAGTTGGACTTAAAGGCAGACTGGAAATGTGGGAAATACAGGAAGCCTGCAAGATAATATGAAGAAAATTTTCAATTCTGTTTTGAATGTCGGATAAAAAATTATAGGTCCCTTGCCACTTGCCAGTGGTCAACCAAAAAAAGGTCAGGATTGGTAGGTTTTTGCTAGGGTCAGTCCGGTAACTGGAAACACTAGGCCATTAAAAAGATTAAATCCCAAGAACATTTCCCAGGCTTTTACTGTAGCAGGTACAATTTGAAGATGTATGTCACACTGGAATAAATAGTTCATAACCAATGTGCTTTTCCATGTGTTCAGTAACAAGGACAATGTAGGCAGTACCATAGACTGTGTGTTCAGTACCAAGGACAGTGTCTTCAGTATCATAGACTGTGTGTTCAGTACCAAGGACATGTAGTCAGTATCAAGGACAGTGTAGCCAGTACCATAGACTGTGTGTTCAGTACCAAGGACAGTGTGTTCAGTACCAAAGACGGTGAAGTCAGTACCAAGGACAGTGTAGGCAGTACCATACTTGTACATTGAGGAATCTTACCTGTGAGAACGCCTGTGTGCACTCAGGTGGGACCTCTGCCATCAGGTCACTACAGGTGTCCAGCCAGGTCTGATGGAACAATGGGAAAGATAATTGTTGTTTCACATCAGTGGCAGAGTGTTTAGCCCCAGAACCCAGAGATACTGAGATATCCGGGGTTCCCTGATTTGTCCTGTTGATGTTGTGCCCTTGGGAATGGCACTTTACAAGACTTTCCTCACTTCAATGAGGTGAAAATGAGTACCTAGCTTCGGTTAGGGACGTCCCTCGGATAGGACGTTAAATGGAGGTCCTATACTTGAGGAGAGCCACACCTCAAGTACGTAAAAGAACCCACCACACTTATCAAAAAAATAATGTCCTGATATGCAGCTTGTACTCTTCGGTACAAACCGGGTGTGCAATACAAACAAACAAATACACTCAATCTGATAACAATGAAACACTAATACTAAATATGAACAAAAGACTGAATGGGCTTCTTTAGAGTGTGAGGAACTTGGCACTAACCTCTATGGGTGTTCTTTCTGCTTCTTTGTCACTTCCCATACCTCTACTTGCAAGAGTTTCTGCACAATTAACATAAGAAAATACATGTAATCTAACACAGAACAACCCTCAGTCATAAGTGTATGTATGCAAATACAATGTAGGTAAGCTGTGTGACTTAAGGGTAGAATGTTTAAATAACTCATTAATGATATCCTAAAAGCACTGATTAATTATTATGGACTAAGATTGAAAAGGAAGGTAAATATAACAAATATTGCAAGAAACGGCAGCCAATTCAAGTAATGCATATATCATATTAAGCTTCTACCATAAGTCAGACATAGATAGCTGGATATTGGCAAGCAAAACCTGTAAACATGCATGTATAATTCAATACTATAAATACCTGCTCTTTTCTTCATCTGTATCATGTATTCTTCGACCTGTGGTGAAAAATATGATCAGAAATATTGTTGAGAAGCAGTTATAAAATAAAAACCACCTTGAACGACTAAATTATAGCTGTCAGTCATGATATTCTACAAGAGAGAAGAGATAAATGAAATTAAATTAAAACCAATCAAAGACAAGAACACAAATTAACTTTATCTGTTAGAATAGAAACTACTAACTGTACATGTCATGATGTACATGATATCTATATAAGACAGGACTCATTGTACTTGTGCCCTAAAGCATCGAGAAAGCCACACACAAGGCAAAACTAGTCTGGATATGGGCTTGAATAAAGCTCTAAACGAGAACTATGTGGCTACAGTGTCTTTTCTGAAGATGTGGTGTGAGTTTTTACTGTTGACTTGAGGTTGTCCACTACAATTTGCCTACAGTCATAATTATGTCTTACAGCCATGTCTCATCCAAAAAGAATCATTCTATCTTTTTGAATGCATGGTGGGCTATTGAAGGAATAGCAGCTTATGGATAGTGTTGTTAAATGTACTTTAAGAAAAGATAACTTTCTAGTCTACCCATGACTTCACACCAGAACCCACCTCTTCCACTGTCTTGTTCTTTACAAACTTGTTGAGGACGTTGTAGTCATCATGCCTACAGCCCCTGCAGGGAGATGATTTTTCAAAAGATGTTCATGTGTAACAACATAGGTACAACATAGGTACAACATACAAGGTAGCAATTGCAAGCGCTGGATTGTTGTTGCTGCTTCTTAAAACCACTACTTACACTCCATTTTCTCCCTAGCTACCGCGAAATAAAAACCACGGAAACTTAAATCCATTTACAGTATCTTGCTTGTATTGCTTCTTGCATTGCAGCAGCAGAAGCAGTTATTCAAGCAACTGAATAGAATTTGGAAAAAGTCAGACGTTTCACACAGCATCCGCTACCTTTTGACAGTGACAGTCCCTGAGGAAAAACGGTGGATGCTGTCTGAAACATCTGACCGGTCGTTTCCAAACTTTATCCAGTTGCTTGAATAGTTGTTACCTTGCATAAAAGTAAGGTGTATTTAGTATATTTATCTCGATATAATGCAAAATGTAAATACTTAAGTTTAATCATGAAACTATCAAAGACTGTTGATACAAAAATGTAGATTTACCTTTTCAATGCGCTAAGGATCCTTTTCTTGTCCTTCAGGGTCCATTTAGAAGACAAGTTCCTTCTCCTGTAGCTGGCAGGTGCGCTGTACACCCGCCCCTCCACTGTCTTCCTCTGTCTCTTTGGTGGCTTCATGTTGGTAAGCTGTTCTATTGGCAGAGTTGAAAAGAATGTGGTCAACAGGTTTTTAGTTTTACAGGTTTGCTTACAGGTTTGCGTAGAAAAACCTTTGTCGGATCCGTTGGGATGTGTGGTGGCCGCCATCTTGATTTTGTGACGTCGCTGGGTAGGCATACCATTTCAATGGGAGGGTTGTTTTTTGGGGCTGCTAGCGTTCTCTCTATAACTATCACACATTCAACTCAAATAAAAATTCCATACCAAAGTCATATTTATAAGAAGACCCCGTAATCGCTAAACTAACAGAGCAAACCTGAAGTATTATAATATATATTGTAGCACAAATACTTAACTCTAGTTCTATTTGTATTTTGTCATGGACAATACTCCCAAGTGGAATACCTCGGGGTGGGGGCCCGATAAGACACTGGCTAGCTATTCCCTGGGTTTCCGTGAAGGCAAACGAAACTCCAACGTAAAACCAAGGAGGTTAAAATAGGATTTAACCTCCTTGGTAAAACCATCCCCCTCCCCATTTCCATTTTCAACATCACACAGTATAAATATGCTTTGGCTGAAACTTTAGTAACGTTGTCAATACTGTCATAATAAAAACGATGGATTGGATGATGACCACAAACTCGTAGCGAATAAACAACGACGAGTAACAGACTAACCTTGTCAACTTTTCAACTTTTTCAGCACTCGGCAGCCATCTTGCTTCTAAGGCTCATGGGGCGCTCTTAGGGGACATTTCTCTATACTACATGATTGGAGACGCTGTTTTAGAAAAAAAATGTATTTTTTCGATATACAAATACCGCCAGCTAAATAGACATAGTCTACAACTTATCAAGATAAAGATATTGTTATTCTTGCTTGTTACTGATGATAACTTATGTGTAAGTTTGTTGTATTTTGATATAGACACTCCAATCAAAATTTAATGGTTCATCCCTTCACATCGAAAGCACGACAAGATGGCGGCTGTTGGTTTGCAAGGACTGAACCCCGCACAAGATCGGTCTCTCCGCTCCGTGTTCGGTAGGATTCAACACTTTTCTCAATGTGTAAATGTTGGACGTATATGTTTGTTTCTATTACATTTATGTGGCATTTTAATTAAGTTGTTTTGACCGCGTTGGTAGTGTGGGGAGGGGGGCGCGAGAAGCTAGCGCTTTGTTGTATCTCAGTCATCTGATCGCAATATTACTTATCATTCTATAACAAACAACGTCATAATACACTTTAATATCTGTCTCATCAGGTGGGATGTCTTCTGTACTTATATCATCTCAAATCTGTTCAACAATAAACCTTTTTTTAGTTTCTGCATTCTCTTTGGCTTGTCTTCGCTGACGAAGATTTCAGGGTTTTGGTCCACGTCTAGTTATAGAAATCACGTTATAGAAATCATGTGCATGTGTATGCATACCCTGGGAGCCCAAACTAGCACCGGGTCGCAGGCGATTTCCTTCGGTGGCCCCAAAACAGTCAGCCCGCCCGACATTAATCAACGCTCCGGGGAGTCGTAGCCACTTTTAAGGCCGGTCAACCCTAGGGCTAACTCCCCCATTGCGCTAAATATTACGGTATCGGCGGGCTTGGAGTTGGAGCTCTGGGCCGCCAAAGGAATTGGCTAGAAGGAATCGGCCAAAAAGGATCCGGCTAAAAGGCCAGATAAACAGTCTGGTTCCCAGGGTAGTGTTTGCATTGATTCATAAAGGTATGTTTTTCCCCAATTTCACAATGTGTTCCCTTCTTGTGTTTTTTTCACAGTGGGGAATATCCCTTACGAAGCCACGGAAGAACAGCTTAAAGACATATTCTCTGAAGTCGGACCTGTCATCAGTTTTAGGTAAGTTTAAGACATCCAACAATCATCGAATTTCCATCATCGAATTTATCTATCTATGAATGATAGAACTGAAGTAAGGCAAATATCCATTGAACTGTAAGCTATGGCCATATTATGATCTAAAATTCTTTTCAAAATTATCACAATGAACTTTGTTGTACCAGGGACATATTATATAGGATGTCATTTGTTGTACAGCAGTGTTCTCGGCAGGCCTTTGCAGCATAGGGGCCCCCGATGCTGTGATCTGGACCCCGATGCTGTGTTTCAATGAGCATAGCGGTGTTTCTTTCTGGAAAAAAACCTCCATAAATCTTATAAAAATTTCATATTTGGCTTTAGAATGAGGATATGACAGAGGAAAAACTTAACTTCACAAAATTCATCCCTGAAAATGCAGGAAATAGTGTCTTATTCAGCTATGAATTTCAAAATTTTGTGCGGAAAGATGCCAGACTCCCAACCATAATCATGTCTTTGGCACTCCACAAGTGACTTGCGCCACGCAAAGTTGGCCTTCTGTTCCATGACCCCGCTGTGAAAAAATCCCGGTGAGAACACTACAGTCAGCCAAAGTCTTGAAAATATTGTTTCGTTCCCCCAGGTTGGTGTATGACAGAGAGACAGGGAAACCCAAAGGCTATGGGTTCTGTGAGTATAAGGACCAGGAGACGGCACTCAGTGCCATGCGCAACCTCAACGGTCACGAACTTAACGGTCGGCAACTCCGAGTCGACAACGCGGCCAGCGAGAAGAGCAAAGAGGAACTGAAACGTAACAATATTTCGTTTTTTAAGACAAAAGTATTAGGATTGAAGTTAAGCTTTTGTAACAAGAGTGTAGCTTAACTCTTAAGCAAGCAATGGCAAAAAGTTATAAGTAAATTTAGGTACATGTGCTGTAAGTAATGGTAAATGTTTCCAAAGTGTGTGACAGCTTGAGTTGAGGATATTTTTTTTGTGTGTGATCTGAACTAAGATGTTTTTCTCTTTTTTTCAGAGCTTACTGTGGCTGGACCTTCACAAGAAGTAAGTTAAGACTTTAGACAAACTTTTCAGACTCATTGAAGCTAGAGCAATGACGGGTCATGACTTACTTTGCCTGACCCTTACCACATGACCTCAATGAAAAGCGGCCTGCATGTCGATTCAAGCTTCTCATGAATAAAGTATAAGTATCAAACTAACAAAAACACTTGACTTACATGTACATTGAATGTCAAGTGCCAATCCTTTTGAAAAGTCATAAACATGTGAATGTAGCTTTATGGTGTAGCTGCTTGATGTTCCAAGCATCTATGATCTACACTTAAAGATTATGATGTAGTTTTAATTCAAGTCTAAGTAATGTAAACCATGTATGTTATCTCTGCTCCAGTCTCCCTATGGACCACCTGTCCAACCAGAGGATGCTCCTGAAGCCATCAGTCAGGCCGTGGCCAGTCTTCCTCCTGAACAGATGTTTGAGCTCATGAAGCAGATGAAGGTACGTTAGAACTTTTCTATTATTACATCTTAGTATTCTCTTCAGATTTTATACATTTTGTATGCACTAGACAACAGTATGCAAACAGCCGTAGGGTCATAAGGTGTAATCGTTGCAGGGTGCTTGGCCCATAACACCGAGGTCTTGGGTTCAAATCTCCCGACATGTCGACTGCAGAAAGTGTCAAAGGACCAGCGTTTAAAGGCAAAACAAGGAGATATTTCAAGAAATGTTTTCAAACCAACTTGAGTCTGTGGTGTTCTTTCCTTTGATATTTCCAAAAGGTGTCTTGTGTTAAAATATGGTAGACCTGATGGTAGATGCGGTTGAGAAAGGGTGTCATACAAAATGTACATGTAGATGTATTGTGTGTGCATGTGCGTGCATGTGTATAACATGTAATTGTGCATGATACAATACTGTAAATGCAGAAATATTCGTGGTGGTTTTATGTTAGCGGTTTTCGCGGTGAAGTATTCAGTGGGAACTTAAAACCGCCATGAAACTTTTTGCCCACCTATGACTGTAGTGCTACTATTGTTTCAAACAAAAACTTAAAACTACCGCAAACACTCAAATTTTCTCCCTACTGCAAAATGAAAACCATGCAAACTTAAATGCATTTACATTGCACTTGTTGCAACCTTTATTTATGTCCTGACTGTATTGTTTTTGTTTATTACCCTGTCACTGATCAGATGAGCACTGTTTATTTGATAAAAAGACTCTTTGTACAGAACCTTTTTATTCAACCGACGTTTTGGTGACCATCTGCACCTTCCTCAGGGCAGTGACTTTGTACTGCAGCAATAGGTGGCGCTGCTTACAGATGCGGTCCCAATTCATTGTTTGAATCTTTCCCTTCCAGTTGTGTATCCAGAACAACCCGCAGGAGGCGCGTAACATGCTGCTGCAGAACCCCCAGCTGGCCTACGCACTGCTGCAGGCTCAGGTCGTCATGAGAATAGTCGACCCACATGTGGCTATGGTGAGATCTACCAACATTTTGTAGTTGTTGGACCCCCTGGTGGCCAATCTTGGTACTGCGGCAGAGTTTTTGTATCCTTTGCCATGGGCATGCTGTGGTCATGTTTAGTCCAGTGATTAGTGACCCTGCCCATGTAAAATTAGATTGTGCCTTCGAATCTCGGCCGTTGTTGCTCACCTGACTTGCAGCCTACTGGAAAGGGTAGCAGTCTTTAGGAGGAAGCTGTTATTCCGCTGTTCATTGAGTTAAATTGGTTCAAGACCACCTTCAGTTTTTTAGTTATTCTGAAATACAAGATATAAGTATGAAACAAAGGGAAAAGGAGGAGAGTCGTTAGTTTCAAAACAAATTTTTGCCTTTTATCCCAGGAATAAAGGAAAACTGATAAAAATCAATTCAAAATTATTATTAGAGGGTGATGCTGATAGTCTTCATATCGGATGTTTGTTTTTTTGGAGGATTTTGGCATTATGGTCGACAAAGTACTAGAGAAGATTTATGTTATATTTTTTGCATCATGCAGATTAAACTCATTATATTTGTAAGATTTTCTAAGAGGGGAATTTTGTTTTCAGAAAATGCTCCATCGTCAGGGGTCCAAGGTTGAGCCGTTGGTGCCTGCAGGACAGGGAGGGTCTGCCCCCTCACAGCAGCAGCAGTCTCCACACATGGTACATACCTTAGTGTCTTTACAGTCTGTTGAATAGTTTCCTCATACTAGTCATAAACATTTTCATCAAGAAGAATCCTGCAGTTTTTCGATACAGAGTGATAGTGATAGACAATGTGCTTTGAGTTGTGTTGTTTAGTTCATTCGTACTTGTTATATCTACTTTGCGATTGTTAAAAGTAAAGTGTTTTCCTCCTTGTATGTACAATATCGTCATGTACATTGTATTAGCCATTCGGAATTGTCATACCGGTAAATATTTTCTGTCTTGTTTGAAGTACAACTTAGAGGTAGAGAATGCTTGTTGTCAAAATTTGTCATACTTTGTATCCTTTACAATTGTTTGCAACAAACCTAATTCTTTCTCATGTAGAAAGTCTTGAACATAGTATTGCCCTCAGAACCTGTCAAACAATATTTGTATATCTTGAACTGTTTTTCTTTATTTTGAACTGTATTTTTTGATGTACAGTAAATGCCCTAGTCAGACAGTAGGAAGTATCTAATCAAGTCATTGCCGTGATTGACAGGGACGTCCACCAATGGGAAGCCAGGCTCAGATGATGCCACAGCAGCCATCCGTCTCTATGGCGGGCGGACCGGGTATGGGTGGGCCGGGAATGCAGATGGGTGGGCCGGGGCCCATGGGGCCAGGAGGGCCACCCATGCAGCCTGGTATGCCCATGCAGCCTGGGCCAATGATGGGCCAGCCAGGACCTGGACCCGGCCCCATGCAGCCTGGACCGATGATGGACCAGTCAATGATGCACGATCCAAGGGCCAGAGGTACAGCAAACCTTCCTGTGTTACTTTCTTTATATCTATAACTACACATGTATAAAGGTTATGATAGAGATACAATAAAGATAGAATGATATTAAGGGGAAGCATGCTTTGTCAATTGATTGTTAAAACTTCACTGTAGGTAAAAAGGTGAAAGTAATAAGATGCAGTGGGTTGTTATCCACTGTGTCTAAGGCAGGGTATTGGAAACCGGATCCCTTTTATTTATTTATTTATTTATTTATTCATCATCAGACAAGTGGGTAGCCCCATTCAACTTATTTGAAGTTGATTTCCAAGGGGGCCCACTAAATAAATAACAAAAACGAATCGTGTTACATTCAGTGAGACAACCAGAGGACAACAAGCAATATATACAAATAAACCGAAGCGTCATTAAAGAGAACAGTTGTCGATATCAACCAAAAACGTCAACGGTGGAGGTCAGAGGTCAATGTGCGGAGGAGTGTGTCCTAGGGCAGCTTTAAACTGCCGTAGAGTTGGTGCATGTCTAATGTCCGACGAAAGTGTATTGTAATATGTTGCTCCTCTGTATGCAAATGTGCGGTGGCCGGCTGTGTTTGTGTAATTGGGTTTATGGAGCAAAGAGGCTTGTCTGGTGTTGTGGCTGTGTAACAGGTGGTTGTGTACAAAGGTGGTATCCAGGTATGTTGGGACAAGCCCGTTAATACATTTAAAGACCATCACACACATGTGTTCCTTTCTCCGCTGCGTCAGATACTTCCAGTTGAGTCTGCTGTGTAGGTCTTGGACACTGGATCGTCGCTTCATTTGTAGGATGACCCTGGCAGCTCGATTTTGAAGGACCTGAAGTTGTCGCTGCTTGGTGATGTTACAATTTTCCCAGACAATGTCACAATACTCCAGTAGTGGTAGAATCATACTTCTGTATAACATACTTGCAATGTTGACAGTGAGACATGATCTTAAGCGTCTTAGCAAACCTATTCTCTGAGATACCTTGGAACATACCATATCAATGTGTTCGTTCCATGATATATTGCAGTCAAGGAGAACACCTAGGTATTTGAATTGGTACACTTGTTCGACTGTTTCCTGATCAATCTGGATTCTAAGTGGAGGTACTGCTCTTAGCTTCCCACTACTACCGAATAGAATCCACTTAGTCTTAGCGACATTCAGTGTTAGACGATTTGAATGTAGCCATGTGGCAAGGTTTGCTAGCTCGGAGTTTAAGGTGTTCTCTATGACTCTAGCGTCCTTGCTGGAACAGAAAATAGCAGTATCATCTGCATACAGACATACTTTACATACAGTAGAGACTGATGAAGATAAATCGTTTATATACAGAATGAACAGTAGGGGGCCCAGAATAGAGCCCTGGGGTACCCCTAATGTGACTGGTAGGAAGTCGGATTCACATCCATTGAGACTAACAGTTTGTTCCCTTCCAGCTAAGTAATCAGTGAACCAGTGAAGCTCAACCCCCTGTACCCCTACCCAAGACAGCTTCTGTAGTAAGACATTCTGATCCACAGTGTCGAATGCCTTTTTAAGATCTAGGAAGACTGCCCCCACAAGTTTACCATTTGATATGTTGTGTAACATGTAGTCTGTGGCATCAAGAAGGGTTGTGGCTGTAGAATGTCCAGGTCTGAAACCTGACTGTTGGGTAGCAAGAATCTGGTGTTTATGCAGATATTCTAAGAACTGCCCATGTACTTCCTTTTCAAATGCTTTCATAATTACTGGTAGCACTGAAATGGGTCTGTAGTTGTTTGGGTCATCTTGATCCCCCCCTTTGTGTATAGGTGTAACCCTGGCCCTTTTCCATTCTTTTGGAATGTGACCTGAGGAGAGGGACATGTTAAATATGTGAGTGACAGGTTTACAGATACATGGAGCTGCAGCTTTCAACAGTCTTGAATGAATACGATCAAGACCTGTTGCCTTGTTGTTGCTCAATGTACTGAGTTTATTATACACAGAGTGATCATTAACCTGTTTGAATTGAAAGGTGGATGAGATCTGTCTGTACACTGTGGGGCACTGTAGGGTCAGTGTCTGTTGTTTGAACCTCTCTGCAAGTTTCCTGCCAACTGTAACAAAGAAGTTGTTAAAACAGATCTCCTTCCACTGCCTTTTACCTCTGCAACCAAAGCATACCTTTTTACACCTGGGAAAGTGAGGAAAGTAGTGCCTTCCCAATGACACAATGTTTACAATGTAGCTTGTTGTTGAAGTGTCTGCTAGCCTAACCATCTTGCCATTTGCTGCCATTAAGATTTTCTGAACTCACTTTTCAATTGAAACTGAGTTTCGTGCTTCGAATGAATCAGGTTGCTATCTTTTTAAAATCTTTATTGTTACTCGGTACAATCTCCGCGTCATTATGTATGATTTTTTTTCAGGCCCACATGGTCCTTCAGGCCCCCATGGTCCAGGAGACATGGGTCGACCTCGCCCCGCGCTGCTGGGAGATGGCCCCATGGACCCACGGATGGGACGGGAAGGAGGCATGGACCCCAGAGGACCGATGGACCCCAGGGGTCCTCAAGGCCCCCACCCCGGGGGACCTAGCCCCATGGGTCAGGACAGGGGCCAAGGGCCACATGACCCCAGAGGTAGGTGTTCTTCTGTATGCTCTAGATGTTTGATATTGAACCTGGAATTAACACTAGGATAAGTTTGCTAATACTAGTAATAGAAAAGGCCCAACATAAGTTTAAGGGTTTAGATGTTCTTCTTCCATCTACAATTTTCTTACACAATCCTTATATGATACATGAGTAAACAGACATATGCATACATACAGTCTGCAAATATGAAATATCCAAAGAAATGTGCAATGCAAAAAGGACAGGGTTCTGCTCAATATGCTGTAGTCTACTCTTACACTTACAGTGAGAGAGGTATGCCTCGACATAATACTCTTCTCAGGGAAGTGTTATTGTGTATATAAATGGACCTTTTCATTGGAAGAAGCCCTTTGGTTCCACTGTTGCATACAAATTATGAAGCAAGTTATCAGGACAGAGATTTTTCTGTCTCACCCCACAAAATAACACAGAAAAGACAGACCTACCTGCATAATTCAAGTTAAACATAAAATGCGCACAGATGTCTAGATTTGCCGCTGGGTTTTCCACTTATTTTGGAATGTCACATTATGAAGACTATTTTTTACGTGAATAAATGGCGTGCATATCTATCTCCCAATATGAATGGCATCTTAGCAGTGTTACAGCTTTATCTATTTTCACAGACACAGGATTGGTGGCTTATGTTTTTTATGGTATTGTTATGCCTTCCCCAGTTCGAGCAATGTGTACATGACTATTTGAATACCTAATGAAATGATAGTTATACCACAATAAAAATCATTACAGAGATATGATTGTGTTGTTGTTCTTTCCTGTTTAATGTTGATATTAATTTTCATGATCATGCTGCTATTCTTATTCAATTGAGCCTTGAATTATTCGAGACCAGCCTAAAATGTTGTGAAGCAGGTCTTTAAGCTAGGATTTATAGGTAGGACATCCAAAAATTGAGGGGGGGGGGGGCACTAGATTTCCCAATGGGCTACATGGATTAACAAATACTCAGTAGCTTTGCTTTACATGTCAATCAATTTTCATGCTGTCCAAGTGTCCAGTATGAGGAAAAAACAACAGTGGCAGTTTGTGTGGGGAACACATTAGTCAAGTAAATGTGTATTTAAATACCAGGGAAACAGGGTGTCCTCTGGGTGTCCCCTGCAAAAAGAGGGCGTCTAATTTCTTTGTTTTCTTAGTATAGGGCATCCAAAAGACGCCTTGACGCACTGATAGCTAATATCTTGTTGTGAAGCCTCCAAAATAGTTCACTAGGCGAGTTGTTCCATGTTGAATGCACCACCACCAATAAAAGACTGTTTGTTAATAAACACAAGTGTTGGATGTGTCTTGCTTAGGCTTCCATGGAGGTCCAGAGGGTGGATTTGGAGATCAAGGACATTACCGAGGTTTGTTACTCCGGAGGAGTTTAAAAACAATTTCTATGTCCTTCCCGACAGGAGTATGTAAATATACACGCAGCACAGACATTTATGTTGTAAACATCATCACTACATTGTTTTAGATGAATTATTTGTAAGCCCCCTTTTCCGCTGTAGGGCAATTGCAAGCTGAGGGACATTTGAGCAAACAATGTTGAATATGTGTGCCCCTTGATTTTATACTAGTAATAATGATGCATAATTATGATGCTTGATGTAATGGTACAATTCAAAAGACAACAAAACCTAAAAGGTGTTCCTTATTTGTTGAATTTGTTGAGTGATATGTGAAATTTTTTGCTGCTCAACAGTTGCTCAGTGGAAAGGGGTTATGATGGGGAAAACTGTTTATTTGTTTTCATCGAGAAAAAATAAAGTTGTTTTCAAAGTTGGTGCCGGGTCGTGGAATCGTGATGATTTCATATCATAGTCACAATGTCTTTCTTATCACATTCACTCTGAGCACTTAGATTTTTTACAGCTTAGAATATACAAGTTTTAAGTAATATACTATATAGATATCAATTTCACCGAAGCTAATGTGTAACACAACGGAATATCGCCTTTAGATGGTGGTCCATAGTTAGTTTAACGATAGATAGCTGATAAAGCAGGCTTTGATAAGCTTGTAGTTAAATCACTGTTATGTATCATTGTCTCTTCACTAAAAGCTCATTCTCATTTAAATGTACACATTTTGTAACTTCCGTTACAGTTTGAAGTAAGACGTTCCTGACATTAAGATTTGCTACATAAAAGGTTTCAAACTGCCATTTTTATGACGACTTAAAAACTTTTCTGGCTTTTAAAATGACAGTTTGGCACCTTATGTATGGCATATCTTTATGTCAGGAACGTCTTACTTCAAACGGTAACGGAAGTTACAAAATGTGTACATTTAAATGAGAACGAGCGTAAATGGTATCTTACAATGTAAGTCAGAAAAAATGTTACTTCACCCAAACAGCACAAGATTGTTTCAAGTCATGAAAGAAGCCAATAATATAATAAGACATGCAACTTGTGTCTAGATCTCTTATTTGTGGATGCGGTGAAATTTTCATGTGCTAACTCACTTAACTTTAATCATGGTAATGTTAATGGTTGATCAAACGAAAGATATATGTATTATCATGTCATTTTGATATTGATTTGTATGTTATGAGTGAGTTATGCTGAAGAGTTTTAAATGTATGTCTTTAACCGTATTAATATCCATGTACCCAATAGCTCATATCAGTTTGGAGAATGTTAAATTTCAAGTAAATCATTTTCAACAAGTATAGTTTTCCATAATTCAGTCTGAAACTGTAAGTTCATCCACCACATGTTTTCTTACAGTATTTATTTCAATGTAAAACATATGCATAAAAGATACATATTTTGCGACTGAATACCACGTCAAGCCAGAAAAGCACCATGTTAACAAGTCATTACAACTCAGATAATTTGTAATTGTTAATCAGCCAAGCCAAGGTACTGAAAGAAAATTGGCAGCATTGCAAATGTTTTTCGTTAACCTTTTTTGTCTTTTGCATAGCTAAACGACCTCTTTGCCCTTCACACAGGTCGTCCTGACCCTAGGGCTATGGGATCACGAGGACCCAACCCTCGGGGACCAGACGGGCCGCCACAGAGGATGAGCGCACCTGGGGTAAGGATAGATGGTTAACTGTATGGAGAAATACATGTACGGATAGTGAGTGACTGTGAGGGAGAAAGTGGTGTAGCTGGTAGATCATGTGCCATCAAATAGCACATCTGTAAGCTTATGTAGCTTGTAAAAAAAAGAACTTAAAAGTGTAATGTTAACCAAATGGTTAGTCTTGCTGTTGAGGTGTTCTTTGGTGTGTGTGTGCATGTATGTGTGTGTGTATGTATGTGTGTGTGTGTGTATGTGTGTTTGCATGTATGTACATGTGTGTGTGTGTGTGTGTGTGTGTGTGTGTGTACGTACGTCTGTGTGTGTGTGTGTGTACGTTCGTCTGTGTGTGTGTGTGTGTGTGTGTGTGTGTGTGTGTGCATGCACAAGATAAGACTACATCTTACTGGTGTGATAGAGCAAAGGACCTTCAGCTGTGTAATCATCTGAGACCTGAGTGTTGTCATTGAGTGGTAAAGGTTTCAAGCAAGACTATTTTTAAAGGACATTTTCCTTTTTCTTAAGACTTAACCCTTCATGTGTGGATGGTTTTGTACCCTCTTATTTGATGGGCAAATTTACAACACAGTTGCTTTTTCTTCATCTGGCCAGAAAGTTTTGGTGTGATCTGTTTTGTAGACTTGAAGAATTCTGGGACTGTGTTATGTGTGTGTGTAAGGCTTTACCGGGATGAATGCATTGAAAACTAGCAGTGAAACAAAGGAATTGTTGTGATGTATGTAGAGTAGAGCATTACATGCAGTTAGGATGAATGTCTGGGAAACTAGCAAACATGGGAATCGTTGTGATGTGTGTGACGAAAAGTTAGGATGGATGTGTGGAAAACTAGCAGTGAAACATAGGAATTGTCATGTGTAGAGCTTTACAGTTAGGAAGAATGCATGGAAAACCTTCAGTGAAACATAGTAATTGTTGTAATGTATGTAGAGCTAGTACAGTTAGGATGAATGCGTGGAAAACTAGCAGTGAAACATAGGCATGATTGTTTTGATCCGTGTAAAGCTTTACCAAAAGTATGAGTGCGTGAAAGATTAGCAGTGAAAAACATAGGAATTGTGATCATGTGTATAAAGCTTTACAGTTAGAATGAATGCATGGAAAACTAGCAGTGAAACATCGGCATTGTTCTGATGTGTGTAAAGCTTTACTGAAAGTATGAATGTCTGAAAAACTAGGTGTGAAACATATAGGAATTGTTGTGGTGTCCTGTATACTGACATCTCACTCCCTCCAGTTGCCAAGCAGCATCTCCAACCTGGCTGACCAGTTAATGGTACGGTCCTGTTGAATAGTTCCCCCCCCCATTACATTGAGAATGGTAGACTCCACTTTCCCAGTGTTAGACATTGTTGGAAGAGTTTTATTTTTCCTTTTTACATCTTACATGTATGTAGGCCACTAGTGGCATGGTCCTTAGTCTGTGTGACTTCTCTAGTGGAACTATCTTGACTTCCGGACTCCTTCTCAAAGCATGTCTTGTAGTTTGCCTTCTGTACCTGACAGGTACTACTGTTAAACCTGTACAAGTGAGAACCTCTACATAAGGACTGCCTCGCCAATGTGACCCCTTTTTAGTGGTCCCTTAGTAATTTTTCCGATTGACACGAGTATTAAGAATCCAATCTATAGTGACCACCTGTCAACCTAGACCTGATTTTACCAGTCCCCTGAATGCTCTTCTTGGACAGTTTTGACTGTATCTTTACTGCTTGAGACATTGCTGTGTACGATGGCCTGTACCTATACATGGCCATCTAATTAATTCCACAGTTCTTTATCTAAAGTCTGGCCATAACCAATCATAATTCTACATTACATTTCTGGAGGCATTTCTGTTATTGCGTCTCTTTTTGTAGTCACATCATTTCTTTCCAAGTTATAAGCATGGTTCAAACGCTTTTTCCTGTATGTGTAGCTGCATGTTATATCATGAGTTCTTATCTTGTTTGTAGGGACCAATGGGGGGTGGAGGCCCTGGAGGCGGAGCACACATGTCGCCACACTCGGACTCCTCCAACCCCACACCAGCTGATCAGGAGAAGGTGTGTTTGTTTGTTTGCTGATCAAATTCTATTGATCCTGGGGCCCGAGTTCAATCCTTGGTCAACTTCAGCTCAGACATGTTGTAAGGGATTCGTCATTTCGGATGGTGACATAAAGCTGGCGGCCCCGTATATGAGGGAGCTTCGGGCATAAGCCCGAAGCCTCAAACCTCTGCACGTAAAAGAACCTAACACACTTATCGAGAAGAGTAGGAGTGACCTGGTGCGCTTGGTCAAAAACGCAAAGCCACATTGCACTTGTCTACCACTAGCTTCTTGAAAAAGCATCATGCTTCACCTCAATTGAGGGTAACTGCTTTACCTTTTTTTACGGTTCAGGTATCAACATTTCAATGTATTCTTCCATTGACAAATACATAACATTGTGTGTTCCTTTTCCCCCCAGGCTGCCCTGATCATGCAGGTTCTTCAGCTCTCTCCTGAGCAGATCGCCATGCTGCCCCCAGAACAGAGACAGAGCATCATGATTCTCAAGGAACAGATCCAATCATCACAGCGACAGTGAAAGTAGCTCGCGCTCGTTTTAATATCGTCCTAATTAAAATATCCATGTATTCAATAAAGATAATGTACTCTCTATGTCACATGTAACCTAGTTGATTTTCTAAACGGCTTGGTCACTTTCGTTGTAGGACATTGTACAATTTTGATGGCATATGATTTTAAAGCAGGCTATGACTGAACCAACGGCCGACAAGGATTTAAGATAAAGGTGAGAAGACAGCTGAATTTTGAACAACTTGTGCACGACTATCTCCTGGATGCCCTTAGTTTGCAATCATACGATAATTGTAAGCCAAATGTGACCATGCCCTTACTTAAGACGTGCCTCTTCTATCCAAAATCGCAGACCATTCAACATGTCAAGCACAATGGTACTACATTTGTGTTGCCCATCACGTTTACCTGTGTAGTATACCAACAACAATCAGCAAGTGTCCATCGGTCTTCAAGTTTGTGTCCTGGATTCATGTTACATTGTTCTTTTTACAAGTATCTAATCCTGAATAGTTGGACACTTTGTGAACTGTCCAAGAGATGGTACCTTGTTGAAGAACAGAATGATGCTGATCACTCTTTAGCATGCTGTATCTGTATCATTCTGCCCTAGTCGTTTAAGATCAATGTAACACTACTTAATAAAGGTCATATTTTGAACTCCCACATTGTTGAGTGACATTCTTTACATGTATGTGAACAGATTTGTTTTTCATGTATGAAAAAAAACATTTTGTCTCTTTATCATCTATATATTAAATGAGCATTCCACTCCATAAGAGGGAATTATAATTCATCAGAGACTAGATTGTTTTTCTTGAATCCAGTTTGGTTTGTCAAATATACCTTAGGTTGAAGCCTGAACACAGGGCGAACATTATAGCGATCGAGTTCTTGAATTCCCCTGTAGACCCTTCCAACAATGCCAAAGTTCAATGTTTCTTACAAAGTACAAACGTCTCTGTATCCAAACACAGGATAATCTTCAAACGTTTTTGTTTACCTTCCTAAACGTGTGATAGTTACTCGACTCTTTTTGTTAAGCTTATCCCGTCTACTTTTAGCGAGAAATTGTGCTCGAAGTTGGCCATGCAAGTACATTAGAAGCGGGTCCGTATGGAATACATGGATTTATCAAAGGATTATTGTTAAAAAGACGGCTGAGGTAATTTATACAAAATTCTAAATAAAGCTTTAACAAAGAAAGAAAATAGCAATGTTTTCGAATGTCCTAAAGCCCAATTCTAGGAGGAGGCTTATAGGGTGATGGACATGTCCTGTTACAGTACTTAGGGACGTGGAAGATGCTGTCCTTGATTGGGCCAACCTTGTACGTGACGTTGCTGAATGTAACTGTGTGAAGTTCTGGTCTCAGTTTAAAGCTTTCGGAATACTGGCAAGGCATGCCCTCTTCTGTCTGGAACCACCTACGGAAAGAATTATATTTTAACATAATATTGACCGTGTAAGGCTTAAATCTTGAAATATTGCCACTTGGTTCTTAGTTGAAACGTTAAGGAGGGATTGAAGGATGTTTGTGCGTGTGCTGTGTATTTGTGAGTGTGTGAGTGTGTGCGTGTGTGCGTGTGTGTGTGTGTGTGTGTGTGTGTGTGTGTGTGTGTGTGTGTGGAATCTGCTCAACTAGGTGCGTTTCCCCCCGACGTCTGTGCATTGTTTTTTTCTGCAGTTTTTTGTTATAGCTCACCTCACTGTAGTTTGAATATACACATGTGCACCCGCCAATATTTCTTAACTAGTGCGTGACCTGCTGTTAAGTGAAGTCGAAGTACAGTTTGTATCTAGGGAAGGGTACTAAGGTGAGGTGTAAAATGGGTACCAGACTTCGTTTGGGGAGGTAAACGGTGGTGGAAGGAAGGAGATGAGGATCCACCTTCCAATACCGTGGCCTAGACACTGGATAACAACCCACTGCCCCCATGGCCTCAAAAAGGCTATGGGACTGCCTTCACCTGTTACTGGAGTAAATACGAAGGTGAACAATGTTTACTTCATATACTGTGCTGAGGTCTTGTTTGCTATAAGAGGTGCAAAGGTCCGTGCGATTAGTATACTAAGGGTAGAAAGTCCACATTCATGCCTAGGATCTGGGAAGGCTGAATTTTATGAATTTGTATGTTTTCAATACATGCATAAGAATTTCACTCTATGAAAGTAGACTACTAATCGCTTCACGACGAACCTGTCAGATGCCACAGCGCCTTGTTTCTCCCAGCCATGGCACACCATCCCGCTGATGTTTTCTTTCCCAATATACTTCGCCCCTGTCAGCCACGCTGGTTTCAGAACGGTGCAGCCCTCGGCAGGCCCACAGGCCCGGCAGCACTGTTTCTCCCGGGGGTAATGCACGTACATGTCTGTAGCGAAGATCAAGTGACAGTCGCTGTGGTTGTCACTCAGCTTCAAACCGCTATCGAGACAGAATTCGTCCGATTGCCCCTCCAAATGGTCGTACCGCGCTCTCCCATTGGCATAGTCGTAGTGCCATGCTCCCTCATTGCCGCTGATGGGGGCGATAAAAACGAAGATCTCCTCGTAGAAAGCTATCGAGAAGGCTGAAGGCCAAGTCGGCGGCTGGGGGTCGAGGTTGAGCCGAAAGGTTCGGGTTAACGACACCACCCCTAGGAACCACGTAGCGAGAACGATTTTGCTTATTGTGAAGCTAGACATTTTCTACAGCCGTCTGAAATATGTCTGCCAGCAGTTAGACATACAGTTACGCGGTGTTAAATCAAGTGAAATATCAAACCGAGAACCTATTGCGCAGGCGCGTTTAAACAGACGAGACTTACATTTGTAGTGCACTTTTTGTTGATTTTAGAACAACATGTAGTCGAAAAAGTAAGATTTTTTTAAAATAGCTAATGTTTGACATATTAATTTTCATGGTGTGTAAAATCCACAATGTTTCCATAATTAAACAATTTCTTTCAAACCCAAGTATGGACATTGCTGTTAAGTCGATAGAAACTAGAGTTAAGTATTTGTGCTACATATACTTCAGGTTTGCTATGTTAGTTTAGCGATTACAGGGTCTTTTTATAAATATGAATTGGTATTGAATTTTTATTTGAGTTGAATGTGTGATAGTTGTGTGCCGATTTGTTAGAAATAGAGAGAACGCTAGCGACCCCAAAAAACACCCGTCCCAATGAAATGGTATGGCGACCCTGCGACGTCACAAAATCAAGATGGCGACCACCACACATGCCAACGGATCCAACAAATGTTTAATTTGCTACGCAAACCTGTGATTTATTTAAAGCAAGCATCATGAAGCCTGCTCAAGTTATTTTATAGCTATTTCTCAGATAAGATAACAACCAAAGATGACAAAATGCGAGTTCCGGGATATGTTGTATTTTCTTCACACTTGGACCATGTGCTACATGAGGTATATAGTCTTGTCATAGATAAACTTTCCAATATTACATGGCAGGTACGAATATTTCATAGGTTTCGCAAAGAAAGAATTTTCAACAACATTGTAAGGACGTTGTAACGTACAGAGGAAATGATATAATGGAGTTCGGAAATACGTCAAAATGAAATAATACCTACGCGTGCAATTCAAATGCCTCTACCAATATCTTTCTTTTAGAACAAAAAGGCGTCGAGTAAAATCGAACTGTGTTTGCATGTTGCAACATTTTCAACTCAACAATCTGGTTAAATATTTATGACAATTTTTCATGAGGATGTATGAGGATGAAGAAAGACTGAATGCAGCCAGAGGCTGTTTCCACAACCTCTGACCCGCAGAACACAGCAGTGGATCATCATCATCATGTATGATATTCGCAGTGTTAACAACATCAAAATCAACAAACTATTTAGCTTTATGTAAGCCATGGCCCTAAAAGAAATATATATCAGCAATGTATTAGGTCACAGCAAATCTATTCTATGGATAACATCCTTTGAAGACTCCACTGATGCCAGAGGGCGAAACAAACAGCATTGGGTAAAAATGCTTACATTTTCAAGATAGACACCATATATATATATAAACATTGTAACAAGAATTGAAGTGACAAAATATGTTATCATTGTGAGCCAACAAGTTTTTTTTGTTCCTGTATTCAAGAAGTGTACAAAGTTACACTAGTGTGGTAGACTGGTATCCCTGACCACTTTGGCAACTACACTGAAGGCTATCACACTAGCGTCACTTCTACAACTGCAGAAAATGTTTCACTTCTAAAACTACACTCGTGTCTACCAGTGTCAATTCTACCAGTACATTCAAGGCTACCGCACAACATATTTTCCCATTTTTGGTACTTTCTTGTCTGGTTAACCATATATGTGGAGGGGGCAAATTTTCTTTCTTTTTTTAAAATCAATGAGCGCGCAGTCATCCATAAGATTTACTTGCCGTGGTTTTATCATGATGAAAATAGAAATGTGAAGCTCCTTGCGAAAAGAAACTATACTTAATATGCTCCATATGGATTCCAAGGGTTTGGATATGTAATATTACAGTAGTTAGGAACATCGAAGACGCTTCTCTGGACAGGGCCGACCTTGTAGGTACTGATGTTGAAGGTTAGCATATGGTGAGCATATATCGGGAAGCCAAACTTCTCGTAGTACTGACAAGGCGTGCCATCTTCTGTCTGGTACCACCTTTAAAGTAAACAAATAGATATTGGAACAGTTTCATTAGCATTAGGCCTCGACGTCGAACTACTTTACCTTTACTTCCACAACTTCAAGTCATATTTTTGGAAGATTGAATCATCTATATAGTTAGATCATGAACAGCTCGAATGTAATAATGAAAACAAACAAAGTTGAGAATATTCAAATAGTTTCACAAACTAATTAGTGTTAGGTCGTGTTACTTCCTCTTCTCCCCTCCCCCCTCTCATCCTAACCATTTTATCCCACGTACCACGTAATCCCACGAGGTGTACATAGCAAGGTAATTTACACGCACTGGGTGTGAGAAAAAGGTCTTCATTGTAGTAACATAGTAAGGCCATGTTGATTTGATTATATGGATATGGATGCGACGGTACGGTGCGAAAAAAACGTTTGGCAACAAAATATTAGCTTAATTATGAAATTAAGTAGCAAGGAAAGATGAACAAAACTAATCACACAGATACGATATACCGAAATATAGATTCTTCCTTTTTGTTCTTTCAAAACATTTGACTTTGGAATTGATTTTTGCATTTCACGACAATGATATCCAGTGTATGCACTTTACGGTATGTATTTTCTCATTTTGCAGCTGCTTTTCACGATTTACAGTATGGCCGAAAACATTTTTTCTTGGGAAACGGACAAAATTTATTCCCGCGTGGATATCAACCATGTAATCAAATCAACATGACCTAATCACATGAGGTGATTATAGCAATGTAATCTGTTTGCACTAGATGTGAAAAAATCGGACCTAAGTCTTCATTATATAGTTATCAAGTTACAACGTAGCTAGGTAATGAAGAGCTCGAACTGCAACAGTTAACAACACAAACCTGTCCGCTGCTTTAGCCCCTTGTTTCTCCCAGCCATGACACACCATTCCACTGATGTTTTGTTTCCCAATGTACTTCGCCCCTGTCAGCCACGCTGGTTTCAGAACGGTGCAGCCCTCGGCAAGTGCAGGCGCACAAGCCCGGCAGCACTGTTTCTCCCGGGGGTAATGCACGTACATGTCTGGAGCGAAGATCAAGTGACAGTCGCTGTGGTTGTCCTTCAGCGTCAAGCCACGACCCTGACAGAAATTGTTGGATTGCCCCTGCAAATGGTCAAACCGCGCTCTCATTATGGTGTAGTCGTAATACCAAGCGCCGTCATTGCTGGGAATGACGGAAATATTCCAATCTTCGTGAAAACCTACTGAGAAGGCTGAAGGCCATGATGGCGGCTCAGGGGTGACCATGAAAGTTTGAGTCAAGGACATCACCCCCAGCAGACACGCAACGACATAAACCCCGGTCATTTTGAAGAAAGGCATTTTCTGCAGGAGCAAGCAGGACTGGACACCAGTCGGTACAGCAGTAGGGCAATGTTATCTTTGACACCGTGAGAACCGTTCACAAAGAAACCTAAGCAAACAAACCGCAATGCGCAGGTGTAAAAATCAGGACCATAGCATGTCCAGAACACGAGATATCCAAACAGGAAGTTCCGCTGCAGTACCGTGACAAGCCACAAGATCTACCCACTGACCAAATATCAAGATAATCTATCCAAGCCTTCTCGAGTTATTCTGCTTCTTTACACATACACACATACACGCACACACACGCACACACGCACACACGCACACACACAAACACACACACACACACACGCGCACACACACACACACACACATACACACGTACACACACACACACACACACACACACACACACACACACACACACAAATGCTACCCTCTGTATAACCTTCTCGGCGAAGGTAAACATGTGTCTGGCGTACCTTAGGGGAGACTAAACGTACAGTTACAATACATGCCAGTAATGAATGTATCCCTATGGGGAAGTGAAGAAAAAGAAGGTGTCATCATCTCAGGAATCCAAACAAGACTACAAAAACTTACCCTCAAATGCTAACCAGTTATGTCAACTGTCATCAAATTCATTCCTGACAAATTCTATACGGCTATTCTCCAGATATACCACCCCCTCCCTAATCAGAGCCCTTGGATAGGTCCTACAGGCTTCAGACACCCAGTTGAAGACCATCATACCATATCAGGGGGGTGCCAAAACCCACAAGGTAGAGACAGACCATTTATCTTAACTAATTCCACAAATACAGAGTCTATCCCACCACAGCCAATCCTATACTGCCCAGATGTCACAAAAAATCCCACCAAAAGAGGATTTTCAATGGTTTAAACGCTGTTTTTTTACTGTTTTAATAGTCTCCCCTTAACCAAGTAACCACGTAGCGAGAGTGACTAAGTTTGGTTATTCTGAAGGCAGACATTTCGTACAACCGAAATGTGAGGTTGAGAATGCTAGCCAGAAGTTAGATCAACAGTTATACTTTTTCACAGTAATGAAAATATATAAAACCTCAGGTTTCGCAGGCACGCCTAAACAGATGAAACGTAGTGCAATCAACTTGAGTACAATATAGAGTTGAAATAGTAAATGTTTTTGACATGTCGCTACTTGTCATGGTGGTGTGCGAACTCCACAGTGTTTACAGATTGAAAATAATGTTTTATTTTAAGGTCGATTATAAGAATCACTGAAAGTCGACGGGAAGCGAGCGCCGTTGAGCCTGATGCCTTTAATGTTAACGTTATTTCTCGGACAAAAATAGCGACTAAATATGACAAAATGTGAGCACCGGGATATCTATTTTCTTCACACCTGGTTAACGTTCATAATCTGGTAACAGATACAGATCTTTCGGATATAACACGACAAGTAAGAAGATTGTATTCAGGTTTCGTGAAAGAATACTTCTCCATCATTGCGATAGAACAATTCCTTGTTTGGCTTAAGTTTGTATATACCAATGAATTATATAACTTTGTCATAGAATCGTAAAGATATAATGTTTTCCGTAATAAATTATTCACGTTTCTGTCTCGATGTTACAGACAGATGTGAACCCTGGTATAAGATTGTAATATACTATATGTTCACCAATTATCTGATCTAGTAATAGTCTGCAGTTGTATTGTTCCTCATTTTGTCAAAATTTCCAAAATGTGAAAGGGGGGGGGGGGTAATTTGCATGCAACTGTAGTAACTTAGTATTCCCCATGTGGCTGGGGGTTGAATGTGAGCCGAAAGGTTCGTGTAAAGGACACCATCCCTAGGAACCACGTAGCGAGAACGATTTTGCTTATTGTGAAGCTAGACATTTTGTACAGCCGTCTGAAATATGTCTGCCAGCAGTTAGACATACAATTACGCGGTGTTAAATCAAATGAAATATCAAACAGAACTTATTGCGCAGGTGCGTTTATAAACAGACGAGTGCACTTGATTTTAGAACAATATCTATAGTCGAAAAAGTAAGATTTCTTTAAATTAGCTAACGTTTGACATAGTAATTTTCATGGTGTGTAAAAATTCACACTGTTTCCATGATTAAACAATTTCTTTCAAACCCGGTTATGGACATTGCTGCTGTTAAGTCGATAGAAATATATTTAAAGCGAGCATCATAAAGCCTGTTCTAGCTTTTTTCATAGCTATCTCTCGGATAAGATAACAACCAAAGATGACAAAATGCGAGTTCCGGGATATGTTGTATTTTGTTCACACTTGGACCATGTGCTACATGAGGTTTATAGTCTTGTCATAGATAAACTTTCCAATATTACATGGCAGGTACGAATATTCTATAGGTTTCGCAAAAGAAGAATTTTCAACAACATTGTGAGGACGTTGTAAAGTATAGAGGAAATGATATAACGGAGTTCGGAAATACGTCAAAATGAAATAATACCTACGCGTGCAATTCAAATGCCTCTACCAAGATCTTTCTTTCAGAACAAAAAGGCGTCGAGTAAAATCGAACTGTGTCTGCATGTTGCAACATTTTCAACTCAACAATCTAGTTAGATATTTATGACAACTTTTCATGAGGATGTATGAAATTCGCAATGTGCAGAACATTAGAATCAACAAACTATTTAGCTTTATCTAAGCCATGGCCCTAACAGAAATATATATCAGCAAATATATTTGATTGATAACATCCTTTGCAGACTCCACTGATGCGAGAGGGCGAAACAAACAGTATTGGTAAAAATGCTTAAATTTTCAAGATATACACGATACATATATATATAAACATTGTAACAATGGAAGCGACAAAACTAGGTATCACTGTGAACCAGTAAGTCTTTTGATATTGTATTCAAGAAGAGCACAGTGTGGTAGACTGGTATCACTCACCAAGTTGGCAACTTAACTATACACTAGTGTCACTTCTACAACGGCCGACAGAGTTTAAGTTCGATATCTAACTACACTCGTGGCTGCCTCACTAATGTCAATTCTACAATCAAGGCTACCACACAACATATTTTCCCATTCTTTTTACCTAGTTCTTGTCTTGGTAACTATATCTGGGGGCAAAAATGAATGAGCGCGCTGATGTCATCCATAAGGTTTACTTGCTGTGGCCTTATCATGAGAAAAGTAACTATATTTAGTATGGGTGTGCAGATAGTACGAAATGGAGCAAAATGGAGCGAAATGGATCATTTCGTTCAATTTCGCACTTTCTGTAGTTCAATTTCATTCAATTTCGCACTTTCTGGACACCATTTAGTATTCCCCATGTGGTTTCCAAGGGTTTGGACATGTAATGTTACAGTAGTCAGGAACATCGAAGACGCTTCTCTGGACAGGGCCGACCTTGTAGGTACTGATGTTGAAGGTCATGGTGTGGAGAGGATGTGACGGGATTCTAAACATCTCCCAGTACTGACAAGGCGTGCCAACTTCTGTCTGGTACCACCTGTAAATGTGGAGAAAAAAAAGAGGTCAAAGATCTCTCGTCTCCGTGAAATATTTAGAGTTTCTCTTATGCCTTGTTTGATTGTAGTTCATTAATCACGCAAATAAGGTTGTAATGTATGTGTCCATTAATCACTTCTTGTCACTCTGTAGTGAACGTGAACCCCCGTGAATCAGTAGTCTCTTCCGTTGACCCCATGGCCTGGACTGTCTGTCATGTCTGATTATAGACAACCATTTCTATCACCTCTGAACTCTACTTCCGCAAGTTTGACCTTTGTGGTGACCCTATCTTCCCATTAGCTTTGAACATGGCTCTCTGCTGAAACGGATCAGCAGTCGTGATGTACATGTGTGTGTTCGAATAAGCCCATTCACGGTTCCGACAACGCATTGTGCAGTGTCAAAGGTTAAGGCCCCAGCCTTGTAAACAGTTCTCATCTCCACATTGTCTAGAGTTGCATAACAACGCCCCGACGGGTTTTGTTTACGTTTCAGGGGCCTTCACCTTTGACACTGCACATGCGTAGTCGGAACCGTGAATGGGCTTATAAACCCATTCAGAGATTCGAGTACGCATGCGCAGTGTCATCAAAGGGGAAAGCCTTGTAAACAGCTGTCGTCTTGACATCGTGTCGATTTGCATAACAATGCTCAGACGGGTTTATTTACAGCTAATTACCTTCGCCAAGAAGGTTATGCAGAGCCTGGGAAGTATGTGCTAAGTTTGAGAAAGTTTAACAAACCTGTCGGATGCCACACTGCCTTGTTTCTCCCAGCCATTGCACACCATTCCGCTGATGTTTTGTTTCCCAATGTACTTTGCCCCTGTCAGCCACGCTGGTTTCAGAACGGTGCAGCCCTCGGCAGGCCCACAGGCCCGGCAGCACTGTTTCTCCTGGGGGTAATGCACGTACATGTCTGTAGCGAAGATCAAGTGACAGTCACTGTGGTTGTCCTTCAGCGTCAAACCACGGCCCTGACAGAAAAGGTTGGATTGCCCCTGCAAGTGGTCAAACCGCGCTCTCATTATGTTGTAGTCGTAGTACCAAGCGCCGTCGTTGCTGGGAATGACGGAAACATTCCAATCTTCGTGAAAACCTACTGAGAAGGCTAAGGGCCATGATGGCGGCTCAGGGGTGACCTTGAAAGTTTGAGTCAAGGACATCACCCCCAGTAGGCACGCAACGACAAAGACCCGGGTCATTTTGAAGAAAGGAATTTTCCGCAGGAGCAAGCAGGGCTGGACACCAGTCGGCACAGCAGTGACCTTTGACACCGTGAGAACCGTTCACAAAGGAACCTAGGCAAACAAACCGCAATGCGCAGGTGTAACAACATGTGTCTGGCGTACCTTAGGGGAGACTAAACAGTTACAACAAGAGTTCTACGACCTCATACCTTCGCCCAATGATTTTGACCTTTATGACTGACGTATTAGGAGTGTTTTTCATCAATCATCAATCATACCAGTTGATCCTCTTCACCCAAATAACATAAGTTGTCCAAACCTCCTTGTTATGACTATGAGCTTAACAAAGAAGGTTATGCTTATATGTATCATCAATTATGCAAATAAGCTCCCTCCTTATTAGCATAATTTGATTCAATCGTGTTCACATTCACACAACTTCCTAATGCCACAAGTATGAAATTGCCGTCATTTACTAGTATGGAATTATAGTAGTTTCTCATTAATTATGCAAATCAGGCCCACATTTGCATATTTCCTATCTATCAACATTCCTCTCTTCCTCAGTTACAAATGTCACATATTTGAATAGTCATATCATGGAACACAGCAGATTTTTAAAATTGCCTCATTGATTATGCGAGTTAGAATTTGATTTGCATAATTATTATCCAATCATCCAAAGCATCACGTAAGCTATCTACATACCAAAAATCATGACCATCCATCAAGACCATCTCGAGTTATAGTTTTCTCATTAATTATGTAAATGAGGTTCTCATTTGCAAAGCTGATATCTATTAATATTTCTCTCTTCCTCAGTTACATATATCACATGTTTGAGAGTCCTATCATGGAAATTGATGGATGTATAAACTTTCCTCATTGATTATGTAAATTAGATACTGATTTGCATAATAAGTATCTAATCATGTACATCAGCACTCAAGCTATGTACTTACAAAAATTTATGACCATCCACCAAGCCCTTCTTGAGTAATTCCCTTTCAAAGTCTGAAGCAAAACCTGCCCCTGAAGTTCAAAAAAAGTTGCTAGGGGGCCCAAACCTATACCACTTACTCTCTGTTCAACGAGCTATCTACCACTCAAAAATCAGTTCCATAGCATGTCCACAACACGAGATATCATAACAGGAAGTTCCGCTGCAGTACCGTAACAAGCCGCTAAGGGGCCCAAAATCTAATCATTTTCAGGTTTTATCAAGACCTACCAACATACCAAATACCAAGGCAATCCATCCAAGAATTCTCGACTTATTGTGTTCACTAACAGACACACAGACATGCTCAGTAAAATATAACCTTCTCAGCGAAGGTAATAACTTTCAGACTACATCCTGTAATCCATATTACATCCACCCTTCATCAAATACTTCTTCAGCAATACGTATCCATACTCTTAGTGCACACTTCCACTCAACCCCCCAGTACACCATACAGTATGACGTATACTAATACATCACCTCTTCCTTCCCAGATATAACATTATTAACTCACCTACCCTGGACAACGTCCTATTCCCATGCTGTGGCACTGCATTAATGACTGTTCTTACTCATATAAGGCCGTGTATATCCAACTTTTGTCTCCCTCCACCACATTCCACACCACTTTCTGCTGCTTATACCTTACCAATGCCTACAGCTGGCTGACAGCCAATTTGTCCCAGTAACTGACGTTTCCTGCCTCCCACATGACCCCTCAGGACCCCTACCCCTATCCATGACGCCTTGAAACAACACAGCCAACACGTACACATACTTCAGCATACAATACAACACATTTTTACACTTTTCTCGTTAATTATGCAAAACGCTTCGCCCAAAATCTAATCATCTTGAGATTTCCCACATACACACCGACACACCAACTACGACAACAAACCATCCAGGCGTTCTCGACTTATTCTGTTCACTAACAGACACACAGACAAGCATCAACGAATAACCTCGACGAAACTTCGTCGACGAAGGTAATAAATGCAAGTAATGCATGTAGCCCTATGAGGAAGTGAGGAAAAAGAAGGTGTCATTATCTCAGGAATCAAAACAACAGACTACAAAAACTTACCCTCAAATACTAACCAGTTATGTCAACTGTCATCAAATTCATTCCTGACAAAGTCTAATATACGGCTATTCTCCAGATATACCCCCCCCCCCCTAATCAGAGCCCTTGGATAGGTCCTACAGGCTTCAGACACCCAGTTGAAGACCATCCTACTATATCAGGGGGGTGCCTAAACCCACAAGGTAGAGACAAACCATTTATCTTAACTAATTCAGCAAATACAGAGTCTATCCCACCACAGCCAATCCTATACTGCCCAGATTTCACACAAAAATCCCACCAATAAAGGATTTTCAATGGTTTAAACCCTGTTTTTTTTACTGTTTAGTCTCCCCTTAACCAAGCAACCACGTAGCGAGAGTGACTAAGTTTGGTTATTCTTAAGGCAGACATTTCCTACAACCGAAATGTAAGGTTGAGAATGCTAGCCAGAAGTTAGACCAACAGTCATACTTTGTCAAAGTAAAAAAAAAAGGTATATAAAACCTCAGGCTTCGCAGGTACGCCTTAGCAGATGAGACGTAGTGCAGTCAACTTGAGTACAATATAGAGTTGAAATAGTAAATGTTTTTGACATGTCGCTACTTTTTATGGTGGTGTGTGAAATCCACCGTGTTTACAGATTGAAATTAATGTTTTATTTTAAGGTCGATTATAAGAATCACTGAAAGACGACGGGAAGCGAGCGCCGTTGAGCCTGTTGCCTTTAATGTTAACGTTATTTCTCGGACAAAAATAGCGACCAAATATGAAAAAATGTGAGCACAGGGATATCCATTTTCTTCACACTTGGTTCATAATCTAGTAACAGATACAGATCTTTCGGATATAACACGACAAGTAAGAAGATTGTATTTAGGTTTCGTGAAAGAATACTTATCCATCATTGAGATAGAACAACTACTTGTTCGGCTTTGTATATACCAATGAATTGTATGAATTTTTTCATAGAATGCTCTAGATATAATGTTTGACGTACTTAATCATTCACGTTTCTCAAATCAAGTACATGTACAACAGAGTTAAAGAGTATCGATGCTACAGACAGATGTGAATATATATATTCAGGCGCAACAACCCCCACAATGCAAAAATAGGTAAATACATATAAAGGACTGCTTTTTCATTAGAAAAAAAAAATACCGAAACTAATGTTTAGCCCTACTCGATTGCAACACTATATCAAAGACTTATGCTAGCCCTTATATTCTATGCCTCTATTTATACTATGTTTAATAGTTGTTGACATGTATTGTACTGTGTACAATTGCCTTGCAAAAAAGTTCTTCTATTAACGTACAGTGGAAATGATGTATAGTGACCAGGAAGTTCGGAAGAACGTCAATCTGAAATGAAACCTACGTGCTTAACCACAATGCCTGCACCCAAATCTTAGTCTTGGAACAAAAAGCCATATAAAACTGTCTATGTACAAAAACCAAATCTACAAATTAATAATCTATTCAGCTCCAAGCCATGTTCCCATGACAGAAATACATCATAGAAAAGTGAAACGCCTCACGAAGAGTTGCAGAGAACTCGGTAAACTTAAGCGGGTATCTTACTGGGCTGCGCCACATTGCGAAAGAACTTCGCAAAGTGGGGTCAATTGGCACCATATGCGCATTTTCGCATAAAGGCGCAATCACTGTAAATCACGTCTTGATGAATTTTACTCTTAATCAGTGCAATCTCCAACAGTTATTTTGTCTCTAATTTGGAGCCAAAACTTAACAATGTGACATCGGGCGCGACCATTATTGTATGGAGAGGTCAGGTATCTGTATCATCTACGCGTCAGTGTGATCGCAAGGAAACAAAAAATGGCGAAAATTCGCAAAGCTGCCGCAATGATTTGGCGCAATTAGGCAAATTCCGATAAGATACCCGGTTTAGTAGTCCTCATGATTTCTAAGGCCAGGGGTTTGGACATGTAATATTACAGTAGTCAGGAACATCGAAGACGCTTCTCTGGACAGGGCCGACCTTGTAGGTACTGATGTTGAAGGTCATGGTGTGGAGAATATGTGGCGGGATGCTTAACATCTCCCAGTACTGACAAGGCGTGCCATCTTCTGTCTGGTACCACCTGTAAATGTAGAGAAAAAAAAAGAATTCAAAGATCTCTCGTCTCCGTGAAATATTGAGAGTTTCTCTTATGTCTTGTTTGATTGTAGTTCATTATTCAAGTAAATAAGGTTGTAATGTATGTGTCCATCAATCACTTCTTGTCACTCTGTAGTGAACGTGAACCCCCGTGAATCAGTAGTCTCTTCCGTTGACCCCATGGCCTTGACTGTCTGTCATGTCTGATTATAAACAACCATGTCTATCACCTCTGAACTCTACTTCCGCAAGTTTGACCTTTGCGGTGACCCCAGCTTTGAACATGGCTCTCTGCTGAAACGGATCAGCAATCGTGATGTACATGTGTGTGTTCGAATAAGCCCATTCACGGTTCCGACTGCGCTTGTGCAGTGTCAAAGGTTAAGGCCCCTGGCTTGTAAACATTTTTCATCTCCACATTGTCTAGATTTGCATAACAACGCTCAGGCGGGTTTTGTTTACGTTTCAGGGTCCTTCACCTTTGACACTGCACATGCGTAGTCGGAACCGTGAATGGAACAGTGTCGTCAAAGGGGAAAGTCTTGTAAACAGCTGTCGTCTTGACATTGTCTCGATTTGCATAACAATGCCCAGACGGGTTTTATTTACAGCTAATTACCTTCGCCAAGAAGGTTATGCAGAGCCTGGCAAGTATGTGCTAAGTTTAATTGAGAAAGTCTAACAAACCTGTCCGCTGCCACAGCGCCTTGTTTCTCCCAACCATGGCACACCATTCCGCTGATGGTTTGTTTCCCAATGTACTTCGCCCTTGTCAGCCACGCTGGTTTCAGAACGGTGCAGCCCTCGGCAGGCCCACAGGTCCGGCAGCACTGTGTCTCCCGGGGGTAATGCACGTACATGTCTGTAGCGAAGATCAAGTGACAGTCGCTGTGGTTGTCCTTCAGCGTCAAGCCACGCCCCTGACAGAAATAGTTGGATTGCCCCTGCAAGTGGTCAAACCGCGCTCTCATTATGTTGTAGTCGTAGTACCAAGCGCCGTCGTTGCTGGGAATGGCGGAAATGTTAATAACTTCGTGAAAATCTACTGAGAAGGCTGAAGGCCATGTCGGCGGCTGTGGGGTGACCTTGAAGGTTTGAGTCAAGGACATCACCCCCAGCAGACACACAACGACATAAAACTTTGTCATGTTGACGACAGACTCTAGTCTTCACTACATACACGACGTCAGTACAATGGTGGAGACCGTTACCGTTCACCTTTGAACCCGTGACTTTTGAACCTTCTGAACCGTCCACAGATGATCAGGTGAACAAACTGCAATGCGTACAGTACAGCTCACTAACCTTCAGTCACTTCTTTTTACGAACTTCAAGGTAATGGACTTTATCTAGCAATAAACTAAATTATCTAGCAAGAAACAAATTGTCATCAAAGAAAAAGCACCCTCTACCGATTTATTGCATGATTGCACATGTTAGTAACATTATGAAAGAAACATAGGCTTAGTTTGGGTATGTATTTTGAGCTGAAAAAAGGGCTAAAAATCGACAGTTCAAAGGCCAAGCCTATGGTAAATCTTCCGTACAGTATTAGTATTTTGTGATTTTTTGCAATTTCACCCAATCTGGCAGGGATGTGGAACGGTTCAAGCCGGTGGCTTTATGATATAGTGTGATAGATACGATTTTAAACTTGATGTCCGTCCACAAAATACCTATGGATGAATGCACAGTCAAGTCGGACGCGTATGAAAGAAAGGATTCGAAGTACGTATACGTAAGTATAAAATGCAAAAAAAACCCATCAAAATCGTTATTATTACCCCAAAGTGAAAAATATAGATAATCCTCACTACTTATGCAAATTCAGTCACAATTTGCATAATTTGCACTTGTGTACATCTCTGTCTACGCTACCTGCATATTAGAATACACTTAAATCTGTCGTTCCTTTCTTCAGTTATTCTCCTTGGAAAATTTTGACAAAAACGCCTATGCAGTTTCAGTGTCACATACCAGGGAGCCCCAAATCGACTTTGACCTTTGTTCTTCTAACAGCTACCCACATACCCAATATCATTACAATCCACCCAGACGTTCTTCAGTTATTCTTACTTTAAGCATCCGGACGCACAAACATACACACACGCAAACACACACGCAAACACAATCAAAACAATATCTCCATGAAAAAATCTCAATTTTTCATGGAGATAACTAAGATCGGATATCTCTCCCTACCCCCACCACCCGCTAGCCATGTACAGTTTTATAGACGTGTTTGACCCACTATCCCAGGGGAGCCGCCCTTAAAGTGTACTTTCTGATATTACGCAAATCTTCTCATCAAAAATTGATAATAACGAATTTCTGCTACACATTACGCCATGTTCTCCTCATAATGGCTCTAGCGTCCGGTTAGTTTCCGCCGTGCCTGGTTCAGAAGGGTTGGTGCCGTGGTGGGAAGAGAGCGCGCCCGTAAAATCGTTTCCGATCCCTGGGACAACAGTGGACTACACGTAAGTCAACATTTTCTGTATCTTTACACCATTCTTGTTCTTGATTGGTCGCTTTTAATGCATGTTAATGGAAAGGAAATTATGTGTTTACAAAGTATACGTTTCCCTTGCAGTGAATACGATATTCATTATACGTATCAATACATATGTTTTTTCCCTGTATATTAAAAAAAATTGATGCTCTCCACTATATCATAATGTTTGATATTTCTAATTTGTAAAGAAAAAAGAAATGCCGGTAAATGCGGTGATCATTTTATGCATTGTATCTTCCTGATCAGCCCAATTGAGTGTAGCAACTTAGAGTTTGTGGGGAAATATGAGATTATTGGGTTAATGAAAAAGCAGCCTTCGCGTAAAGTGATTTGAGAGCAATTAGGCAAGCGGTCCCCATTGTGACGATTTTATTATGCACCAAATGGGAATGGAAATGCCATATTGATAACCTAATTTGTGGAAGCAAAATCGCATCACGCGTAAAAGGGTTGTAGTCGCCGTGGGAGTGGCACGATTTGGTGTAATCTAATATAGAACAATGTTTCATACTTCCCCACATTAAGCGGTCTGACTCAGATGACATTAGAAATCTAATAATGTGTTGAGGAATGCCGTTTTGATTGTGTTAATGGCAGACTAGATAAGGTGCTAAGGATTCTCAGGATTCTTGCAAGTTAAAACGTCCATGCATGTTTTACCTTAGATGTATGTCTAATAGAACTACACCATTAAAACAATTTCGTGTGACTAATTTTCTTAGATATAGGGAAGGATATACATTTTTGTAAATGAAAGATATTAAAGTAAGCGATTGCGATATAGGCCTTTTCTTCACCTTCGTCTAGTAAATAACTCTAAGCAGTACAGGATTCCATTTTATGGATTAAAGGAGGAAGAATTAAAGGAGTTACAGAAGGGAATTGAACAATTACCAAGGAACAGCGAAATAAGCGTACATTTAACAAGAAGGACATTTAACTTGAGGATGGAATATCACAAAGAAATATTATCATGGAGGCTCATCTGTGTTGGTAGTAAATAAGAAATATTGTTTTATACGTACACGTAGGAACGATGGAGTTTTTGTCAACGGGTTTGCTGCTTCTGCTCCTGGCTTCTACGTCCAACGCCGAGACATTTACAGCAGGTAATTATGATTATATAAGGTAACACTTATCGTGATGAACAAGCCTTGTGTATAGGTGGGCATGGGAGTGAATGCATTGTTAGATAACATACTCTGCTTCTTGTAAACGTGTAAACTGGTAAATCTCATTGACACGTATAATATAGCTTCATGTGTTAATGGACTATTTCATCCGTGTAGCATCTTTTGCATTCGGGTGCTAACTGTCAAGCTGTTGTACATTCCTGGGTATGGAGTGGGGGTCATATCTCAATCAGCTTCGCACTGGAATGGGATTTATAATGTTCGGGCCACTGGTATTACAAATACATGTTAGAATTTCGGACAATGTTGTATGGGGTGATGTCAAAACGTCATATCAACTTAGCACTGCCTTTGTCAGTCAATAAAGGGATTTCCATTTTGTACCTCAGTGCATGTTCTATTGCAGGTAGTAAAAAACAAGGTATCGTTATCGTTTGCGTAGTATTGAGATCTCTACCAATGTTTCCCAACTGTATGTCGGAATGTAGATAACATATTTGCATATACATATAGTTCTTCCATTCTGTCTAAACGCAATGAAGACACTGTGCAGTCAAAACTGCCCAAGAAGATCTAGACCACCCAGTGGACCGATAGAATCTGGTCTATGTGGAAAACCAGTCAGCATAGATGGAATTCCTAGTGCTTAATGTCAATGGGTAAATTTTTGTAAGGAACCACCAAAAACGGTCACATTTGCCAAGTGCTCACTCGTACAGGTTTGAATGTATGTCCTAATTTGAGACAAAATCTTTCTATGAAGTTATGTAATCATTACAAAGTCTTCTTTATTTTCATATGTAACCTAATCGCATACATTAGGTACCAAGCGTTTTCATAATTGAGCTATATTTGCTTTTGTTATATGTAGCATTATTTCTTTAATATCTCGGTTACTGAATTGTTCCCGTACTGTTAGTGTCTCATACGTCGATGCAGGATTTGTTTAGTGATTCCGCTTAAATAAGTGTGTTTTGCTTGAGTGCGGGATCACTGTGTGTTGTTTTTGGCGACGCATGGGTGGAGACGCCTAATGGTATAGTATTGTGTGCAGTTTGCAAGAATTCTAGAAATTTCACAGGCATGTGTCCACGGGAATTTTCGGAATATTGATGGCGAGCATTTCTTTGAAATAAGATGTTTCGCAATTATAAAAAGTTTTCACACTCTCAGACCAAGAATATAAAATCCTAACGTCTGATAACGTGTAATTTCCTCAGGTGTTGTACACGTCTCTGACCAATGTCAGACAACAGAGGTGGATGCTAAGACCTGTAAGTCCAACCACACCGACTACTGCAACGTTGCGGACGGCGCCATCAGAACGTTCGGCGTTATCATCCCCGGAGTCTCACACGAACTCCAGATCGAACACACCCTGGCTGACACCTCTATGTGTGCTGTAGAAGCAGGTACGCGTGCTAGAGCCGTCTTATATAATGATGATATTGTCAGGGAATTGAATATAGGATGTAAATAGCTAGGATGCTACTATATATAATGAATGAATGAAGACCTTCATTGTACATTCGTCCCCGAGGGGCTAGATAAAGGTCGTCTAACATAAATCTAACTAACATGTAAGATGACTTATACAGTATACAGTACATAGTTTAAACATACATGGTAGACGAAAGTGATAGGCTAAGCTAATCCAGTAGTCAACTTCTTCTCGTTTCTTTGTACATGTGTAGATGTATGAACAGATCATGTTTCGTATACAAGGGTTGTCTAGACGAAACAAAAATATAAATCTATCCGTTGCGTTTAGATATTCACAGTATGGGAGTTTTCCCTTAATACATTTGAAAATAACATTTCCTTCTTTATCGTAAAGTCTTCATTATAATAATAGAAAACGAACCTTCAGAGTGAATCAATGAAAACTTCAACGATTGTCTATAAATCTAATACGAGATAATAAAAACATTACGTTAGTATTCATATTTGAATATTAACAATAATGGATCTTAACAACATAATAATTTCTACTCTTTTCTTGTTTTATAAGGAAATAGGCTAATTTAAGCTATGAAAATATCAATAAAAAGTGTGACATAATAAAATGTTTGGGAGTAAGCGGACCTATTTTTTTGTCTTTCGTAGCAAATAACCTTTTGAACCGGAAGGCCTGCGCACTGATCCTGCTTGGAAACCAGGACGCTAGGATGGGAGACGTGTTTTCATTCGCCACAAGTATCCGGATACCAAGGTGTGCCAACAGCTTTCCACCAACTTTTATGATTTTAGATTCTGTATGAAATAGCATTGTAAGTTTTAGACCAACCTACATCTATGATTCTGATGTCTGACTTCAACAATTGAAACATTTTCGTGTAAAAATTAAAACATCTGTTTGCAAAATTTTTTTCCAGCAACTTTTATTGATTTATGTCATGTATGAAATAGCATTGTAAGACCCTCTTATAGTTATGATTCTGACTAAATCAATTGTTATATTTTTTGTGTTCGAATTAAAAGATCTATTTTCAAACCTTGGTACAGTATTCCACCAACTTTTATGAATTTAGATCATGTATGAAATAGCATTATAAGTTTCCGACATACCTATATTTATGATTCTGACTGGAACAATTGTTGCCTCTTTGTATGTGTAAAAGGTTTGAAAATGTCAACAACTATTTTCTTCTTCTTTGGTAGAATCTACATAAACCCACATAGGATACCAGGCAACCAGCCGGCTGAGACCAGAGGGCTGAACTTCTATATGAGACCCAACACGAGGGATCTAAATGTTATGATGACGGACATTGTCGACGCTTACGGCTGGAAGACGGTCGCCATCTTGTATGATGGCGTTTACGGTAAGATATTTTGTCTTAAACTTACTTCTAGATTCAAGCTCTGTGGTACGTTCTGATATCAGTCAATATATGTTCATATATCTATATATTTAATTAATGTCAGTTACCATTTAAAAATTGTTTATTGTTATAACCTATCATCGTTAACATTTAACTTTTCAAATGTTGTACTTAACTATAGCTTAGTATCAGCTGTTAAGTTAGATGGGGAATTGGGAAGAGTTCGAACACGCCGTTATGATTTCTTTTCTAACGTACCCCTGGTATTATTTATGGTTTGTAAATCAAATCAGATGAAATCAAAACCAATCTCCAGTGCTTCTATTGAAGTACTTAAGTGAAATATGTGAATTAACGATCACTTGCCTAATTTGCAAGTTCAAGCAACACATAAAATGATGAAAATATACAATGATTTTAAGAACTACGTGTATATATGCTACATTTCAAAATGTACATGGTGAAACTGGTTCGACTTTTTTTTATACATTTAATGCTTTGGAAGACGACTTTACCCATTTCTGGGTTCTTTGATTTTAATAGTAGAATTTTTTTCTCATTGTCAAGAATAGTTAGAAAGCTCATGTCCATTTTGGACACGCTGGTAAAGGTTTTGTTTCTTATATCCTCATGAATTGAATAATCAGGGATGAAAAGACTTTCGTCTTCCACTGCATTTGAAGAGCAATATTTACACATCCTCTCCGACACAAATAGTTTCATGTATCTCCATTTTTCTATTTCCAGGGGATGGGCACTAATTCTAATCTTACAGATTAACAACATTTACTAACGTACTGTGGTACTAGACTGAATAAAAGAGTTCTAAACAGGAACTATGCGGCTCCAGAGGTGACTTACTGAGGGACGACTGCGGTGTAAAAGATGTCGGTTAGCTGTCTCTACTTTTACAACATCTACTAACGTAAATGATATATTTCTACAGACATAGAAGGAGCGGAGGAAATCCTGGCGCGAGTCACCCAGAGAGGAATCCGACTCGGAGCGTTCCTGATTCCCAAGAACCCCAGTGCCAGTGACTTGGAGGCTGTTCTTCTGAAGATTAAGCAGTCCGGGATTAAGAAGATCGTCCTACACAGCGAGGTGAACGTCATCGACTCTGTCTTTCAGCAGGTACGTCTTCAAAGTAGATTTGATATATACAGCTACATATTACATCTTAGATGTTACAAATTACACCTTGACGTATGCAAGGATGATCTAAAACAATTAAATATGTTGGCTGTTTTTGTCTGTTGCATTTCTTGTAGTGCTTCATATTTGTATCAGCTTAGTTGGGACGATGCCTTTGGTCATTGTTGATTTCAATTGCAAGTAGAGAGCACTGGTTGGTCGTCCTGTTGAATATCATTGATTTATGATTGACTCTCCCAGTTCGTCATCCTTGTGCCAGATTAACTGATATTTGTACCCTCTATTGTAGGCAGTACACCTCGTCATGCTGAACCCTCATTTTCATTGGATGATAACCAACCTGGTAAGTAAGCTTCATTAAAACTTTTCTTATCAGTTACGAATCAGTCACGATTTTGTTTTGTGTTCAAATATTCAGTGTAATGCTGATAATCAAATATTCACAACCGCGACTTGAAGTACATGGGAACGAATGGTGGACTCAATGGGTGTAAGGTAAAAGGGCCATGTGCCAAGAGCTTAGAAATACAGTCAAACCGTGTTGGACAACCACGTGGCGCAGGCAACCAGTCACAGGCCACTTTAAAACAGTCCTGTCCATTTTTATATGGTTGACTGTCCTGAGCAACCACCTGTCCTCAGCAACAATTTTTCTCAGTCCATTTAGTGGTTGCTGAATCCGGCCAGGTTGACTGTATTCTATGCTGAGCTGTAGTACATGACGCAAATCTATGTCTCTTCAGGTCCGGTCAGAGTTAGACCTCAGTCAATACCGACGGACGAACGCCCGGATCACCACGTTCCGATTGGCGGGGGGGTACGAGGGGCTGGAGGCCCTGAGCGAGGAGCTCACAACCTACGAGGCACTGGTGGTGGACTCCGTCGGCATGCTGATCAAAGGCATCGAGAACTTTCCCGAGGACACGAACCAAGACAACTGCAGGGACACTCTCATACGAGAACTGACCGATGTAAGGCCCATAGATTTGTTTGAACTTTGATTTTGTATTCATTGGTTTGATACACAATACATAGGAACGATTTAAAAGAGAACGTCCCTAAAGACACAAACTAAGACAACTGCAGGGACACTCTCATAAGGGAAATGACCAGTGTAAGGACCCCTTTAGACGTCGATTGTTGAGCGTCATTTGAGTGACCAAAATTGGACTTGTTTGAACTTCAATTTTGCATTCATTGCTTTGATACACGATACATGGGTGTGATTTAAAAGAGAACTTTCCAAAAGACACAAACTAAGACAACTGCAGGGACACTCTCATACGGGAACTGATCAGCGTAAGGATCACTTTTCACTAGATGGCAATTGCTGAACGACATTTGAGCGACTAAAGTTTCTTTGACCCTTTATTTCAAACTATGATTTAAAAGAAAACGAAACGTTTAAAACGATGTTCTTTTTCCATGAAATTCCTTGATCGATCTGACAAAATTTTGGTCAGCGGTCGCAGCCTCTTGTTGAAAGGGGTGGAAGTAACGCTGTTTCTAGCTTATCTTAAATTAATGTGCTGATTGACAAGATTAACTTTTCTTGTCCACTGTTATTTTCCCAGGGCATGGAGTTCGGCGGAAGAGCGTTCGGTCCTGACGGCTACCTAACGAAGTTTAGCATCGATATCTCCGAGTTTAAAAATGGCATTCTTCAATCAGTAAGGAGATATGGAATGTTTTCTCATTATATGTTATTCTGAACTACTTACCAAAACATAAAATTAGATTTTCAATGTTTTTTATGCTTGAGTGTAATCCAACTACCTATTCATGTAACATATCATATAACGACAATGATGTTATTCCATATTTAGTCCCAACATGGGTTGAATGCATTGAGTTAGATAACTAAAGTAAAGAGTAGTTATGCTATATTCCATCTATATGTACAGAGTCTCTTCCCTCTTCTTAAAACATGTGAAGACAAATGTACATAGTTTTTCAATTACAGTATCCTTTATCAATACTGCATTCTTTATCATCATTTGATAGAAACTCTATACACAGGCAATGTAGACAATGCAAGCGTAGTTATAAGCAACATTCGAAGGCATTTGTCCGTTTCTTCTCTACAGGTGGGGAACTGGACTCCAACGGAGGGCGCCAGACTGGCCGACAACATGTACTATGACGACCGTCCACTTCCGTTTGCCGCCCACAAGATGTTTCACATAGAGACCTACACGGTAGGCTTCCACAAATTTGGCATAGTCATAACAAGAAATGCTCTAACAACCTCATAGTTTTCAATAACCACGACTATCGATGATAAGTCGCTTCTTAAAAATGTGTACATAAGTTTTATCATAATATATTCCTTAGAATGTGATAGTAGTTGGACTTAAAGATAGGTGGAGTGAATTTTATGCTTTTCAGACGGAGAGTAGTTCGTGCTTCTTAGTATATACAAGTATACACAGTATTCAAAGATATGACTGTTAATCTTTTAGGTATGGTGGTAGGGTGGGACAGGGCCAGCATGGATGCATGCCAGAGCTATCAAACTTTTAACATTACCAGTCTTAGAAGTCAGGGAAGACTATTACAAGCATCCTATTACCTTTGAATTTCTAGTAGCGACTAAGAGATATCTTTGCATTTTAAAGTGCAGATTTGTATTGCATGATGCAGCAAAACGACAAATCGGCAGCACCAAACGGATGTGTCAATACATTTGTATTGTTCTCTTGCAGCAAGGAGTCTTTGTCAACTTCACAGAGAACAGCAAAGCTAAGGGGCTGACGGGTAACGACGTGTTTGAGGGCTACCTGATCGACGTCATCAAGACCATAGCAACGAACCTGAAGTTCAAGTTCGATCTGACGGTCGCACGCGTGGGCAATGTGGAGAACTTAATCGGTGCCTCTTTAGTGGAGGGGGTGAGTATTACTTCAGTTTTGCCAGGGTATTTCTTTTATTGTGAGGACACTCAGGGCAATTTTAACTCTTCGTTTCAGTAGTTGGTCTGAGTTGGCTAATAGGTAACCATGACTTAAGTGTATATGGCTATGGAATATGCTTTGTTAAATATTGGCTTTCTACGTACAATACGTACACAACTGGTCATTTCCTTGGTGCTGAACAACATCAATGCACACACAACCAGCCATGTCCTTAGTGCTGAACAATAACAATACGTACACAACTAGCCTCGTCGTTGGTGCTGAACGATATCAATAGTATATAACTATCCCTGTCCTACTATCCCTGTCCTTGGTTCTGAACACTATCAATACACAAACAAGTTGAACTGTCCTTGGTGCTGAACACTATCAATACATGTACAGCAAACCTTTCTGAACACCACAAATATCTGCATAGCTCCCTCTCTCTCGTGAAGACTAACATTTCTGTCCATTTTACAGGCTTCAAAACCCAAAGACATGGGACTGATCCTGACTCCCCTGAACTACTCAAGCCAGGTGGACATCACGGTCTCAGTTCTCAACCTGGGATACACCGTTCTGTGGAAGAAACCAAAAACCAAGGTTGGCATCTCCTGAAACTCTTTATCCTGGTATCCATCCGTACTTTCTCTCCGTACTACATATCCGTACTACATAGGGCTACGGGTACTGAATAGGGCTATGGGTACTGGATTGGGCTATTGGTCAATGGATAGCTACGGGTACTGAATAGGCTACAGGTACTGGATAGCTACGGGTGCTGAATATAATAGGCTACAGGTACTGGATATATAGTGCCATTGTTACTGGATAGGGCTATCGGTACTGGATAGATCCATGAGTACTGGATATAGTGCTACAGGTACTGTATAGGGTTATGGATACTGGATAGCTACCGGTACGCCGACTATATGTTCCCAAAGAAATGGCTACCAGGCTAGAAACATATCAATAATCCCCCGCTTCTCCTCTGCTTTGTTCTCGTTCTTTTGATAGAGTTAGCTTAGAGATAGGTTAGAAATTGTGACAAGTGTTTCTTTTATTGAATGGTGAAGTTTGCTGTTTGAAACATCTCCCTCATCTTGTCTTACCTTATTTTCAGGCAGTTGACGTCATCACGCTTCTGACCCCTCTGCAAAATTTCACCTGGCTGTACATCCTAGCCGTCTACGCATGCGTGACCCTGGCGTTCTACGGCATCAACAAGTTCGATCCGTTCGAGTGGGGACTGTACAACCGGCGGCAGGGGAGGGAGGAGGACGGGGACGAGCTGGTCGATCCGTACGGTGGCCGGAACAGCCCGTGGTTCGTCTACCGTGCTCTGGTCTTACAGGGCATGGAGAAGGTACCAAGGTATGTATGAAATTTCGACCCGTGAACAATTTCATCAGGTTGGTGAATGACTGAATAGCGAAGTTCTCTATTCACAACCACAAATTTAACAAGAACCAGGCTATGTCTTTGGTGCCGTTTGTCTGTATGTTTTTAGTGTGTGTGGACAGTATATGGTAAGAAGCTGTAGGCGGATCTTATCATGATATCGATATTTGGCAGGTTGGTAGGGTTTGGGAAAAGGAAGGTAAGGTTCGATGATAGCCCCCTAGTGGCTTTCAAAGATACTGCTGTGGAATTACAGGTTTTGATGCCTCCTGTTCCAGACATACTGTGCATGGTCGTGATTTGTATTGTTTGGTGTGTTCTGAACAAATAAATGAATAAGTTAGAACGAATAAACTGTGTTAGGTACACTCAGTGAAATCTCCCATAGACTTGGCGGAAGCCAATCTTATATCCTAACAAAATTACATAAAACAATAACGATTTATTTCCGCTGTTCATTCTACAAAACCAGGTCGTACGGCGGGAAGCTGGTCGCGGCCGGCTGGCTGATGTTTGCCGTGACCCTGGTGACGTACTACATCGCGACGTACGCGGGTCTCCTGGTGGCGTGCTCCGCCATGCAGATCCACGGCATGGAGGACCTTCACCACCGCAAAGACGTCGCCTACGGCATCAACAAGTTCCTTCCTCCGGTGGGCAGCTTCTTCGAGACGTTCGACAAGGTTCAAGACGAGGACTTTAAAGCCTTTAAGGAGATGCGCGACTTTATTTATGTAAGTAGATTCTCCGTGAGAAGCTTGAGACGAATATTTTGAACATTTGTCGTAGCAGTTTTGCAAATAAACCACTCAGTCCATCTCTCTCTCTCTCCATCTCTCCATCTCTCCCACCTCTGTTTCTTTCTGTGTACACCTTTTGTGTGAAAGGGTAGAAAAGAGAAGGTAGAGTTTTAAAAGTCTTACATCTATATAGTATAGGTGGCCTCTAATTGCCGAGTTGCTAGGCTGGTAAACACGAGATCAGGAGATCACAGGTTCGATTTCTGGTCTTGCTGACATTGTGTCCTAGCTTCTGGGAAAGGCACTTAATGCGAATTTTGCACTCCACCCAAATGTAAACAAAAGTGCCTGACTTCATTTGGGGAGGTAAAAGGCGGTGGAAGGAGAGGCATAGGCTCTACCTTTCAATACCGTGTCCTAGGCACAGTGGATAACAACCCTGTGTCCCTACGGCCTCAAAACGGCTATCTGTAAGATTCGCGACAAAATTCTTTTGTAATCATACGGATATTTCTTCAAGGACAACCGGGTAGACGTGGTGGTCCCTACCGACAACACGGGAGTAGAGAAGGTACAGAAGGGAGTGTTCCTCAGCGTCCCGGGCACCTACTCCCAGACCCAGTGGAAACCGTACTCATTCATCACTCACTCCAAGATCCAGTTCTTCGCCCAGGACCAGTGTCAACTGGAGACGGCGGGAAACTACTTCTTCCCGTACGGACTGGGCCTGGCCTTCCCGAAGGGCTCCATCTTCCACAATGAGTTCACCGAGGAGATATTACGGTAACACTCGTCATTTTATGTCCGTATGGCGTCTTGTTGGCACAACGGTTAGGGTGTTTTGCCCAGAAACCCAGAGGTACTCGGTTCAAACCCCACCGATGCTGTGCCCTTTGGAAATGTACTTTACACGACTTTTCTCGAACCGCCCAGGTGTAAAAATGGGTACTTGACTTTGGTTGGGAAGGAAAAGAGGCGGTGGAAAGACAGTTTGGCTTCACTTTCCAACATTATGCCCTAGACACTTCGGAATACAACCCACTACCCCCTACGGTCTAAAAAGGCTATGGGACTACTGTCTTTGTCATTGTGATAGAAATATCACATTACAACAGTCAATATCTTCTTTCTTGGAAGCATGTCTCTATTTCCATTTGGATTGATTTTCTGAATTAGCTTAGCATTGGTAACTTGATTTGATATCTATTTTCGATTAGACTAAGTGGATACAACGCATCATGTAGAGTACCAACTATTTACGCCCTAATCCTTTTCGAATCAATCAATTATTTTCTAAAAACTCAAATTATATTTCTCTTTTTACCGATAATAAGATATTGTGACGGTGTAGTAGATGTACGAATTATAAAAAGTTTAACAAAAATGTTTCATGTCATGATGTCACTAAAGAGTTAATATCATTCCAACATTACGCACCTCCCTAGGTGACATTTATCTATTTACATAATGTCTCAACTACATGTCCATATAAACCAGCCGAATTCTTTTTACCAAGTTCCAATTCATTTCAGTGTTGGTTTTGGAAATGTTAGTATTTCATTTTTAATGTCATTGGTCAATGTAGATGAACTTTCATTCTAAACCTTATTCATTACGGCTGAACGTTTTCTTGATAACAAAACTAACCTTAAAGGCAACCAAATTAATATCAGGGCCCAAAATATGGAAATAGAAAAAAAACTGACATCTTTATGGTAGTGACATTTACTAACACTATTTAGCACATTTAAGTAATGACTTCATACTTTGAGCATTTTAAAACCGCACAAAACGTGTCGTAGGATGATTCCCTTAGTTTCGCGAGCCTACAGAAACCCCGGCGACGATTTTTACAACGACGTCGTATTTTTGCATGATGGAAGTCGCTATACACTGTGATAGTGTTGTTTGAACTAATCATGTATAGAAATGACTAAAACAAAATCCCATTTTCAGGCCCTAATTATTTTCCTTGGGTTTCCTTAAAGACTTCCGTCCTTTTTATTAAGACTCCAGGAAGAAGGTGTATTGGAGGAACTTCAGAACAAGTGGATGACAGTGACGTACGACTCCTGTAACTGTAACGGTGACGACCCCCTGGGAACGAGAGCCATCGCGCCAGAAAACCTGACGGTCGTGTTTGGCGGCATGGGCGTGGCCATGGGCGTGGCCATCTTCGTGGCGGTGGTGGAATTTCTCTGGTTCTTCCACAAGAGGGACAAAGAGTTTGAGAAACTGGTAAGTATTCATCACAGTTTCTTTTGTTCAGACATATATATATATATTTATATATTCCTGCCTGCCTGCCTGCCCTGTCCAGGCCAGTAACTGCCCCCTTGCTTTCCACGAGGTTCCTACATATACAGGAAACCATTTCTCGTGCCATATCTCCGCTACCAGAATGTTTAATCCAATATCACTTACAATCTGGTCCTTCCATCGCTTAGGTGGTCTTCCCCGGGATCTGGGGGTAGCAAACTCCTGGCTGTAGGATTTGTTGACTAATGTTTGAGGGGGTCTTATATATATTCTTGATACCATTTCTTTGCTCGTCAAGGCATCGAAGTATATGATTGATGATTTTCTGTTTTGGAAATGTTTTATACTTTTCTGTCTCCTTCATATGATCATAGCGATAAACTTTAACATATTTCATCTTTATCGTTTTCTTTCAGAACCCACAGAAAACGCCAGACCAAAAACCCGGCCGAAGATCTTCTGCGTCCATTGCCTTCCGACGGCTGTCTTCCCTGTTCAGAAAACCCAGCAAGTCTTCCGTTGAGGCCCTTCGACCCCAGAAGGGTACGACCGGAAGCCCCTTTCTAGACCGCAACAGCCCCCCGTTCATCAATCCCAGCGCCCCGCGTGGGCCGCTTCCGTACCGCGGAACACTCCCTCGGGACAGAATGGCTGTGTCGGTCATTCCCATGGACAACTTCGCCAACAAACCCGCTCAAAATGGCCGCGGGATCCAGATGACGTCATCGCCCCCAGCTGCCACCTCAGGTGACCCCAATATGGCGGACGGCGATGACGTCGATAGCGCCGGCTTCGGCATGCACGGGGCGCGTTCTAACGACACCGGCCTCGGCGAGTCACCACCCCTGGAAGACGACATGTCCGCTCCGGGAAAGGCCTTAAGCTACACCGTTAACGTGCACAGGAGTGCACGCGGGGACATTATCCGGCCCCCTCCCGACCCCCCAGTAGAGTTCGCACTATGATACATACAAAGCTAATACGATGCTTTTGGCCACGGCCCTGATGCGCCGCCAAAATATGCGAGCACGCGTTAAATACTAGTGCATGAACAAAATGGAGAAACAACTTGAAGAACAATTATGTAGACGTAGGAAAACTATATATATAGCATCGCCTGCTTATGTTTATAATGAGGCAGCGAAAAGGCTTTCATGCCACCACAAATGATATGTATATAATGTAACAGAAGTGCTTTAAAGAAAAACTGACATGATTCTATGCAAGACGAATAAACGTTGAAAAATACACGGTGTGTATATGTAGACTAGATAGCACTTGTAAGGCTATCCCTACTGTCGATATGTATGTATGTATGTTTGTATGTATGAATACATGTAGTTATGGGTGCTACATGACTAATGGTACCATTTGTATGAGACACAAAGAATGGCATGCAGAAAGAATTACAAGTACATACAAACAAAGAGACTAAGCCATGTATGTAGGTTAATCGCTGCGGGACTTACATTATTGCAATAAGATATGATATAATGGAATATTATGACTGCAAATACGCTCTACTTAAAGAAGCTCAAAGCAATTTCAGACAGTTAAAACTGGAAATATTCTTTGATATGGCAACCTGTATGGAACTCTATTAGCTCTTTTAAACATTAAACATATTAACATTTACTTTCTCATATTAGCACATTTCTATCATGATTTTATATTTTGGGCGTTTAAAATGAGAAACAAGTCCGACGAGGAGTCCTTTATATGTTTGGACCACCAAAAATTGTCGTCCAGATTTGCAATGAGTTATACACCACATGTACACAACGACATCGAGTCTTTGCTTCATGAAGGTCCATATAGAATGGAATAGCGTCATTCAAACTTACTACGTATAGAAAGGGCTTAAAATTTGAATTTGAAAATTCGACTTACAGCGTTCTGAAATTGCTTCGGGCACCTTTGAATTCCTCCCAAAAGTCCATGCAAGACCTAAACGGTTATGTATGTATGTCATTGTGAAATAAAACGTCACTGAAATATGTTTTGGTGCTTGTCGTCTGTATAGTTGTTGTTGACATGTTTTGCTGAAGATGTAGAGACAATCGGAAGTACGGAAAACACAGGAAGTGGCTTGGGAATAAGATTACTCCCGATGTGGCGCACATGATTGATGTGTATACTGGCAGATGCATCTTTGGGGGTTGCTACATCCTGAGCATTTACCGTTTATCAGCATGGAAATTCTTCATTAACAATATACGATGCATATTATGTGTGTAGGAAATGCCATACGTATTGATACTTAGCAACAGCAATGGAATATTATGATCTTTTTTCAAATCAAATTTTCGATTCGATTTTGTAAGCGTCTTCTGAATATGGACCAAAAATGGTAAGCAAAACGAAAGTGATCTCGAACCAGTTTAGCTCAAATGAACTCAATGAACAGATGAGCTAATCTTCCACTGGTCGTGACAGAGAAGACAGACGCTATGTACAGTATCTATAGGTTCACTGTACCGGGGAATTTCCCCTAGCTTTTTTCGACAAGCACAATGAACAGTGGACCACGGCTTAACGTCCTGTCCTAAGGACTGCAACCCTTTCCGGTAGCGTGCATGTTGGGTGAGCGACACAGCCGGGATCGAACCCGGGGCTTCTAGTTCCAGAGGCAAGATCGCTAACTACGCACGCTAACTAATGGCCATCAGATAGCTTGATTTATTATTTCTATCAAAGGTAGTTATCACCAATCCTAACATATATATATCTATGTCAGAAGTGATCAAAATTAAGTTATAAAAGAACCCGTTTTTCTATACATGTAGATCTGTGGCAAAGACGTTAGACGTAACGTTATTGAAAAATGCGTGGTCCACAAGCACAAAACTTTGTAACACCCCATTTCACTAGGGCGGCAACCTCGCTACGATCTCGCTGCGACCAAGAGCTTGTCAGCAAGCTCAACGAATTTCGTGGATAAAAACCAATTTTTTAAAGATTTATCTATTTTGTTGTCTTTTCAGTTATATTTTACATTTTGCTTGATATTCCCATTATGAAATGAAGGGTTACAAAAATTTAATTTTGGTCGCAGCGAGGTCGCAACGTAATCACAAGAGGCCAGAGAAGCCAAAATTAGTTTTTTTTTTTCAAAAAGTCCCTGCCACACTTGTGCGTATAAACAAGCCCGCATGAGTTGGGTATTAACATTTTGGGGGTTTAGGTTAAGTTTGCGACCGAAGAAGTAATTTCTTTAGTTTGATAACTATACTGCTCAACGGTGGGTCAAAGCAGAAAACATCTCCCCCCCCGCAAAATTCATTTAAACCAAAACAATGGGCCCTAAACCTGGTACAACCGTGAAACAGTCTTTTACAACATCTTGTCTTGTCTTGAAGCTCATCAGATGATCTAAGTAACTTTCCCTGCAGATCTCTTCAATTGGTTTATTGAATTATCAAAAACGTCTTTCCAAGAAACTACTTTATTTCAATTCTCTGTTGTCACCCACCAGTGCACTTCGGCTTAATGGCCCAAAATAATTCAATATCATCCATCTTTGATGAGGCAATTAACCTCATCTAATTAATATGCGATAAGAGCACTTTATCGATCTGATAATGGCGATAATTAGATGATGGAGGGCCGGGGATTTGGCTTCCGGCTTGCCGTGGGTTAGGTCCTGTAATGTGGTAATGTACAGTTTCTCTCATCGTAGGGTTAATCGGTTGTCTTCGGAAACTCAACGGGCGAGGGACGGAGAACTGAAAGAGACCACATCCAGGTTTCAGGTAAAAACGATTGTTTCCTTATAATAGACATGAACAATATGATCGGCATCTAGTTGATTTTATATACCATTGCTTAGATATTTGTACTAGGTGAAATGATTACGATTTTCTATTGAATGGAAGCTATTTTTGTGTGTTTACGATTATCAGGACAACTACATTTTACCATGGTCAAAACTGACCGACGGAGGCCATATATATATATACAATTTTGAGGATTTCTCTATGTCGGGTGAATAGCTTGTCTGCCTGGCGTTCCACTGTGTATTGTATTGTTGCAATTTCGAATAAAGATAAAGATACAGCATATATATTAGACGAACATTCGTTCTTTCTAAGATTGAAAAGCAGGGAGACGCTAAGAACAAACGACAAACGTCTTGAAATCGTGTAACATTTTGCCTCATAAACCTATAGACCACTGTACTCCACATGGTGACGTATATTATAGAAGTCGAACCCAAAAAGCTTAGATTGTGTTCCGTAGTAGTTCTTAGAATAGCCATGTGTTCTACTTGTCAACATTGTTAACTCGCACTATCTGTACAGTATACCCTTTCTATGCATTGTTTCATGTTGCAATAAGCCCTCGGGCAAGAACTTGCAAATAAAATAATTTAAATAAAATAATTATTACAACAATGCATGAATATGGACGAGTAAACCTAGGCTCTGTGCTTGTACGGCTTGCTGAAAGAAGAGGGGAACTAAGTGATGTCTGGGGGCAAGTGGGCGTGGCGATAGAAAAGGTCTACCCTGCAATCTGGCATCTATTTATACACTGTGTTTTGTTTAGACATCATGGCAGGACTGAGAACAGTCTTCCTCCTCGCCATCTTATCGGGAACAACAGCTCTCGTCAAGTCGGAGTCTGTTAGAATCGGTGGGTGCCTTTTCTTCTCCTATTCTGATAGACACACAATAAATGACACACATTCTTTTAAAAGCAACTTGATATCCAGTCGGTTGGCTATCTGCTGTTTGGCGTATCTTATTACTTGAATGTCTAATCTTCATCGACGTAGTTTACTTAAAATGTGTTTGAAATGCGAACTGCAGTCCCCTTCTATTTGTGATGAGAAAGATCAGAATTATTTCGTACATTTACCATACTTCTTCCACCAAGTTGCCACGGGGGTTCACGCGTCTCGAGGGGGTGAGATAACAGTGTGCAGGCCTTCATTAGTACTTAGTGCAACCTTGAGCTAATGCACCAAACAAGGTACTCTGTGAAAAATGTTGCTCGTACATTATTCATGGGAGTGTTGTAGATCCTCTTTCAACCCTTTCTTCCGCCACTAGTTCTTGGAATGTATACCTCGTTTTGAGCGTCAGGTATACGTGTGACAAAAAAAGTTGAAATTTTGTCAAACACTCAATTTGTCAACTCACTCATTCACTTGATCACTCACTCACTTATTTTTCATCATTGACTCACACACTCACGCTCACACACTCATTTTTCCATCACTCACTTTCTCACTCGTTTTTCATCATCTCTCTCACACACTCATTAATGATCCAGTCATTCACCCACACATTTTTATCACTCACTCACTCACTCACTCACTCACTCACTCACTCACTCACTCACTCACTCACTCACTCACTCACTCACTCACTCACTCACTCACTCACTCAATCACTCACTCACTCACTCAATCACTCACTCATTTACTAATTCGTTGATTCATCCAACCATTCATCCATTCTTCGTTTTTAAGGCGTGCTGCTTGCCCCCGGCGGAAGTTGCCAGTCGACTTCCAGAACCTCCAAGTGTGCTCAGAACCTTCTGGCGGCGAAGACGGCGGTGGAAGCCGCCAACGACGCGAACCGTGACGTTGGCGTGGCGCTGCAGATGGTCACCAGTCAGATAGTGGGCGGAGAGACGCGCGCACAGATGGCAGAGAAAGGTACACATTTGTTGGTAATATGATTAGAAATTAATTGTTATTATGGTAAAATACATAATGGGAAATAAACCGTTCTCCAAATAAGAAATCTTACCGGAATTTTCGACCGAAAGACTCGGTCTTCATTGGCTATCTAACCCAAGTGCTGTTGACACGTGATTTCACACGTGTTACGTCAGCACTGGATCAAAGGTCGTTGGAAGTTGGTACCGTCCCCCGTCCTGGTATACTGCACTTGGATTAGATAGCTCATGAAGACCGAGTGATTCGGTCGAAAATTCCGATGAAATTTTTGAGTTGGAGAACAAGTTTATTTGTGATTATGTATTTTACCAACTCAGATGCACTTTCATACTCACTCTTATGTCCAGACTATGCATGATGTACAAAATTACTAATAAACAGTTGGACGTACCGACAACTATGTATCAGTTCAGAAAGAACAAGAACGTCTTCAAGTACCAGAGCTATCAACCAAGAACTGAAGTGTTTAAAGATTCGTAAAGCTAACGTAGAGTGGAAGTTGTTGCCACCAAGCACATCCTCGCTAGCTATAGATAGCTAATGCTTACAGTCAAATGTACACAAGTACATAACATTAGCCTGGTCCCAATCTCTAGGAGTCGGCTTAGGGATGTTTTACCGGGCCCAGTCTGCTTATGATTGGGCCTTTTCTGTCAGCCTTTTACTGCCCTATAGAATTTCGCAGCCTTTCCTACGTTGCCATAGACTTACTTACTTACTTGGGCCTGTCGCCCATCCTTGGGCATAGGCCACGGACGAGATGCCTCCATCCTTTGCGGTCCTGGGCTCTCTCTATCAGCTGCTCCCATGTATGTCCGGATGCCTTCACATCAGCCACTAGGTCCCTCCTCCATGTGTTCCTTGGCCTCCCCCTCTTCCGCTTCCCTGGGGGGTTCCATGTGAAGGCCTCCCTCGTGGTACTCGATGCAGGCTTCCGCAGTGTATGTCCAATCCAGGTCCATCTCTTGTGCAGGATGTCGGTTGCCACTGGTCCCTGCCCGGTGCGTTGCCATAGGTCTTCATTTCTGATGGTACTGGGCCAGTAGATTTTGAGAATCTTCCTGAGGCAGGTATTTATGAAGGCTTGAATCTTCTTTGTTGTGCTGGTTGTCGTTCGCCAGGTCTCTGCACCATACAGTAGAATGGGTTTGACCATGGTGTTGAACATCCGGATCTTGGTACTGGAGGTCAGTTCTGATGATCTCCAGACTTTGTCCAGCTGCTGGAATGCTGATCTTGCTTTTCCTATCCGTGCCTTCACATCTGCATCTGTTCCACCCTGTTTGTCAATGACACTACCTAGGTATGTGAACTTGGCTACTTCTTCTAGTGGTTCTCCTGCAAGAGTAATGGGGGTACTGCAGTCTGTGTTGACTTTCAGGATCTTTGTCTTTCCCCTGTGGATCTTGAGGCCCAGGCAGGCAGAGTTTGTGTCAATTGTAGATGTTTTCTCTTGCATCTGTTGCTGTTTATGGGCCAAAAGGGCCAGGTCGTCTGCAAAATCCAGGTCGTCCAACCATTTCCCAGCTGACCATTTGATGCCATTTTCCCTGCCATCAGTGGACGTCTTCAGACACCAGTCGATGGCCAAGAGAAACAGGAATGGGGACAGCAGGCATCCTTGCCTCACCCCCGTCCGCACATGAAAGGCATCTGTGAGTTGTTGGCCGTGGATTACCCTGCACGTCATCCCTTCATAGGAGTTCTTGATAAGGTTGGTGATCTTTACAGGTATGACATAGTGCCGCAGTAGTTTCCATAGTGCCGGTCTGTCCAGACTGTCGAAAGCTTTCTCATAATCAATAAAGTTGATGTAGAGAGGTGAGTTCCATTCTATGTACTGCTCCAGGATGATTCTGAGTGTGGTGATCTGGTCCGTGCAAGATCTATTTTTCCGGAAACCAGCCTGTTGGTCCCTGAGGTGTGGGTCCACGGCATCTCTCATCCTGTTCAGGAGGACTCTGTTGAAGACCTTGCTTGGTACTGAGAGGAGTGTGATTCCCCTGTAGTTGGCACAGGAGCTAAGGTCACCCTTTTTTGGTAGTTTGATGATGTACCCCTCTTTCCACTCTTGTGGGATTTCTTCCTTCTCCCATATGTTCTGGAACAGTGGGTAGAACATATCCACACTAGTCTCCACGTCTGCCTTCAGCGCCTCTGCAGGTATATTGTCTGGGCCTGTCGCCTTCCCGTTCTTAAGCTGCATCACAGCTCTCCGGATCTCTTCTTTGGATGGCGGGCCACATTCAATTCCCAGGTCACTATCAGCTTGGTGGATATCTGCCGTTTCCCTTGGGGCTGGTCTGTTCAGTAGGTTTTCAAAGTACTCTGCCCATCTCTGCTTCTGACCTTCCATGTCTGGGATGACATTCCCATCGCTGTCCTTCACTGGTCTGTCTGACTCGGTGTATTTACCAGAGAGTTTCTTAATGGTAGCGTACAGCTCCCTCATGTTGCCATGGCGGACTGCGTCCTCTGCTTCTACTGCCAGTGACTCCATGTGGTTCTTCTTGTCTGCTCTTATGTGCCTCTTTACTGCCCTGTGTGCTTTTGCATATTCCTCGTGTGCTTTGGCTTTTTCTGTTCTCGTGCGGCTGTTGTTAATTGCTGTTTTCTTCTTTTTCCTCTCCGCCACTTTTTCCAGAGTCTCCGCTGAGATCCACTCCTTGTTCCTTTGCCTGTTTGTGCCCAGTACTTCCTGGCATGTGGTTGTTAATGCTTCCTTAATCCCCTGCCACTTCTCCTCTATGGGGTCTTCAGTGGAGTCTTCTACAGTGGTTTCTAGGTCTTGCAGGGCCTGGAACCTGTTGTGCAGTGTGATCCTGAATTCTTCCAGTCTTTCTGCCTCCTTCAGGACTGAGGTGTTGTACCTTTTGCGGTTCTGCCTAGTGTCACCTGTCCAGTTTTTCCTAAGTTTCAGCCTTAGGGTTGTGGTCAATAGATGGTGGTCTGAAGAGACGTCGGCTCCACGCTTGACCCTTACGTCTTGGAGGGATCGTCTGAACTTTCTCCCTATACATATATGGTCAATCTGGTTTTCTGTGAACATGTCTGGTGACGTCCAAGTGGCTTTATGTATCCTTTTGTGTTGGAACATGCTCCCGCCAATGACTAGGTTGCTTGCAGCGCACATGTTAGCAAACCTCTCCCCATTGTCATTCATTACACCTAGACCGTGTTTCCCCATGATCTGCTCGTAGCCCTGGTTGTTACTTCCTATCTTGGCATTTAAGTCCCCCATGGTGATGACAATGTTACGCCTTGGCCTGTTCTGGATGATTGTCAGCAGTCTGTTGTAGAACTCCTCTTTGGCCTCTTCCTCACTGTCGTTTGTTGGAGCGTAGCATTGGATGATGTCCATGTTAATCCTCTTTCTCTCCGTACTGAAGCTTGCAGTTAGGATCCTCGGTCCGTGGGCCTCCCAGCCAATGAGGGCTTTCTGGGCTGTCTTGGACAACATTAAGGCCACTCCTTGTGTGTGGTGGGCATTTTCCTCTTCATGACCTGAGTATAGCAGTAGTTCCCCCGTGTTTAGCTTTAACTGTCCCGAGCCTGTCCACCTTGTCTCACTGATTCCAAGTACCTCAAGCTTGTAGTTTCTCATCTCTGCTGCTACCTGTGCTGTTTTACCTGCCTCGTACATAGTTCGAACGTTCCATGTGCCCAACATGGTATTGGTCCTGGTCGATATGATGGTTGTCGGCCTAGTAGCTTCCAAGTTTGTCTGGCTTTCACTACTCGGTGTCATGTGTCCTCCGTCCGGAGGACCATCTACTCCCAGGTCCGGGTAAATAGAGTTTCTAGTCCGTGCTTCGCTAGCGGTTTTCAAGTTTTTGTGGTGAGGGGGTGCTGACCCTTCGACCAACCCTATCTATTTTGTGTCACGCTCCAATAAGGAAGAGCGGTAGATGGAAAGGTTGCGGGTGCTATTGGCCAGCTGCAGCTCCCCTGGGAACCGTCCCACCATGGTTGAACCTGCCAGGGGCGAGGGGAGCGCTACAGGTAGACCTGCGAGTTCTCCTCCCCACCCCCGGTGGTATCGCAACCCAGCGTCATTGCAGCAGCCGTTGCCCGGGGAATACCACTAGGAGGTTAGCACTCCGACTTTAAACCCCATAGACAGTTCCGCTTAAATCAAAGGCCGTAAACCCACAACCCGAGCGGGTTAAGCTGTCGGCCGGGCGGGCGGGCATGACTCCTAGTGCCGTAGAGATATCGGGGAGCCCCCGATGGTATGGTTTCCCGGCTAACACAACATAGAACCAGCCAGTATTTCCCATAGGAAGTTGAAAGACGATTGCAAAAACGTCGGCTAGGTAAAAACAGTTTTGTGTACAAAGAACATTGGTATCCAACTTTCTTTCATATATATACACGTACATATTCATATATTCATAAACATTAAATAATAAAAAAAGGAATGTGCAATGACAGCTTTTAACAGATAGATAAACCGGAAAAAGTGTGGACCGAAAAGTTATTCCAGTTGGTCGCCCAACTTCCCAAGGGATTCAATTTGTCTCAAGAAGCTCTTTAAGGATTGGAAGAGCGCCAAATAAGTAATACCCATGGCTTTATTAGCTAATGGCTGGAGGCTATCAAGTTTCACTTTATTGATGAAATTACCACAAGTGGCCCAAATCCGTTTGGATGATCACTAAGTGTACAATTATATTAGTATCGCATCGACAGCTTAACGTTTTTGGGATGCTGGCAGAAACACGTTACAAGCGCGCCACCTGTGAACATTCTGTAAAACTGCAGGAACTTGGTGACTTAACATTGGGCAACGTTACCATGGGGTCCAATTCTTTGAAAAGGATTATCGATAACAGAATTAATAAACTTGAGATTGACATACGTCGTAAAGGCCATGCTGATGTTTGTCTGTTTGTTTGTTTGTTTGTTTGTTTGTTGAGCTCTATTGAAGGCCTAATTTTTGTGTATTTTGTTCAGCTAAGAGCCTATCGCAAGGTGTCTGCGCCCTGTTTCTGGTGGGCGATGACGAACATGACAAACGACTGGACGATGTCTTTGCTTACGTCACGAATGATCCGATTCCGAGGTAGGTAAACCTTCATAGATGTAAGGTAAACTTTAATTTTCAGCGTCAAATTGAAAATGCCTTTCCATTGCCTTTCATGCAGTTAAGTACAGTCACTATGTGTCCCTCGACGGTGTATTTTTGAGTCCATATGAATATCATATCGCAAAATGAATTGATATCAAATACAGTGTAGGTCTGAAACATATTCTCAATAAATCTGCATTTATCGACTGAGAGTTTGATCGATAATTCATCGATTTTATTAATAAAGAAATGATCCTTCAATCAGGTTTTCTGTAGCACAGTTTTTCACCAATTTAGCATCATTTAGTAATTTATGGCAACATGGAATTGATGAAAATATCACTGCCTATCATATTTGCTGTATTCCTGAAAGTATTTCATTCCTTGTCGTATATGTAATGTGCTTTTTCATTTATTCTGGTCGATATTCCAGGTTTTACATCCACCGGCGCGTGTCCCGTAGTGAATACAACTATTACATGCTCCCTGGGAACGAGAGGACCCACGTCATGGTGAGCACCATTACGCGTGCGTACAAATGGCAGGCCGTAGCCGTGATCCACGATGGAATCTATGGTAAGAGCAACAACGTTTCCCAACTTGTTTTGCCACAATTCAGGGGCGAAGCCAATCTATACTTGTTATTATCTATACCCAAAAATCATGAAAAAGACGAAATATGAAAATTACGAAAGCGAAAGGATTATAAACGTCGTTTCAGAAGAACACAGTATCATTATTATATTTTTCCATGACAATAAATATACTTCGCTCCGCCTATGCAAGGAAACCGTAATCTAAGATCGCTTCATTGAAATTAACAATTCCGATACGGTAAGGGAAAAAAATTTGCTAGCTCTTTTTGGGTGGGTAGGTGGAAGAAGAGACGAACAGTCAACAGAAGTTATCATACAAGTGTGTTTACATGTGTGTGGGTGGCATTCAGCACCAAGGACAGGTATGTGTGTGCAAAGAAGGAACATTCATTAGCAATTCTATAGTTCAGTTATCACTTATTTAGCCTGCATATCTCTCTCTGCCTTTACTTAAACGAGGTTTTTCTAAACCTATTCTTTATCATAAAGTATGAAATATTATTGATGAATTTATTTACTTTTAGCGTTGTCGATGGGAAAACACTACTACTATACTAAGTAATTTTGATTTACTTGCATCATAAGTTATTTACGATTTCTACTTATATATGAAGGTTGCTTTATTCCAGTCGACCTCTTCTCTCGTGTTGATGCCTTATTGTAATGTTACGTTTCATCTGATTTCATTTTTATTTATTTATCCAGGGTCAAACATATCGCCACAAGGGCGGTTTTCAATGTGCCCGGCAGGCATACATAAACAAAGCATGCTGAAGTAACAAAATATAAAAGGTACAAACGAACTTGAGTACAATAGTGATAAAAGTGCGAAGTAAGACACTATGACAAACTAATCACGTACATAAAACAAGCCAAATAAATGTAACAAATGAAGTAAACGATGTAGATAATGGTATTTGTATATCAATGATTCTTAAAACAAAAAGACGCTTAAATGAAGAGACAGGAACGGCCGTTTTCAGTCTAGTTGGAAGAAAATTTCATAGAGCTACACCGGTACAGGAGAGTGATTTCTTTTTGTACTGTAGATGAGCTTTGGGCAGTTGTAGTCCACCCTGTGATCTGAGGCGTGTGTTGTGAGTTATTTTGTGTCGGGGCTCTACTCCCAGAAAACAATATAAACCGTAATATCCTGGAGGAACAAATAAACCAAAACCATGCCGCATTTTTTTCTGACAGACATGGAGGGCGTGGAACACGTCCTAGCGCAGAACACAGACGACCGTGTCCCGATGGGCGTGTACATTCTACCCAGCCGTAACGGTGACGTCATAAACACGCTGTTACAGGTCCGAGCCTCCGGAATCCGGAAAATCATCTTGCACTCCGAGCTCGACTTGGTCAAGACGGTAATAAGTAAGGTGGGTAAAGAAGTGTCGTATCACTGAGAGAGAGCCACCATGTCTACAGAATACATAAGATAGAAAAATACATGAATAAAAGTGAATAAAGAAAATATAAGAAGGTTCACGATTCTACGTACGAATGTGCCTAAATGTATTGTGGGTAATATGTCAAAGGTGAAGGCCCCTGAGAGATAAACAAAACGCGTCTAGACATTGTTGTGGAAATCGATGGTCAAGACAAGAACTGTTAACGAGTCATGGGACTTCACATTGGACATATTACCCACGATGCATTTCGCTGCGCATGCGTGCGTAGAATCGTGATCCTCCTTATTTCCTTGTTTGTTTCCTTTTTGCTCCTTTGTTTTTTCTTCCATTACATGTGATTTTGCCTTTTAGAAAATGCCCGAGTTTGTTTCAACCAACTAGTTCAACACGCTGCAATGCAATTATCTGATTTACAAAGCTGTGTCTTTGGTATGGCTACCTGTAACATATAGGTCCTGCTCTATTGCTATTTTTAGTCATTAAGGCCAATATCAGTGATGTGTAATTGAGTGCTATCATATGTGTGTGTGTGTCAAATATTAAAGTTTGCTTTACATAATGTTTTGCTTTTAGGCCGCTGAGCTGGACATGGTGAATCAGTACTACCACTGGATGGTGTCACATCCGGTATGTGTGTAGTCATGTTTCTTATGAGATTAAAATATTATATTGTATTCCTTGCCACTCCATTCACATTAATAGAATTTTTAAAAAACTTTCCATTGGCCTCAATTGGAGGGATTGTCTCAAAAGTCAAGTTTTGTTAAATGTTAAAAGTTATATCCATATATTGTCACGTGGAATGTTTGACTAGAAAACGTAAGTCAGTTGATAGCTACATTCTAGACTAGCATTGTCTTCAACAATGCTATATATCTAACTACAAAAGATGGGATTTGTTGTGTATATTTCTGACATTGTTCAGCACCAAGGGCAGATACGATCTGTTACTTATTTGGACGATGCTTACTCTACGGATAAGGATTTTTTATGTTGGATGTTTGGATGCTACTGAGAACCGACCATTGATGTACATGTACAATGTACGTGTACATCTAGTTTTATTGATCTTTAGGGTGGTCCCTTCAATTAACTGATTTCCAAGGGAGCCCTTACATTACAGATAATAAATAAAGGTCATAACATTAAATAATGATTAAACATAGGAATAAATACAGAACAAATCAATATGTCAAACAATACCACTGAAATCATCAAACAAAAGCAAACGAATATTGTTGAGAGGTCAGAGGTCAAAATAAACATAAGGAAATGATAATACATAGGCGGAATATATCATAAAATCAAATCAAACTTAATGGAAACTAGAAAGGCAACATTTGCGAGCAAATACAGCATGTTTAGCCATACTCCTCGCCATGCAAAAAATGGACTCTCCCCAAATAACAATGGACCATTCTAAAATACTTGCACTAAAAAAATGAATCACCCCAGTCCAAAACTGAGTCTTCCAGTAGCACCTCAACACAATATGGACCAGTCCACAACCATATCCACTAATTGATTAACACTTCTGCTAAAGAATGGACTTTTTCATAATCATTCCAGCTCAAAATTGAAAGAAATAATTAAAGAATCCTCCCCTTGCAAGAATGGGATATTCCGTGCCATTTCCATGTAAACCAGTCGAAAAATATCCGCTGAAAATTACACTCTTGCGCATAATCAACCCAGTTCAAAATTGAATTAAAAAAGATCAGCCCCAGGGAAGAATGAAGTTTTCCATAGTATACATATGAAGATTTGACAGGAGACGAAGGAAATGACCAAAAACAACATATTTGGGTCAATTCAAAGTCACCGAGAGGGTTTTAATATAATATTTGTAATATGTTTGAACTATTTTGATTAAAAGAATGTCTAAGTCACAACAGTTCTAAAGTGTTCAAACAATTAGAATTGAAACTTATAACATGTTTGAACTCATTTCACATACGTTGGAAACATTTCGAACGTAACTACACAAAAATCTCTTTATTTAGAACAGTTTCAAACCATCTATCCAAATGTTTCAATGTTCGAACAATTTGTAACAAAAGATTTTCACAATTGCCCTCATAAACGAAGGTGCTAAGTCCTCCTGTGTGTTTCTGCCTATTTTCGGTGGCCGCGCTAGACCACCAGCGGATTTGTTTTGACGGAGCGTCACCCGCGCGCGACGATGTACACTGTTCGGCACCGCTAATATCCGGCATTTTCCCGCTCCAAAACACTCCACAAGACCCACGTTTTTAGTGTTTTGCCTCTTGTGCAACACGATTCGATTTGCATTACTAACGGGACGAAAATGATAGAAAAAATTCACCCCGTCCCGGCGTCCGTCCCAAAAACATGAACGACATGAAAATATATTTTCTTACAGATTCAATCACGAAAATCAACAGCATGGGATTCCAAATTTTCGCAACGGCCGACCATTTATCATGGTTGAACTTCCTTCCAAGGCGTGCGATAGATAAACATTCCCGGCACATAATAGTCACTAGTACCAGACTAACGCAAGCTCATGATGATAATAGGGAGAAAGTTTGTCAGTGAAGTTTGGCCACCAGAGGGTACATTCATTTAACGTTACAAGCTAGCGCAAAGGGGCGAATCATTGACCTTACCGGGGACTGACTCTACTGGCCTAATCATTCCTTTTTTGCCGAATTCTACGATCCATACGCCCGTACGTAGGACATGTAGGAAGGCACCGCCTACCACCCGCCTTTGATCATGTATGAAGTCGGCGGCAGAGAGAGATCATCAATCAATTTTGACAGGAGTGTCGCGCCAGTCTGAGGAGAAACGATCTCCCGTGTTGTGTTGAAGAATTTGGAGTTTGAAAATATCTGGAATAACTAATGCTAGAATAAACATTCACAAAATCATTGATTTAACTTGTTTTCTGTTATAAAATTTCCTAAACTGCAATTTAACCACTGAGTTTAAGGGAACATGGTGTTTTCCCGATAATCACGTTAAATGTTTATGTCCGGTCTTTCCTCCTCGTAAGCAAACTTCAAGCTTGGCCAGGTGCAAGGCACTCGGGGTCAATGACCTGTAGGTCATATGTAGTATTGAAAGTGACAGAAGTGGCAAATATTGTCAAGAAAGCCCAAAATAAATCGTTTTGAATATATGTATGCCAAAAATGGGAATGTAGTCCTTTAAATATTTGTTCAAGCCACATATACAGCAAATTTCAGGTCATTCGGTTGAAATACAAGGGCGCAGGAGGCCAAGATATGCTAAAAATAGCCTAAAAACCTCAATAAAATCACTTTCAAGGTCAATATCAAAAAAAGGAAAAGAACGTACATTGGTTTTTGCCTACATTACCTCTGTACCAAATTTCAGGTCATTTGGTCAAAAAATGACAGAGATGAATCGATTTGAAGATTTGACAGGAGAAGAAACATGAGAGAAAACAATATGTTGAGCCATACTTATGGCTAAACATAAAAAGTAACTGAACAGACATAATGGGTTGTCAGTTGATGGTCAATAGGCGGCTAATAAAGTGATTTTAGTCCCTCTTTAAATAGGTTAAGGTTCGGTGCTTGTGTTACATTCGGTTTGAGTGCGTTGTAGGTTATGGCCGCTCTATATGCAAATGTGCGTTGACCTGCATTGGTAATGTTAGTAATCAATGTACTTTACTAGATATAGCATATCTTATATTCCAACGTGTGAATAATGTAGTTAACTCCTGATGATTAGCGCTGATATTACCTGTTTGTACTACTCAGCAAACATTGGACAAGTGGAATGAAATCCTTCCACTAGACATACTGGGTAGTCCCGAAGCGCGAATAACAGCGTTCCAGTACGATCTGCCCACCCAACTAAGCAACATGAGCCCCTATCAACTCCTGGTGGACGATGCCATCACTGCCTTCGCCAGGGGTGTGAGAGCTCTGAAGGGAGGGGAAGGGAACGCAGAGAACTGTCGACAGAACATACTCTCGTACATACCACAGGTTAGACTGTGCCAAAATCTAGGCATTCGCAATTTCATGACATTCTTACGATTTTTAATAAAAACGCACTAATCACTATGCGAAAACGTTTTGGAAGAGGTTGATCGGTTTGCATTCAAAGACCGCGTTTTTAAGATTCGTGCGTATACGCATTCGCATAATGATTCATGCATTTTTCATAAAATTCAAAAGAATTTCATGGAATTCGTGTGAATGCTTAGGCACTCCTGTAAATGTAACTTTAATTCACAGTGTGTATATGTTTTTCTGATTCATTTATTAATACAGTTATGATCAACACAATGCAGAGACAGTAAACACCAGAAATATAGTCAACGTTATTGATTATTCATCATTATTATTTATACAGGGAGTTCCGTTTGAGGGGAAAACTGGTTTGATCTCTTTCGACTCTGACGGTGCCCGAAGCAACATTACGGTGGATGTCTTGGAGTTCCAGAGTGACGGGTTCAAGTCGGTGAGTTACATATTCGTAGTGAATATATTTAATCAATGTGTTTAATACCAAGGACAGGTATAACTGTGTATGGTTGATGGTGTTTAGTACCAAGGACAGGGATAATTGTATGTGTATTTAAAGTGTTCAGCACCTAGAACAGGGCTAGTTATGTATATGTATATGTATGCATCGATAGTGTTCAGCACCAAGGACGGACTAGTTGTGTATGCACATGTATTTATAGTGTTGTGTTTAGCACCTGTTGTGTTTAGCACCAAGGACAGAGCTAGTTGCCTATGGCCAGGAACAGGACAAATCGTATACGTTTAGATGTTACAGTAGTTTTGTTTAGTTTAGGTCTATTTGTGTATGTTTTGCTGTTGTTAAGCACCAAGGTTAGACATGTTAATACCAAGGTTTTTGTCTGCACATTACTGAGAGGCTACACTGTACGATTCCTACCTGCAGGCTGGCTCACAATCGCTAGGGGGCAGCGCTATCCTACCTAGAAGCAGGTACCTGAGTCCTTCAGAGGTGTGGAACCTGTTCGGACGAAAGACTTTTAATATCGTAGCTTTTCAAGTAAGTTACCTTTCGAACCTCGTACGATAGATATCTATTAGGACAATTTACATTTGTTTTTGACAAAGCAATGCCTAAACGCTTGCTTCAAGTAACGTTGTCTTATTTCTATTCTACCTTATTTTCTATTTCTTAGGACAGCCTCTTCTTTAAAGATAAGGATAACGGGTACCTTGTGGACCTGTTGAAGGAGATGGCTAAGAAGAACAGAGGGAATTTCGACTACAATCTCACGATCTTGAAAGACATTGGCCTGAGTGGAGTAATCGGAAGGCACTTGGCAACCAACGCAACTCATGGTCAGGTGCGTGTTTGTGTTAGCTTGAAAGTTCATCTGAGTTAGTTTAAGTTATTCTGAAACAAATTTTAACTGTAGTAGCTAGCACAAAAAATGGACTTACCCAAATTTTCGACTTTACAACAGCAGTCTTTGTCAAGGAATGAACAATCCACCGCTGAGATGACTTCACGTTATGCAGATGAGACACGTGACTCGGTGAGCGGCAGAAAGCCTGTGCCCCCCCCCCCGTCTCTATTGAGGGATGGTTGTAAGGCCCTGATATAAACTTATGATCCACTGAATTTTTGTTGGAAATTACAGTTAAAACTTGCTTCAGAATGAGTGTTTGTGTGTTTGTCTGTTTGTATGTATGTGTGTGTGTGTGTTTGTATTCCTGAGTGAGTGTGTGTGCATGTGTATTTGTTCGTTCGTTTGTTTGTGTGTGTGTGTGTGATCTTCCACTGACTTTTTTATAATGTTCTTTTTTTTCTTCTTCCATTTAGCAAGACTTCGCGCTCACGTTGGCTCCTCTTCGTAAGAAATTCCTGGCTCAAGTCGACATCACACGGCCCATAGCCACTCTGGGATACACAGGTAACAGTAATAATGTGTTTTATTTGCAAGTTCTTGCCCTAGGGCTAATTGCAACATGAAACAATGCATAGAAAGGGTACACTGTACAAGCTATGAGGATGACTGTACAGATAGAGCGAGTTGACAATGTTGACAAGTGGAACAAATGGCTATTTCAAGAACACTACGGAGTACAATCCACGCTTTTTGGGTTTGACTTCTTTTTAATTTTGGAAGCAGTAGAAGACGTCCCACTTTTTTGTAATGAGTGGGTTTTGAGAGGTTTACAGGGTTCTAGTTTTCTTTTCGTTAGTAAACGTTTGGAAATTGTAGTAAGTTTTGATGGCTTCTTTAAAAAGCTCTTTTCTTTACTGATCATTGAAGGGCAAGATTGAGATGAAATGTATTTCGTCTCCCACCGCTTTTGACATACAGTAGTTACAAAATCTTTCCCCCACAGGTAACTTTTTAACAATAGAACTGCAAGGATACGGGTTGTACTGATTTAGAATAGAGTTGGAATAGTAAGATGACACGTAGGAAAGTCTTCCACTGCTTCACACAACACGTATGTAACAATTGGCCAGTTGCACATGACGTAATAGATCACGTGACCTTGTTTACGCCGCCATTTTGGGTGTCAGAACAGCGGGATTTTCGAAATTTGTCGTGTGAAACGTTGTTCTTTTCCTCTTATTTCCTACGGCTAGAATAAACAGTCTACTGTGTAGTGGTTACTACCCAAATTATGCTTTGGTCCCATTTCCAATCCGGGGCCCGGCCGGGCTGTTTGCGTAAACGAAAAATAAAAAAATGCACACCAAGAAAATACACAATATTTGGTTAGGATTAGTTGTTTGAAGTTTTGTGTCTTTTGTTGTCTTTTACATCATCTTTTACGTTCCCACAAGCTGCCCGGCCGGGCCCCGGATTACAAATGGGACCGAAGAATTTGATTTACTTTCACATATCTCGTTCAGTGAAGGAACACAGCTGCACAGTATTTATGAGGCCAACACAAGATTAACCTTGATTGAATATGCCCACTACCATGAGATAGAGAAAAGCTTCAGAAGGTCGGAAGTCGGTGGCCCCTTTAGCTTAAACAATCCCCATGCTCCCCTCTAGCGTAACTATTGGCCGAGTGATTAGGGGATTGTATCAAAGTCGTTTCGTCTTCATGCCCTTCTCAGCGATGTTATATCATATTGCGCCAACGCTTAAGGGTCAAGGCGGGTTGGGTTGTACCACTTACAAAGTTTGAGAGGGGACAGTAGAGGGTTATCGATTTTTCCCTGTATATCTTTACATAATATTGTAACATTATCATAGTATTAAGATTGTAATTCACGAGACTATTCACTTTCTTGATCGAACTTTAATTATTATTTCAGGTATCACTTTTCTAACAAATCACTTATATCCTTTTATTATTTTAAATGATTACGTTATTTGTCTTCCTATACATTCTCCGTTATTTTCTTCAATAAACGTCTAAATAGTTACGGTCGATGTAGAAAAAATAAAGAGTACTTAAATTCAAAGAGATAACAATTATATCAGAAGGTTTCCGAATCTTTCCTGTACTGTTGTTCCTAAATAATATATGATACAGAAAAGCAATTTGACATGATAGTCACTTTTCTTCTAGATCTAGACTTTTAGACTTAAGATTTTGTTGTTATTGTTATTGGGGTAGCAGACTGCTCTCTCTTCATAGCAAGGGTTTGAATTTTGAGGAGGTTACAATTGTCCGGGCTAAATGGCAAGGGTCGATAATTACAGTCTGTCAGTGCTCTGGTAACTTCAGTGCAATATTTATGGTCCCAGGTGTGATAAAAGGAAAGTACACAAGTAAGGTTATTAATCATTCACACCTGGATGGACCCCTACTATTTTCGTATGAAGGGTTCTTTCATGTGCTCAAGGTGTGGCTCTCCTCAAACACGTGGCTTCCGGTAATTTAAGGTCATATCCGTGGGACCTCCCTAGTCGAAATTAGGTACTCAATTTGACCTAAGTTAAGTGCGAAAATTTGGGTGGAGTACCTGTCCCAAGAGTACAGTGTTGGGGAATTGTCTGGAGTTGGAACCCAGAACATCTTGATTCTTGAACAAACACTCTAACCATTACGTCACACGATGCTTGTTTTTACATGTCCCCGTGGCGCAAGCGGTAACGCAACCCCGCTGCTTCGCCATCTGGATTAAATTCCGTGGATGCTGGGGCCCGATTACGATCCTGGAAGTCGACTCCAGTTCGGACATGTTGTAAGGGATTGAATTTTGTCCTTTCGGATGGTGACGTAAAGCCGGCGGCCCCGTGTGTGAGAGAGCTTCGGGCTTAAGCCTCAAGCGTCAAACCTCTGTACGTAAAAGAACCCAACACACTTATCTAGAAGAGAAGGGGTGACCCGGTGTGCTTGGCGAGCCATGGCGAGGCCGCCGTGCAGTTGCACGGACAGCCTGAGATTATACCCGAGGTCCCTTCAGGGATGTGGGTCATTTTAATTTCATTGTTGTATTTTCTAGTGACCATGCGCAGACAGGACCCACCGGCCATAACTCTCCTGTCCCCACTACGCAACTACACCTGGGCATACATCCTGATCGTGTACGCATGCGTGTGTCTGCTGTCACACTTCATAGACAAGCTGGACCCGTACGAGTGGGGCATGCGCAGTAAGGACGAGGTCGATCAGAAGGACGACTCCTTCAGTTTGATTGGCAGCTTCTGGCAAGGACTGACGTCATTCTGTCGACAGGGGGTGGAGAAATCCCCAAGGTTAGTGCAATACGTTAACATGGGGAATCTAGATTTGGAAATAATAACTAAGTCTTTGAATTTCTTATATTTCATACTTTTAAGAATTAGAAAGTATTATCTCTAGAATAATAGGTAAAACTAAAAAGAAATGTAGGGAAATGTGGGAAACAAATTTGTTTCCTTTTAAATGGTAATTGCAGTCAAACATTCTCTATTATTGTCAATTGGTTTTCCTTACCGTTTTGTGGCTATTTATGTGTGTTAACTACTTTGTTTTTCATGTCATGCATGCCCTCTGTTTTGTCTTTTTCTATACAAAAGCAATAAAGAATAAGGTTTTTAAAAGTTTTAATTCACAACCAAGAAGAAAAAAACAGCGAACGTTTCAGTGACCTTTTTCATGGCAGTAATGCTTTTTAGCTTTCTAGAGTACAGTGTCATGGCACAGAAGCGAAAAATGTAGCTATTTTTAGGGAAAATTGGTTTCCTAGCAACCGTTGCTAAGAACATGCTTTTCGAATTGGCTCCACCCTTTAAAGTATTAAGTACATACTTAGGGTTCACCATACCAAGTTTCATACTTTTACCACAATTTGACAAATTCTAGCTATATTTTGCACCAATCACCTAGACTATTATTGCCATTCATTCATTATTGCCTTGAAGAAGGTGACAGGCGATCACCAAAACGCTGGCTGTTATGTTACTCCTTGGCTGTGAATAAAGGACTTTGTTGTACAGTCATTCACCAACTTAATGAAATCATTCATGGTAGATTTGAGAAGACCTTGTAACTTTTGAAAAGACAATCCATCGTATGCCTAATGTCTAAACTTTTGCTGGTAAGTGCTTTGGACTCCTGTATGGCGAGACTCCATCTTATTGAATTGATGTTTGACGCCCTGGGGTTTCTTAAAGTCTTATCTGTTGCTCACTTGGAGCAGGCTATTAAGTGTCACGAATCCTTTTATGCAATTATAGGTTTAATGCAAATTCTTGCCTGAAGGTTGCTTGCAAATAACAAGATAAATACAATTTAATGACAAAAATGACAACGTGGCATCCTTGGTAGCGTTTGAAACTAAACGTGTTTGGTTTGCCGTGTTTAGCAGCAGTGAAAGACGATGGGCCTTTTGTTCTGTTATTATTCAAACTTCCTTCTCTCCAATACACTGAAAGAAAGAAATTTGGCACAACAGATACATCTATTAATAAGAAGAACTTTATTGCGCGACCATTGTAGCAGGTACAAAGTAGGGCAACAACAGTAAACATAGAACAATACATGAGTATGGAATAAAACTATTCACTACATCAAAATGACTATCTTAGGTTTTACATGATTCAAGTTTTCTAATTTTGAGTATTATTATTTTTTCTAATAACAAAACAATCTTTTATGTATTTGCCTATCTTAACACTGTATGAGCTGTTGCATCTAAATATATAGTAAAATCTATCTGTGGCATTGAGTGTCTTAAAATCTGAAGTACTTGAATTGAGAAAGGTGAATAACTCAACTCGTAGGGCATCATATTTAGAGCATTCCATAATAAAGTGAAACTCATCTTCAATTCGATTAGGACAGAATGGGCAAAACCTTTGGTCGGGAGCTACATTAAAGTATCTACCTGTTTCTATATTCAATCTATGGCTACTAATTCTTAACTGTGTTATCGCTTTACGGATTTCAACACTATTCACATCATAAAGATATTTTTCTTGTACATAATGATTTTTGGATTTGTGAAGAAGGGACAATTTTGAATTATTGCTTACACAACTAAACCACTCTTGTATATGTGCATCCTGTAGTCTGCAGTTGAGTTGATGTTCAATATAGTCTACTTTATAACATTTAGGATTCATCCATATATATCCAAGGCCGTGATAATTGAGAACATCCTTCACATGATTAATCCAGTCATGATCACTAGAGAATACAACATTGTATGCTTCGTGAAGCAGAGAGTCCTCAGGTAAGTTTACTAAACGGTGCCAATATTTGATGAGCTGAATTTTTGCAGACAATATGATGGGGAAAGTTCCCAATTCTCCTCGTACTCCGTCGTTGGAGGATTTTGAATGTATTCCTAGCAGAAATTTTTGAAAACGTAGGTCAATGATGTCAAATTCAGGTATATCCAACGGGCGGTGTATGTTAGCTACTGAAAAGCCATCATTATCTAGAGTGAGCGTAGACGTTAATTTTAGAAACATGTCTTTGTCTGATCTTCTTTCAAAATTAATAATGTAAGAATTAGTTAAATCGGAACAAGTACTCTTTCGAATTACAACTGGTAAGTTTTCATCCAATTGAAGTTTTCTAAGTAAAATAGAAAAAATATATCTGGGAGTAGATGTAGAAATGTTTTTCGATACAATAATTTTCACTGTTTTGGAGGAATGATCAAAACAGTTAGTTCGGATCCGTATAAAAGAATAGGTTTAACAAATTTGTCAAAAAGATTTTTACCTAATTGTATTGGGATATTTTCCGATGATAAAAGTGATTTCAATTTGAATATAGCTCTCATAGCCTTGGTTTTTAGAAATTTTCTGGCTGTTTTGAATTTACCTGAGGACGTAAGTGGGATACCAAGATAGGCGTAACTGTCCGTAACTTCTATTTCTTTACCATAGATAAAGAAATCTTTTGACATTTTCTTTGTAGCACCTTTAGAAAAAATAAGGACTTTTGTTTTGGAGACATTAACCGATAGTTTCCAGTTATTACAGTATGTTTCTAGGGCATTGATGCAGTTTTGGAGTCCCTGTTTTGACAAAGAGACCAAAGCAAGATCGTCTGCCCAAGACAAACAGTTGATAGACTTTGAAGTAAGGACAGCAGCATCACATTTGTTACTATCAAAACATTGCGGCAGGTCATTGATAAATAGATTAAATAACAATGGGCTAAGATTACATCCTTGTCTTACACCACAAGTTGATACAAAAGAATCAGATAAACCATTCTCTACTCTAACTGCATAATTGACATCCATATACATTGATTTCAAAACATTAAAGAAATTTCCATCGATGCCACAGTGTAACAATTTATAAAAAAAACCATCGCGCCAAACACTGTCGAATGCTTTCTTCATGTCAACGAAACAGACAAACAATTTACCTTTCTTTTGTTGTGTATATTTCTCAATAAGAGATTTTAGAATAAAAATATTATCGGCAGTTCGGCACTTCTTTCTGAATCCAAATTGAGTGTCGGCCAGCAGATTATTGTTTTCTACAAAGTTTTGTAGCCTATTATTCAAGAGTCGGGTGAACAATTTTGAGAGACAACTAGAAAGGGCGATGCCTCTGTAGTTGTCAACATTGGCCTTGTCACCTGATTTGAAAATTGGAGTAAGGATGCTTGTATTCCAGTTTTGCGGAAATGTGGCTTTAGAAAGAATAATGTTGAAAAGGGTAACCAATGAGAGACAAAACTGTTTTGAAGTAGATCCATGTTTTAACATGTTGTTGGAAATAGAATCCATGCCACAAGCTTTATCAGATTTGAGTTGTTTTATGCCATCTAGAACGTCTTTTGTAGTAAAAGGAGTGTCTAGTAAATTAAATGAATTTTTATCAAATTGTTCTAATCGTTCAGCGATAGTTTTTTCAAAGTCTGCGTTAAAGTTTTTGTGTTTTGTTAAATCATTTAGACCTTTAAAGTGTTCAATCCATTCTGAGTTTGTGATATTAGTATGTAACTTGATTACCTTCGCCGAGAAGGTTCTGTTATCGGTTATTCCATCTGTGGAGTAGGCCTGTATGTATGTCAAGGGCATAAGTCGAGAAATCTTTAATGGATCTTCGTGATGTTTGGTAGGCTAGTAGCGGTTGCAAAAACAAAGGCCAAGTTCGAAAATGGTTTACCTGGTGTTTTCCTACAGTGCTGCAGTGGACTTTGTATGTTTTTGTGTTTGTATGTAACAACCTAACTCAAGGAACTGTTGATGGATATGCATGTTTTTGTATGATGTTTTTTTTAAAGGTCCATCGGTGGAAGGATCATCACTGGTAGTTGGTGGTTCTTCGCTTTGGTCATTTTTGCCTACTACGTGTCTACCTTCTCCGCCATCCTCAGCAAGGACGATACCATTAAGGTAGGGGTGTCATACTTATGATGCATCTATCATTGTCAATCCAAAAGGCTGATACACTCATACAGTTTGGATCAACACTATGTTGTGATGGGTAAAAGAAGTTCTCAACTTCTACCATACCATACCATACGTTATCTTACTGTTTATTACCTTGTAGGGTATTGTATACTGACATATATGTAACATAGGAAAATATATTAAAGAATGTCTAGACGATAGAAATTCCTCCAATGGTTGTAAGAACCCATTCTAAACCCATACTATACATATAGAATACAACACGGGGTATTCCGTATCACCCGAGGTACCAGCCCGACCGCGGGTCGGATCGCCCGACGGCCGTAGAGTTTATGTCATGCCTGGGCCTGATACGGGTGTTCCGGACCGCTTCCACACAGGCTTCCATAGAATATTTCGAACGCATTTCGAACGCGTCGGTTGCGCGGCCGTCGGAAATTCGAATACCTGATTCGGAGATTGGAATCAATGTTGCTACAGTTTCTTGTTCGAGCACACAAAACTCCCTCAACTTCTGGCGCATTCCGCATTGAAATGTGTGTTTTCTCGGGTGGGTATGGCCAAGGTATGACATAAATAAAATACAACACGTTGTATTCCGCATCACCCTCGGTCCCAGCCCTCCCGCGGGTCGGATCGCCCTCCGGCCTACGGCCGTCGGGCGATCCGACCCGCGGTCGGGCTGGTACCTCGGGTGATACGGAATACCCCGTGTTGTATTCTATATGTATTAGGTAGATTAGTCCTTAGATATATATATATATATAGAGAGAGAGAGAACTGAAGTTAAAATGTGCCATCCATACTTTGTACCTTGTACAATTGTTGCGCAATTAAATCATCATCATCATCACCATCATCATCATTATTATGTAATCCTTTGTTGGAGTGGCCTTCCTTCCCTACATTGTATATATGTTGCCAAATATTTACTACCATTTCATCGGTTCTCAAGAGTTGTGTGTTTTGGTTTTAGGTGAACTCCGTCTCAGACCTGGCGTACCAGAATAAGATCGCGTACGGGCTGAACAAGAAGATCACCCCGCTGCTTAACTTCTTCAAGAACACCGAGACGGAGCCTTACGCCACCATGTGGCGCTACATGAAGGTAGGTTTACTTATTTGTTTTACATAAGGCCATGTTGATTTGATTATATGAATGATATCCGCGCGCGCATCAATTTTCGTCCGTTTCCAATAAAAAAAGTTGTCGGCCTTGATGTAAATTGTAAAGAAAACAGCTGCTAGATGAGAAAATACATGCTGTAGATTGCAAGAAAGATTTCGAAAAATGAATATCAATGTCGCAGACTGCCAAAGTTAATCCCAATGTTAAAGAAGAAGTGTTGAAAGAATAAAAATTAAGATGCTATATTTCGGTATAGAGTCCATTCCAAGTCACCGCGAGGGTTGTTATTGTCATAAATTAGAACTATTTTCAAGTTATTGTTATCATTTGTGTAAGAGATTTGATACTTTTGAAATATTTTGAATGTGATTTCAACTTTATAAATATTTCTTAAGTTTTCTACAACTTAAGAAATATTCATGATGTAGAATATGATATTTACAATGGTTTCTAAATAATGGTAACAGCATTCTACCATTATTTACAATTTCTTACCATTTTCTACCATTATCTGTAACATCTCTATAAATAGGTCAGAGGGCTGGGAAGAAAGTAATTCACACATCCTTACGAAGTTTAGGGAAGAACGTTCTCCACAAAGGACCCAACAGTGTCCTGCAGTGAAGACTTAAGATGTACAAAAGCAGACAGAGGGGCCAGATTAGCACCTACTTTTATGGGGGCAATCACCATTCTACCATTGTTAACCATTTTCTACCATTTTCTGTTAATATTTCTAAAAGTTAAATAATCACATAGATGTTTAGAAATTATTACAAATAAAGAGGTTTTTGTGCAGCTACTTTCAAAATATTTCTAAATTATCTAATTAAATTCAAATAATTCATATTTTTGTATTTGATCTTTTTGAAAAATTTAGAACTATTGTCAGTCAGATATTCTTTTATTAGAAATTTTTCAAAATGATTACAAATATTATTATAAAACCCTCGCGGTTACTCGGAATGGACTCTACCATAGCATTGGGGTCTCATAGAGTTTCGAACCCAGAGCCTATAGATTCGAAGTCAACAGCCCTAACTACAAGACCACTTTGCCACCCTTGGTTACTGACCTTTTGAACTGCAGCGCTCTAAAAGCGAACATCACACGATACCATCTGAGGGCTATAGCAAGGTTCATCAGCGTAGTAATCAAGGGAGTAACGCCCTACAGCCAATAAGACGTGGGATTACTATGGACGGAACGTAGGCGTTACGTCGTCAACTGTTAACGATTTCAGCTAACCCTCGGCGAAACGTTGATAAAGTAATCCTATTAACTACCCGAACAGACATTTGGAAAACGTATGCAAATCAGGAAGCATTGAATTTCTAAAGATGTTGATGGGTCGACACCTGTTTCCTGTCTATCGGCGCCGAAGTTGGACTAATCCTAGGCTTTGCGTATCTGTTATTAGCCTTGGTGGCACCTCGGTAAGTTTTATGTCCGTGCTGATAGCAGTGGCTATCACAACGGACGTAAAATATATAACCGGAGTGGCGTATAGGTTAGACCGTCCTGGCTGTAGGGCTGTGAGGGCAGTCGTTTTGGAGCCATGCGTAGCTAAGATCGCCGTAGAGCCAGAATCTCTTTGACAGTCTTGTGAAGGTTTCCTAAATTGCCATCACTCAGTGTGTATAACATGGCTGTTCCACTTGATTTTTGTTTGATAAAAGGTTCTCACTCCTCATCATGTAATTGTATAATTGAATATACGACTCCTTATCATACCTCCTGTTGATATTATCTACCATTAACAACATTATATAAGCCCATTCATGGTTCCGACTACGCATGTGCAGTGTCAAAGGTAAAGGCCCCTGGCTTTTAAACAGTGCTCGTCTCGACATTGTCTAGATTTGCATAACAACGCCCCGACGGGTTTTGTTGACGTCTTGGGGGCCTTCACCTTTGATACTGCACATGCGTAGTCGGAACCGTGAATGGGCTTATAGCCTATATAAAGCCTTTCTGTAGTCTGTACTAGAAAATTGTATAGCCTAGAGCCTTCCTGTAGTTTGTGCTAGATTGATACAGGTAGCCAGTAGTATTTTGCCTTACACTGTACGTGTGACAATCGTTGTGCAATAAACTTTGACTTGACTTTGGAGAAATTGAAATAAAAAACTAGCCTACTCTTTGAAAATATGGAAAACTTTTAATTTAGAAACTCTTTCAAATGCACTTTTGATAAAGACTAATTTCCAGAAGTGTACAAACTGAAAACAACAACTACGTCATGCGTCAGAAATCATTCAAAGCCACGTAGACACGTACATGTAAAGGCCCTGTCACACTTGTGCGTATAACATGAGCGTGTGAGTTGCGTGTTAACATTTTTGTCATACGCCGGCGTGCGCCCAATACGCGCCTAATGCGTTTTTCAATCGTTTTGTGATAGTTTTAGGCACGCAGGCACACGCAAGGCACGGCCCAGTACGCCTGATATTTTTGAAACTACCCAAAACTTTCGTGCGAGCGCTGGGACGCAGCTCGGACGTTATAAGAACGCAGTTCACACGTCCGACATCGGTCGAGTAAGGTACGAGCGCGCTTTGTGTTTGCGCTCCAGTCGCCGTAATACGCTTCTCTTGCGGCACGATCTCTGCGCAGCGACCACATCGCGCACTTGCAGCGCAGATACAACGCATGATGATCGACCGTATAGCGAATAAGAATATACGTCACGAATTAGTGTCGTTCGTCCTGCGATCGGGCAGCGCATTGCACGTACCAGTAGCGTCTGACAAACGCACAGATAGCTAACGGATATCGTTCACATAGCGTGCTCGACGAACATCCATGATCCATTCCACCAAAGCCTTTTCTACCTCAGCATGTAGGGAGTAGCTGGTCTTCTTTGCTCGTGGCTTTTGGGGGGGAGCAGACGAGGCCTGAGGTGATGGTGACCCGGAGGTCTGCTCCTTCTCACCACCCTCGTTTGTGACCAGGGGACTGAGACTGGACAGCTTCGCCTGATGGGGCCGGGGGACTGTCTTCAGTACCATGGCCAACACAACCATCACGGTCACCTACAGCATCAGGGGTGTTACATGCCTCAACGGGTGGTCCAGATTCAGACGAGCCACGGCCACGGCCACGGCTAGCGCGGCCGGCGCCCCATGTTGTTCTTTTAGTCGAGTCTGAACTTGTAATAAAAGAAAAAGCAGGCAGCAGCTGTAGTTTCAGCACATCTCAAACCTGGGGTACGCTCGCAATTCGATTAGCAGTCGTCGGAAGTGCACCAGGCATGCGGCCGGTAGTCGTTGTGGGCATTCGGAATGCGCTCAGCACACGCACCTGATGCGCAGCTATTCGCTGCAACGATAAGAGTATTGCGCACTTCATACACGTGTCTCAAACGCATTGGATGCGTTGAAGTCGTTATTCACACGCGATATGTGCGCCGCGCATAACTGGAAAAAAATTGATATTTTGAGCGTACAACTGCGTGTTGTCAAAATTCAACACGGAACTCACACGGAATGGCTTATACGCACAAGTGTGACAGGGGCTTAATACCTATAGGTTAAACCGGCTTAGAATGAATCTTTGAAGTAAAGTCTCTTCCCCCGAGGCTTTGCATATGTGGCTAATCTTATTAATTTACAGGGTACATGTAACAACTGACATGACTAATCTCATGTTTTCAGGTAGAAATAGTATTTATAGTTGCTTAAGGTTAAGCTGGCTGACTGGGTTTTGCATTGGCACAGGATGTCACAACGGCTTTTGAGCTGTGCAGTTTAAATTGGATAATATTTCCATTCCAAAGGGAGAAATATAAATTGTTTGTACTGTTTTTGAGACATTTCAAGTGACAATGCCTTATTTACAGGAAAAGGAGAACTTAGAGACCTTAATCATTACATAGCCAAATTAGACTAAGAATGTTCAAATTTTGCAACTGATTGAAAATTATTCTTACATGTGTACCACCGTCACTTTTGACGACGACCGCTGTCATCCATCATTTGGCTGTGTTGCATGTGTCGCATGAGTCCTCATGTGGCTGTAAAGTTTAATTTTGGCCCTGAACCTCCGGCCACAGTGTTCACATTGGATAAGTGGTCTAGTCACCAATCAAAAGCAACAAAGCGCCCTCATCTTTCTAGTTCTGACTTATATGAAACAATTAAGTAGAACAGGAAAGATTTAGACCCCGTTCATACTAGGCTTCGCTGATCCGGATCATATCCGGATCATCGCTGATCCGGATATATCCCTTTGCGTTCAAACCAGGGTTAGGCGAATCCGGATCTGCATAATCCTGTCCAAAAACAGATCCGGATATATCCGGCTAGGTGCCGCTTGGTTAAGTCAGACAGGTCAAAGGGTTAAGTTTACTACAGTAGGGTAAAGTAAAAAAGTAACAAAAGTATAGTAGTACAGTGAGTAGAGTAGAGAAGATTGTTTCGGCCAGGTAGGAGTCCTCTAGAACAGTTCTAAAACGTTTAAAGTTTGAAACGTTCTTTAGAACAGCGCGTCTTTCTTTAAATATGTCAGGTGGGAATACCCGTGTTGCGGCGCGTTGTGCCATCCTTAGCTAACGTTATATAAGTACATTTAATAGGTGTTAGTGTTAAGTGTGACGTCAAACCCGGCAATGTATCCGGATACGCTAGCCGGATTGCGTTCATACCAGGGTTCACCCCGCAGCTGATCCGGATAAATCCACCTCCAGATGTGGATACAATCGTATCCGGATATATCCAGATCATATCCGGATCAGGACCGTTCATACTAGGCTTCGCGGATCCGGATCAGCGCTGATCCGGATATGATCTGGATCAGCGAAGCCTAGTATGAACGGGGTGATAGTGACTATAGGAATCGTATTTTGGCTATCCAAATACACAACAGTATCTATTGGCTTTGTATGCTATTCTGTCCAATACACTAACTGTGTACATGTTATATTTTATTCAAGCCATAACATTACATGGCTAAGAGGCGTGAAAGAGTTTTTATCAATTAGAGCCAATCAACCATCCCTCAACCGAGACGGGGGCAGATACCAACTGCCGGGCACCTTTGACCCGTTACTGAGGTCACGTGACATAGGCTCTGGGTCATTTTAACTTGACGGGTATCAGAGGACTGTTGGAAATTTTGTTGATAAGAGTTATTTATTTTGTGTATGTATGTATGGTAATGGCGTTTGAAATATCTACAAATTTAGGGATTCGAACCAATAATCTTTAGATTCCAAGTCAACAACTTTAACCATGATGTTACATTTCTGTTTCAGAAAAACCGGCGTAACCTGGTGGACAGTAACGAAGCGGGGATGAGGAAGGTAATGGGGGATCATCAGTGTGGTGATGGCGGCAAGTTCGCAGGGACTAACGTAAGTCCACCCGCCGCCTTCTTTTCAATCCCGCTGTTGTCCATCCAATTTCACACCTATTAACCACCCCAACACAACAAAAACGTTAAAACGTCACAGTCTAGTAAGTGCTGTGCATATTCTGCTGGATGAATGCCTTTACGTGTACAAAATATGGCTTACATATACCTTTAAGCACAACGTCTCTAGGGAAGGCGGGTCTATTCTTCATCACTTTACTGCAATTTAGTTTACCCTGTAGAGGTAACCCGTTTTAGTTTGTCCCTTTAATTGAATTAGTAGGGCTGAGGTCTCGGCGAACTGCAACAAATAGGGCAGGGGCAGGGCAGCCTGGGGTAGACTTCCCCGCCATAATAGACAGAACTCCTTTCAATTTTCTGGACATTAGCCAAAGCGGGAGCAATTTTCCGCCTAAAAGCACTACAGTGTATCCCTCGTAGCCAACACTCCCGTCCGTTCAGTCTTGGCAATCGACTGGCGCTAGTTGTTAACGCTACTTCCAGTCGCCAAGATGTTTTGTCTTGATTTGCTCGCTGTTTTTAACACTCCGTTTGATCTAGCTGTTCTCCCTTTTGTAGCTACTGTGCAGGCATAGCTTTTGAAATAGCACAGTGCTGTGATAAATGTTGGGCTGATATATAGAACAATTTGTATGTAATTTTCACCAACTTGCATTCTAGTGTTTAGTGTTAGAATCTTAATCTTATTTCAGTTCATTACCCTTTATCGCTGTATTTAGATATCTGGAATGCAGTCTACTTGGTGTTACAATAGATTAAATGTTTTGCATTGTGTTATTATACAGTGTCGTATATAAATGTAGATTCATGACGTTGGCAGCATGCCGCGATGGTGATGAATTGCCGAAGTCTAGCAGGCGGTCTGTTGTCTGTATGTGGAACATTTAATCATGACAAATGGAAGAGACTTCCAGCTAACAAGTCATTGTCTCTATAGTTTTGTCTAAAGCTATGCCCTACATATCACCCTTCCTGTTGCTATTTTTCCAGGAAAGTCATGCCTTGCAAATCACCCCGTTCTGTTGTTTTCTCGGGGAAAGCTTTTCCTTACAGATACCTGGTGTGTCTTTCTCGGAGAGCTATGTCTTATACACAACAATCCTCACGTTGTTTTTCCAGGAAAGCTTTACCTTTCAGATAACTGTTGTTATCTAGGTAAGCCATGTCTTTCAGATCACTGGTGTTTTTCAGGAAAACTTTGCCTTTCAGATGACTGTTGTTTTCCAGGAAAGCTTTGCTTTTCAAATCACTGTTATTTTCAGGAAAGCTGTACCTTTCAGATCACTGTTGTTTTCTAGGACAGCGTATCTTTTCAAATCACTGTTGTTTTCCAGGAAAGCTTTGCTTTTCATATCACTGTTGTTTTCCAGGAAAGCTTTGCTTTTCAAATCACTGTTGTTTTCCAGGAAAGCTTCGCCTTTAAAATCACTGTTGTTTTCCAGGAAAGCTTTGCCTTACAGATCACTGTTGTTTTCCAGGAAAGCTTTGCCTTTCAAATCACTGTTGTTTTCCAGTAAAGCATTGCCTTTCAAATCACTGTTGTTTTCCAAGAAATCTTAGTTTTTCAAATCACCGACGTTTTCCGAAGATCACTGTTGTTTTTCTAGGAAAGTTGTGCCATTCATTTCTAGGACATCAATACCTTGCTAATCACTGTTTTTCTATGAAACCTTTACAAATGCCTGCTGTTTTTCTAGGAAATCTATGCCTTTCAAACACTTGTTGTTTTTCTCGGAAATCCATCTCTTACACAACACTCTTCCCGTTGTTTTCCAGGAAAGCTACGCCTTCATCACTACCTCCCGTGTGGAGTTTGACTACCGTGACAAATACAACTGTACCCTCCGTACCGTCGGGAACTACTTTCTACCGTACGAACTTGGCCTACCCTTCCCCAAAGGCTCCGTCTTCAAGGACATATTCGACAAAATAATCATCGAGTAAGTCCTCAACAAAGTACTCGCTCGGGCGAGTAAATAGATTTATCCTCCACCACTTCATAACGAGATCTCCGGGGCTTAGACTGGCTTAGTAGTGATTGCATGCAAAATGTACGAGTTTATGTAAAGAAATTGCCCCTATAAATGTAGATTGTCTTTCTTTTCATGTCTTTTTATACATATTTATTGGACAATTTGTAGATTTGGCGATACGAAGAAAGGAAGCATAGTAATTTTATCCAAGAATCTAGTCAATAGACTACTTTTCTTTATATTTAGTGCAGAGAAATTATGTGTACTCATTAAAACCAATGTAATAGAAAGTAAACTTTAAAATATTAGGGCCCGAAAATCAGATTTCGAAAGTCAATTCATTTTGTGATTTCGATGCATGATGAGGTAAAACAACACTATCACAATGTATAGCGACGTCCATAATGCAAAAATATCATGACATCGCTGTGATGTGAGAACTCACTAAAAATCGTCGCCGGGGTTTTTGTAGGCTCGCAAAACTAAGGGGATCATCATAATGCGCGGTTTTAAAATGCTCAGAATATGTCATTACGGAAATATGCTAAACAGTATTAGTCAATGTCACTAGCAAAATGATTTTGGCATTTTTTTCAGTTCCATTTTTTGGCCCTAATATTACTGTGGTTGCCTCTAAGCCACCACGACTATTTCCTGTGAACTGTTCTGTATTCTTACACTACTCCCGATGTTCCTCCAGCATGCAGAATGATGGAACCCTGCAGAAGCTGCAGATGAAGTGGCTGATGAGTCCCACCCGTCAGTGTCCACGGGAAGACACCACATCCATGAAGGTGTTGGCTCCAGACGGTCTCGCACCGATGTTCGGGGTGGTCGGAGGCGCCATTGTTCTGGGGGTCCTGGTAGCCTTGGTGGAACTCATAGTGTATAAGACCCAGACGAAACGTGAGCGCCGGGTGAGTCTACTGGTAGAATTAAATGTGCCACTCCTAAGTTTGCTGCTGTACTAAAGATGTGACTCTTTCACAAGCCCCGGTTCAAATCATGGGAAGGGCATCCTGGTAGGAGCTGCACCGTCTGTTGGAAAGGACGTAAAATGGGGGTCCCGTTTACGAGAAGGTGCCTCTAGCACGTTACACATGTACAACAACCTTATCATTCAGATCATCGAGGTAATTGCTGGCTCTAATAATACAACACGGTGAAAATCTATGAGACAAAGAAAACAACCCTTTTCAGTCAGTCATCCTGAGTGGAATCACATGGTGGATACCTTATAGAATCACGAAGTCGACGCTAACCTTCTTTAACCAAAGTAGGTTATATCAGTAGTTAGAATGAAAGGGGTAGTATGAATTTTACACTTAACAAAGTTCTAAAATACAGATAAATCCTCAGATCTTAGAGAGAAGAAATATATGTACGGTTTGGTCATCAAGAGAAACAGTTGTCTTAAATCAGAATTTCACGGCCCTAAGCTGAGAAGATGGCTCATACATTTTGTGAGGCGTGATTAGACCTTTATTGCATGTTGATTGAGATTAATGTTAATACCACTTGGATAACTACAACCACTAGAACTGCTGAAATGTTGGTAGGTCCTACATGTAACTCTTACGATTTTGTTCTTTCAAAGTTTATCTTTTAAAAGTGTACAAAAAAGGAAGGGCACAGCAACCCATGATTACTAAATCTTAGCATCTTCTTTGCAGGAGAAAGATGGCGGCGGTTCAGCGGCTGAAAAGAGAGGGTGCTGCGGTAGACTTCTCAGCTCCTGCTGCCGTGGGAAGGGAGACGAGAAGAGTGCGTCCTCAAAGGGTGACGACAGCGATGACTTGGCCAAGATGCCGGCGCCGCTGCCTCCTCTAGTCATGCCCTTCCCCACGAGCTCTAAGGAGGAGGAAGAGGAGACTAGTCGCGCTGATGAACTCCTCGCCAGACTGGCCGCCATGTCTAATGCTGCGGCCGCGCTAGGCCCGATGGGGGATTACCACTCCGCGCAGAACGGATTTCCCAAGCCGCCCGCTAACCCCGCTCTTAATCAAGGAGTGAAGAGGGACGTCACCGGCGTCAGTAAGCAAGGCACGTTCCAAGTGAGCTCGCCAGATAAGGAAACGGCCCCGGCTCCCCCCAGCGACTTTAGAGCCTAGCTCGGCAAAGCTGATTACAACTTTAGTACTGTGTAAGCCATTTAGAAAGCTCCAGATGAGAATTCGAAAGGTTAAAAGTTATCCAAGCTTAACACAGTCAGCATGTCTTTGCAAACGCCAGTTGTTAAAAACTCGACGCAAAACTTATAGATGATGAAATAGCAGCGTGCACAAAGGTATTGGACTCACCAAACCATCAATAATAGCTAATTGCAGGTTAATATGATATCAATCGCAAGGTTACGTCCTTATAGGCCGACTCCTACGTGAACAATAGATCGATGGTTAAAGTTTGATTGAGCACTGTCCGAGGAAGTGTACTGAAACGAGCTGTCACTGGCTTGGTGATGAACTACACGGACTCTTCTTGTTCCCAAATGGAAGGCAATTTCTCAGACCGACTGTTGAGAACACAAGCGGGCCCAGGTCGCCATGTTTTATTCAGCACGCCAGCTGAGAGAACTCCATCGCACCCCTTGGTAGAGAGAATCTCATCACTCATCAAGTAATGATGACATTCACGGCAGAGTATCCAATAATCCGAGCGAACGGCAACAACTCGAGCGTGTGAATCGGTGCATCACTCGGAGACAAAATGAAAAATAGCACGGATTTGGGCGTCACGGTAATGGCGGTGTGCAATGAGTGACAGGGTGTGGCAATGACGCCGGATCGTAAGCTCTTCACTCCCGGAACTTGTGCTGTGGAAAACTTCAAGAGCTAAAACAACTTTCAAAGTGTGCTTATTAGGACGGTATAATACAGGCTTTAAAAACGTTAAGACATAGCTTAAGCAACACATTGTTAGTGATGAAAAATGTAAACAAATATATGTACAATCTTGGAAAATATTAACTTTCGTGACTTAGAACTAGGGTTAAGTGCCACTATTACTACAGGGGTCACTGTTTTGCTCTGTGGGAAGAAATGAAGCATTTCATAAAAAGCCGCAGATAGATTGAATCCCAATTATACGGCTCTCCTGCCTTAATGCTTAAGGCCGTATTTGGATCGCATCCAAATACACTTACGTTGGCCGTTTGCCCAATTTCTGACTTCCCCTAGTATCGAACTTGCAATTTCTGCAGGCGATTCGGGCGGTACTTTCCATCAGTACAAGGCAGGCGGAGGCTTTTAAGGGAAGCTTGTGTATTCCCCCCACGTACAGGTTCATGTGTTCTTAACCCTTTAAGCCGCTCTTGAATATAGAACAGGATTAAAGAAGTTTAGCCTGTAATCGTCTGGAAGGTGCCGGGGTGCTGACTGACCCCTCCTTTAATCACTGTAATCGTTGATATCCTTCGTGGCTCGTTAGATGCCGGTTAACCGGATCAATCTCTATCGGGTTAACACAAACATTAAAACGTCTTTACGGATCAGGAATTACTTTCTTAACTCTCGATCTAATAAGACGGCTTTCTGAATCAAGGCTGCAAAGTTGCCTAATAAAAGATTAAAGTAGGCAAGTAGAATACTAATGATTGCCGCAGCCTTAATGATGCATCTATAATCAAATGAAGCTGTTTTGATAGAAAGTTATGAAAGCTAGATATGACAAAGTATAACACTCAGAGTCTCCGCGAAGAAAATCGATATAATGTAAATGAATACACTTTCTCCCGAAACTGACAATTACCCACAGACTTAAGCCTATCTTTTATCCCCATGCGCCGGAATTACCAAAATAATTGCTTGATCTTTTACAGAAGCCGCCAGTTTGAATATTTAATCAGAGAGTTCTTCCAGGAGATGGTCAGAATCGGTACCATCACTTCTAGGGAGACCGTCTCTGTCACGCCGTTAGACACGACCCAAACAGAATCTGACACCAAGAAGCACCCGTGAAAGCCATATGCCATCTGGGAGCACTTTTACGACAGTATGATTGAACACCGTGCCGTTTTACGGCCGCCCCGCCGCCTATTGGCAGTTGAGTGAATCATGGTCGCGCATTGTTCTGCCATTAATGTCGGGTGATGAACAGAGATGATACGCGCGTAGGCTACAAAGGGTGCACATTATATACAATGACGATGCCTACGGCAATCTTGTCCTGGTCACAGCGGGCAATCCGTAACTGCCTGAGGCTCAGGCTTACCAACCCGCTCAAGTCACAACATGCCCTCACCACGGATTTAACTCGACGGATGCAGCTTGAACCAGAAGGGCTAGAGAAGATCCCAGCTGAAGAAAATAATGGTGCCACCCAGTGAGTGTTCCACACCCGGGACACGGCAAGATAAGCACCAGATTCTCCTCGGCGTGCGAGCTAGAAATCCTCCTCGAATACCTTCTGGAGCCTTAAAGCTAAATGGTCCGTTTATTTGACATGATGAAGGACCGCAAGGTTCAAATAATATCACGGTGTGCCGGTAAGGTAGAGTTAGATGTATTGCCGAGGCAAGGCAGCGAGGTAGAGCCTGACTTATATGAGCTCACGCACACTGTCAGAGGTGATTCTGATTTTTCTGGTGCGTGCACTGAAATCCAAGGGAATATGCATGTTTGCTCAAAGTAATAAAGGTCAATTCCAAACATTGTACGCTGGACCTGGGGCTTAAGGAGAGATGACATCTTTAATAAAATTTACCCTTGATAAACGTGCATTGATAACATCTTATAACAAACTTTGACAACAATATGGGCATACTATAGGCTCGGTGACGAATAATAACAAAAACAGATTTGCAAGAGCATTTTTGTGACAACACCCAGTTGAAGACTTCTATTCTTTTGTTTCTGAACATTAAACAGAATATTGACTTTGCTAGCTCTTATTTAGTCTGGTATCTTAAAGATAAAGCACTCTGCTTCTGGACCGAAATTGAACTTGACAAAGCACATTGTTCAAGATTAAAAGCTTTTCCACGACTATCCGTTGAGTTCGTCAAACTTTAGAACGTTTGCGGGTGAAAGCACTTCTAAGTACAAGTACCTTGACGCCAGCAAGACGGGGGGAGGATTTAGCCTAAAGGCTCGATAATCCCCATCTTCTCATCCACGACTCCCGGCAGATACAGAAAGTACGAGCACATAAACAAGTCCCTTTATCAGCGGCGGTGCGCTGATCCTCTCTCCGTGCACTCAAGCGTTTTCAGTTTTATTATAAATAAGTCACTCTGTGGTCAGGGCGCTTGCATTGTAGTAAACGCCGGGTTCTATCCATACGGCTTGGCCACGGCTATTGGAATAAGACATCGTAAACAGCCATAGAAAAGACAAAGGTCGAGAGACGCGTTAGAAATAAGTGATGCGGCACATTGGTATTGGAAAATCCGAAGGCAGTGGGCTTACTGAAGTTGACTTGAGTACGATGAGCAGCTGGTAATTGAAAAGCAACTCCGTTGTCCTTCACGTGGGCTCTAGACGCCAATGGTAACGTCTCCAGCTTGGTATACAATAAGACAGGACGATTTCTGCATTACTTCCGGTAGAATCGAATCAAGTGACTTTTGTAATGGGAGTAATGCTCGCAAGGGGTCTTCCAAGCGAGTTCCTTCCTAGGAAATGAAATTGCTAAGCTAGGCTGACTCCTGATTTATTTCTCGAGTCAGATGAAATTCAGAGCACGTATGAAGGAAGCACTTTGGCAAGTTCAAGACATAATGCTGAGCATGCAATTGCACCGTCCATCCATTTGGGTCTTTGCCGTAGGATGCTATCTTTAGGGCCGTATGGCTGGAACAGGCTGGAAGCTCTCCACGGTACTGAAATTACAGTAGTTGTTCGTAAGTTTGGAAACTGTTCAACTTTTGGATATCTCCTTTGGTTTGAAAACCCGCCCTCTGAAATATCTGTCAGTAGTGTTTCTTACAGTAATAATTTTGAAATAACGGCGGATGATTATCATATCTATAATTGGCATGACTGGGCATAACTGGCGGGATCAACGTTCGGCACGAGATTATCTAGGACGTATTTGTTAGTCGTCTCTCCCTCCTGACGGAATTTATGATATTTAACTATACATCACAGTTGTCGTCGGTTCATTCTTCGTTCTGTGTCCCTATAAATTCTTAATGCTCGCCTGCCTATTGTATTACCCGCCTTTATGCAATCGCTCCCACTGACAGTTGTTCAGTGTGCGCTTCCATCACGAGTTGCAGCGCCGTGGTGCGCAGGCCTGTAGATGGATGTGACAGACAGATTCATCAAGTCATTCCTTGGCGCCAAAATTCATCAACGACTTCGTGGGATGATATTCATTACGAGACCCCCTCCCGAGCGCGAGCCGAGAGTATCTCGCACCGTGACGAAAGTGCAAATGCCCCTCCTCGGGATTAATCCCAGCCGAGCTTTACTGATGGCCCAGCCTTTCGTTGTTGTGGCAAAGGCACCTACCTTGCGAGCTCAGTTGGGAATAGAGAGGGCGTGTTATTCCTACCCAAGCCAACAGTATATCAAACAAAACATGAGAAGTGAACGTTTACAACGACAGATAGATAGGACACTGGCACGATCTGTCAGCATAATGTCAGTAATCGGAGGATGCTACGTTGACAAAGTAAGGCGATCAAAAGCTACCTTATAATCAAAGACACCCGCTTCTTGCAGGGCGATTTGTGGTCAATTATCGTTTGTATCCCAGGGTATTTTGACATGTAAGTGTCTTTAGAACGGGCCAAACGGTGTTATTTGGAACAAATGTTGTCAATTATGAAGTACGGTCCTGTCGTTGTGGGCATGTTTGTTTTTGATGTTTTGTCACACAAAAAATGAGATACCGCTACGTTCAAACACATCAAAGAGATGTTATAGTGCTACAGTGTCAAGAAAAGCAAGTTATATACATCTATCTTGCGAACGTTTAAAAGTTAGACAATTCAATTCTTACCCAAAGTGTTGGAGTCCGTGTGCTATTCGTCAGGCGGCTGTGAAAACACAGGGGTACCATTTACTGCAACAGTCCGAGATGTTATCGTCAGATTTGTAGTGGTACAGTCACGTGTATCCTCTAATCAATTCCACAAAAAGGAAAGATAATGGTGGCAATAGAGCGCCTTGTCCATTTACACAGCGTCTCTGGGGTGTTTTTTCCCAGTATCGTTGAGAAGCAGGCTCTCCACTGACGAATGTGACAAAAAAACAAATGGATGGTTTTCCACTCCCTTTGACAATTACAATTTAATGTCGTACATTAACGTACTTTTAGATGAACGTGATACAAAACCATGAAAACTTACAGTTTCTCCAAGAACACTTAATTAGAGAAGCCATTGAGATCAGAACCGGTTCTCTTCGGTTCCTGTGAGTTTATTTATTTATTAGTGATTACCGTTTGCCCTAACGATGTGACATACCGCTTCCTAATCTCACATTAAAGCTCCCGGCGCCAGCATGTCGTTCATAAAGATCATGCGATGTGTTATTGACCACTCTTGTTGCCATTACTATCGGCATTCCACTGGGACATGGCAGAAAGTAATATCTATCATGTAAAACCTGGGCCATAAACATAAACTTTCATGTCGGTGTAAAAGCCATGACAACTTGTTCCGCTTGACGAAATAATAAGTTGTAAAGACAGTGACGAACGTTGATTGATTTTTCGCGAAGGGAGGCACTTAAGTTGCATAGTTAGATACCTGGCTTTGTGAAACACGAGGGAACTAATTATCACACTCCTCGCTGGAGCCCTTAACTGTAATCACCTTCCTTAACTACCTCCCCATATCTGCTCTTCACAGGTCCCTCTTTTGTAATTATTCTCAATTGTCAGTCTACCAGAATGAAAAGAGCTTGTCTGAGGTTAAGGCTATTCTCTTTGTCCTCGTTGATTGAGTTGGAAGTGTATGAAATTTGCAGCGATGGACTGATCGAAGATGTTGACGCTTTGCTCATTATGGTAATGCTGATGTTACATCTGTCACATGACTAGTGTAGCGTGCTGCCGCGTTTTAACAACAACTCTCACTGGCACTTATCCGGGGTCATAAGAACGCTGCTGTCATTTCTGCCGCTCCTTTTAATCTTCCTAGCTTCCCTCCTCCCAGTTAAAGTTATTTCCACTAAAACACATCCTGCCGCACTAATTACTACTTTACGGTGCTGTTGACATTGCCTCGGTGCAATCAGCCACGCAGCGCGGCCATCCGAGTAGCAGTAATTATGTCAGACAAGAGGGCCGTCCGGAGAAACATCCCTTCCCAATTTGGAGACACCATCTGATGTAATTAGATGGTTAAAAATTCATCTATTCTCTCGTATGTCAACACGGGGACAACCTGTTGGGTAGGAGGGAGCGAATCTTGGAGACGCCTCTAGGATCAGATCCATTCCCGAGCTGTGCGTCCTGTCGTCAGGGTGAACTACATGCAGCGGCGCTTCTCCCGATCGCCCGGCAGAGAACTACTGATAGATGAACAGTCTAAGTGACTATTGATTCGATCATTCCCGACGATAAGTCGGTAACCAATGAAATGTTGAAAGACCTCCTGTTGTGGGGAGTTGGAGCTAAGCACGCTCGAGTGGCGATCGGCCGGCAATCCGAGACCAGTTGAGCGTTACAGGCGGTGATGGCTGCTGCTCCGTGTGGTGTGCGAGGTGTCGTGGCGGGCCTCCTGTACGTGATAGCTTCATTATGGCGAGGTGAGACGGTCTTCTTAGATTAGCTTCTGCTCTCCCTATAGGAGATATTAATGTACGGGTCGAGTGCTACCACCACAGGTCAAATATCAAACGTCTATCGTTTGATTGCGATGGGAAATGGGGCGACTTTATGGCGATATCCACGGTACTGAAGGCACTCTAGTTGTTACCACCGTTGATGAAAATTCCATATGCTATTCAGACCACTAGACATGTACTGTAAGCACTCATCCCCATACCCATTTACTTGTGTTGTAGGTCATCTTTCGTTTAGGGCAACGCCTAAATGGTACGCACGAAACGTTTGCTGTTCAATAGTATTCTCTATGTATCGCCAGGGTTGAACAGATATGTGTTTGTACTTGTAGCCTTGAGCCTCAACACTTGGTCATGCAGAAGGCCTATTCGTATTTTTCTATCGAATAAACCCGGTGAATTTGTCGTTCCATCACCGGCGCTCTTGCAGAACGGTCCGGCAGGATCCGAACGACGTGAACTATCCGTTGTCTTCCATGTCAATCCCATGGGGAGAATTACATCCGTCTACCCACGAAATTGCCGCAGGGCCCTAACGGCTGATACATTACACACGGCCGGGCTGCATGCGAGTCTCCCCGCCCAGAGCTGCCTCGCGGTCCGTATGTAAACTTTCGCAGTGTTTTCTAACAACTTGCTATAATTTCAATGCTACGTTGTGTAAACCCTCGGGGAGGGCTCGGATCAGTATTCTATGAAACCGCTGTTGGAATTCGTCCAATAATGACAGTGTCATCCTCAATATCTCAACAGTTCAGCGACTATTCGAGAAAGAGTGTGATATGCACAAAATTATCTTCCGCCTATATCGTCATTAGGAAAATACCAGTGGCACCTATTTCTTGCTGAAATCACCAGTAAGCTGCCTTGACTTTAGTGCACTAAAAGATCCTTCAGCGAACATATATCTGTCCTTCGTATGTTGTAACCAACAGAATTCTATGTTGGGTTGCACTACTTAAAAGTCAGCACATGTCAGAAGATGTCGTCAACATTACGTACACACATCTCTCTTCACGTCAGAGTGCGTTTACCGTTACCCCGCAGAAATGATTTTCGACTTTCCGCCATCAATCGAACCGTGAATCCTCTCCACCCATCTGTGACACACATCTCCACCGTCATGATGAAAAAAGAAGATCAGTTTTCATTTCGGGTACGCAATCATTTTCGTACCGCATGGGTAGCTAGAGAGAAAAATCATCCACAACATCGACTTCCTGGTCTGGTTCTCAAATAACGGCTGTGTTTCCCCTCATGTCCACCACCGCTATTGTAACGACTGTTTACGATGACCTTCCTTCGATCTGTATCTATCAACACCACGCCAAGTTACTAATTAAGGCTACAACTGAAGCATGCGCACTCCAATTAATCTCCCCCGCTCTCTGATCGACATCACGGCAGCGCGCTGTTCCGGAGTTCTGTCAGGATTCATCCCTGAACGCGCAAATTAAAGACGGCCATGAAAAATTTAACACCCACACGCCAACTGTGGTTTCCCATCCTACTCTACTCTTCTAATACATTAGACGGCTTAGTTGGTAAAACTCTATACTGGCGCATGGCGTAGATGAAATCGTATATATGATTTAGACTTCTAACTAATCCACCGCGGACAATCCTCAGTGCTTCATCCGTGAAATTAATTGCTTATAGCCATAGCCAATATTCTAGTAATACATACTTAGCTATGATGCACGAAATAAAAACCCGAGTTAATGTATATGGTTACTTTTCTTGTAAAGGAGATATCTTAGTTGATGAAAGCTTCGGGCTCTAAGTAGACAAGCTTAAGTCCCGTATTGATTCTAAACATGATGGTGAGATTGTGTCCGCGTAAGATAAGAGGACGAAAAGGCAGATTAATTGACATTTCAGGAGAGACAATATCTTAATGGACAGAATCCATCTTTTGATGAGCGTGCTTCCTGAGTATCGTCCTATCCACTCTAAAGCAATTTACCACAAAGCAGATTCTTAATTGTACATGCATTGACCAAACCTTCTGTTTCCCTGGTAACGTTTTAAACATCGATCGATCTCGTACCTCTCCTAATGTGAAAGGGCTCAGATTGAAGGTGGATGAGTGCGTTCTTAGAGCTTGTTTATAACTAGATCCACCCAGGAATTTCTCTCCCCCACTGCTCGATAAATGATAAGGGACTCTTACAGACACGTCGCGATTTGAGCTGCTTCACTCAAGTAATTTCTTTTCTGTATTCATGATGCTCTACTGCACTACTGCACAGTGCTAGCCGGAGCAGAAAGGTACTTAACATTGCAGAATGCTTTTGCCTTTTACAGCATCGAGAATCAAAGAGTGCTCTCACTGTCATTACCTTTCGATGGGAGGGCCTTACGTTTTAATGTATCTCCTCGAGTTTTATATCCCGTGGTCATTAACTTGACGACCCCGTAGTAAGCTGCCTTGGAATTTGAGGGACCTGCTGTTGTAGATTCAGATTATAAACATTCGCAGATATAACTTTTATTCGTCTTCTTGTGATGGCGTTAGTGTTTGTATTCCCGTGTAAGTGTGCTACACTGACGACTGAACCAGGCTGTGACTAGCTCCTGTTTGCCTAAACGCTAGCACGAAGCGTGAAGGCATAAAGGGTAAACGTGGAGGTAGCTCCACGGCCGTTTTGAGGCTGTAGAGGCAGTGGGTTGCCATCCACTGTGTCTAGGGCACTGTGCTGGAAGGTGGAGCCCATCCCTCTCCTTCCACTACATTTTAGCTACCCAGCCGAAGTCAGGTACCAGTTTTACACCTGGGTGGAGTGAGGACAGTCGTTTCAAGTGCCTTTCCGGGGGGGACAACATCGGTGTCTTGTCAGGGGATTCGAACCCGGGACCCCCGGGTTCCGGGTCAAACACCCTAACCGTTATGCCAACACGACGAAGCAAACATTCACCTTTATGTATACAAACCACCTCCCAACCGTAATAAGTATGTCCCAATCTATCACTGGAACCGGAAGTTTGGAGAAAATTTGACGCCTGTCCCGTGGGGCGCGTAACGACCACCTGGAGGCGTGCCTTCACGGGAGATGCACGCTGAATATTCGCACGTACCGCCACGCTCCGAGCCTCCCGCCAAACCTTACGGTTGCCCCCGTGTGATGTACACACATCTAGCCGTGTGAGCAGTGCTCAGGGCAGTAAAAAGCCATGACAAACAGACAGAGTGTGCCTACCATCAGCTGTTGGGAATTGTCGGGGTGATAATGGAGACCTTGTCACTGATATGTCGGCCCCGGTAACTGTTAGCAGGCGCAATCATCATTTAGAGCAAGGCGGGCTGCCACATTGGCGACACATCAAAACCGCGCGGGCATCTGTTTAATATTCATGAGCCCTATCTTCCTGTGGCCGCACCTGTAGATGGATTCCTTCCGCAGCGAAGACGGCTTACCTGGGATCTATTTGTGGCAAGATGCTCCCCTGACCTGACCTTATGCCCACCGCCATTCAGGTTTTTATCACTGAGCCACCAGCGCCCAGGCAACTCCACGGTCGTTTAAACATCCGTCATAAAAACTTTTCGTTATCAGCACACCTTGAGATTGCTGCAAGGCTGACACCTTCGCGTTTTCAAATAGCGTGACAGCGATGTTTACGACATCATAAACAGTATCCTTCCAACCCTGGAGGTGGTATCGCATTGATACTTACTTCTTCTGCCCGACAGTTTTTGCACGCTTACAGAAGATGGGATTTTCTTGTCACGACACCTTCTGAAGAGTTCCAGGAAAATGATATCCTAGCGTCTCGGAGACAGACCCTGACCCGAAGCCCGGGTGCTTGCCACCTAATCATCCGTCTGACATAGTCTGGAGAAGTAGAGAACAGATTACCGCTGAAGCAGCAGAACTTCAAGACCTAGACCTCGAGAAGGTATTAACCTATCTCCCAGAGCAAGCCAGGCAGTCTAATTTGATTTAGCAGCGTGAAGAGACGACCAGGTATATTTGCAAGCGAAAGAGTGATCTGGTGTGCTATAGTAAGTACACAGTATACTTGTGTTAAAGGCAACCCAAGCAATATTAGGGCCTGAAAATCGGATTTTAAAAGTCAGTTTATTTAGTCATTTCTATACATGATTAGTTCAAACAATACTATCACAATGTATAGTGACGTTCATGATGAAAAATATGGCTTCGTTGTTAAGTGAGAACTCACTGAAAATCGTCGCCGGGATTTTGCAGGCTCGCGAAACTAAGGGGATCATCATATGACATGTTTTTGCACGGTTTGAAAATGTTCAAAGTATGAGGTTTTTACACAAATGTGCTAGACAGTGTTAGTAAATGTCACTACAATAAAGATTTCAGCATTTTTATTTCCATTTATTGGTCCCTAACATTGCTTTGGTTGCCTTTTGGCCGATAATTACAGTAACGCTTTAGTACAAAGTTAGCTGTATCTAGTTGGATCAAATGGACAGTCCATAGCAGTAAACCCAATAAGCCAGTGCCACTGTGCCTGAGATAATGTAAACGATATTCTACTATGATTAATATTTGTGCTTTGAGGTTAGCATGCATAAAGGATAGGGTTAAATGATGCAGAACAGCACAACTTCACGGTGTAAAACACGTAGAATTCAGCGGTGCTGTGACAGACCAACATGGCAAGAAACAACTACGTAATGGAAGGGTAGGGGCAGAGGTCATAGGCAGAGAGGACAACAAACGTACACGTTGGATCAAGGAAGCCATCGGGATCAGGAGAACAAAACTATCAAAACACAAAGATGTCAAACGTTCCATTGATGGATGGGGGGATCATAACATGCGTGCAGTGACAATATTGATGAACCTGGTTTGCTGTTGTTCCTCTAGGGTGGGATTAGAAACTTCCGTGACAAATGTGATCTCACAAACCACAGGGCATTACCGGAACGAATTCACTACTTCAAATTCAAACTTACATTGTTACCTCCGTAAAAAATGGAGGTACTATATTGGGCGTATCTCTCTGTGTGTCTGTGGGTTTGTTTGTATTTCCGGATTTGTAGTCAGAATAATTTTTGACCCCTGGATGGACTGTCATGATATTTGGCATGTAGGTAGGTGTTGTGAAGACGGGGATCAAAATCGATTAGGCCCCCTAGGAGTGTAGCCTTGGTACTGCAGCAGAATTTCCAGTTTTTGTAACTTTAGTCCTGGACATGGTATGGTCTTGACTTTTGGTGGCAGATGGCTTTTGGTTAGACAATGAAACAGACAGGCTCCTACCTACGCCTCTGATTTTGAAAACAACATTCCTTGTAGAAAAATCGCCAAAAGATAGATTGACATTGGATGTGTCATCAACACCATGCGTCTCTCTTTGACTAAGGAAGAAAACACCGGAAATGAAATACGAACTTGAGTTAAAGTTTACTCAAGGGAAATCCCTTCTTCTAAGATGATGAATGTCAAGATCTATAGCATTCTAAATACGTTCTCTCCACTTCCGTATGTATAATAAATCACGTGGCATGCTGTGGATATGAAAGAGCGTCAACGCGATGTGACAGTCAGTCCCTCTCAAGGGTTGAAGTCACAATTGAAGACTTAACGGGCTGTCAGATCCACATTAATGGCTGCCACGTCTTTGAGACACTCATTGTTCTAACCCCAGTATCTCCCGGCACATTCACGACCTTATTAAATACTTATCATTCTCAGGAGGTCTTACGTCTAAGTAAAGAAAACCCGAAGGAGGCAGCTTCCTGTAAGATTGGCATATCATTTTGTGTCAGTTCTAGAGAAAGATCATTTGAGAAAAGCTCCGTTACGTAAGCCATCCTTGCTAAATGTACCGCAAACTTCCTTGAGGGCTAAAGGTGAATTATTGCCTAGCATCATACATAGCGCTAGACAGGTATAAACAAAAGTATCCTGTAAGATTGGCTTATCATTTTGTGTCAGTTCTCCAGAAATATTATTTGAGTAAAGCTCCGTTACGTAAGCCATCCTTGCTAAATGTACCGCAAACTTCCTTGAGGGCTAAAGGTGAATTATCGCCTAGCATCATACACAGAGCTAGACAGAGTTATAAACAAAAGTTTCCTTGGCTTGTCAAAAGTACTTAATCAAGTCATGCATGCAATCTTTTGAAATACTGTAAATGCAGATATGTTCGCGGTGGTTTTATGTTCACGGTTTTTGCGGCGACCTTTTCACCGCGAACATTTTTGTTCAATACTGTAGTAGTATGTGACTATAGTACTGCCGCGAAATTAAAACCACCGCGAACACTCCATTTTCCTCTTAGTGCGAAATAAGAACTACGCGAACTTAAATGCATTCACAGTACATACGGAGTGTTTTGGGACAAATGTCATTCTTGTGCAATCTACACTATGATGCCTGCGATACTTATATCCAATGTTTTCTTTCATAATTCATGTAGTCACTTGACAATATATAGACGTATCTGTATAACATTTTTTTGTTATGAACTGTACTTAGCCCATTGGGTATATGTGTACAGTAAAGGTCTTCATTCATTAATTTGATAACAGTTCAACAATGATACACTCCCCTATATACCACCTTCGACAGTCCATGCCTTTGTGGTATATATTTCTATCGATCTCAGCTATTCATTGTATTAGGTTAAATATGATATTTTTCTTACGACCTAGCGACCACGGGAGTTGGGATAAGCTATAAAAAGAACGTAATGATATCTATCCACTTGATCATTCACGAAATCCTTTGGTATTCGGTAATGAAATTGTAGGTGAACAATGAAACATTTATGGTGTAATTGTCCTCACTGTTCTGTTCAGGTCCATTGGCTGGAACTGAACCATTTAGCCCGATAGGGTGGTCACAATGAAATGCAATTATACATACCCTCGGGTCAGTAATGGATTCCTGCCGTCTCGATTTCCTGTTTTCTCTAACCAGATACAGATTGGAGTATAAAGAACAGCAAAAGTCGTTTAAGGACACCATGTTTAATAGGACGGGTACTGAAGGTGTTTAGAAGCTAGACGTACAATGGGGATACCGTATTTGAGGAGGTACCTCGAGCAAGTTACAACAGCCTCATTACTTAGATGGCTAACTACTGGGTGTAATGATACAACACGGAAACAGAAATGAATGTTTTCTCTAACCAGATACAGACTGGAGTGTAAAGAACAGCAAAAGTCGTTAAGGACACCGTCTTTGATATGACGGATACTGAAGGTGTTTAGCTAGTCGCAACATGGGAGTGCATCGAGCACGTTACAACAGCCTCATTACTTAGATGGATAACTACTGGGTGTAATGATGATACAACACGGATACAGAAGTGAATGTTTTTTTTTAGACCAACGTAATCCAACAAATGCATTTTAGCAAATGAATATAAAATTAGATGTATCGATATCAGGCACTCAGCCTGTTGTAGTTATGCAGATATACATTGTATAAATACACTGTATAAACTGAAAAGAAAAAAGAATTACAATGTATGATTCACATTCATATATCAATTATTCAAAGCCCCCATCTGTTAAGAGTATGAAATACAGGAAGTCTGTTTTTATTTCATCACTCAGATGTCATATCGAAAAATTTCACGTCCCTTGCTAGGAGTCGACCTAAAAAAGGCTAGGGTCGGCAGCTTTTTGCCTGGGTCGCCTGGTAGCAGGAAACATAACATTTTTCCTAGGCCTAAACAGATATCAAAAATAATGTTAGAGATTATTTCATGGTGTTATTGCTTTAACCCTTATATCTACTGAAGAAAAGATTGGGAAGGGTAGCAAAAGTCGTTTAAGGACACTATTTCAGTTTGCTAGGATTGTTAGAGATCATTTCATGTTAGGCCTAAACAGATATCAAAACTAATGTTAGAGATAATGTCATGTTATTTGCTTTACCCTAATATTTACTGAAGATGAGTTCGGGAGGCACAAAAAGTCGTTTAACTTTAAGGAAACTGTGTTCAATAGCTTCGATACATAGGGTCTTTTGCATCCGTGAACACAATTAAGAGGATCGCACTAAATATAAGAGGAAAGAAGATGATACTAAACAAGTACAAACAATGATACGAATGATTATTCAATGTTTGTTAATTGTTTTACCATTGTATTTTCTGCTGGAAAGATGTAGAAATTATGACTGAGTAACTGTAATGTTATTAATGATTACGTTGGCGACGTTATTGGTTTGGAACTCATTACAGTCTGGCCTAGTCTAGCACAGTACATTAATCCGGGAAGGTGACGTATTGTCGAGCATATGGTGAAAATAACGTTGTGTATTCCGACTGTCATCTTTTTCCAGTAAACCTTAGTCCCGGTGGACTTAATTCTACCCAGAGGCTATAATATGTACACCACGGGAGCTCCAGTTGGTTCTAGGGGACAATATACTGCTCTAGTACCTTTATTGAGTAGCTTGGGGACACAATATATTGTGTTTTTCGCTACGACGTTACTTCCAGCCCCTCAAGTCATCGCGTGCCATCAAAGAAGCGGAAGCGAGTCTGTAACTTAACGTTCAATTTTGGTCGAAATCTGGGTGAAGAATGGCCTTTCCTCTCACAGAATATCTGATGGTCTTCGATTCTGGCTTCCTGGTTCGTCCTCTTCCATTAGGTCCTTCGTGTGTAGTGCTCGCTTGCCGGATAAAAGATTTCACCACAGTTGGGTCTAATCAATCGACCCTATCACTCTTCAAGCAAAAACAATTTGGAGCGTGTCCTCCATACCGTAGCGAACCGGGACTTGTGTGCAAATAACTTTTCTCTGGCGCAGACGATTCCTGAGCTGACCTGATTTCTTTACAGGAAACATCTGACCAATGGCGATACCACCACTGGATGTGCATCGGAGCAAACCGTTATAATGTTGAAAAACACCGTGATGATATTCCGTTTTCATAAACAAGTGCATCGTCGCGTGAAGATAGTTAGTGCAAGATTATGTCTTAGTCGCTCCCTCGGGGGGTATGTAGGCGGGACCTATCGGACTTGCAGCGTTTGCCGTTCGATATTGACCGAAACGAGGGCCAATATATCGGGTCTACGGTGGGATGAGCTGCTCGTAATGGATATGCAGCAATCGCTACGCAATAAAAAAGAGCAGAGATTCATAAATCAGTTGTGCGGTGACCTTTCCGACTCTGATCGTAATGGAAGAAAGGTTTCACCGTCCGTAACAAGAGACTTGATCATGTGTTAAGGCTGCCGAAATTGAAAGCAAAGTTCCATCCTCCCGGAAAGTTTTATGTAGAAGATTCACTCACTACCTGTAACACAATATGCTATTTTCGCCAAGGCGTTATATAGTTCTAGTAAGAGTAATCTGAGTGGTAATGCTATCATTAATCTTACAAAGTCTAGAATTTGTACAGGGATGGTTTAGAATAGCTAAAAGGGGTAAAGATGACATTACAATGTAGATCCTGAAATGATATTGGGCAAAAAAGATTGATATTATTTGTATTCATAAGTGATGAAGAATAGACATCCAAATAAGAAGATACACAGTACAAAAAGATAACTGGATAGATTGCAATTTGCAATGCAAAAAAGAAAGATAGATAGAAACAAAATCTATTCAGTTGCTTGTCGAGTGAGTTATTTGTGTATTGACTTGTGTGTAACTATGCACTCAACCACGTAGATAAGCATCCTTTTGAAGATAGTTGATCACCTTGGATGTATGATTAGAGAATCCGGAGTTATAGATTTCCTTTTGATACACAGCCAATTTCTAACCATGTTTTGTTTTATCTTTTATTTTTTCTCCTAGCCAATGCTGCTTCGTACAAAGTGCAGCCCCAGTCTGCAGCAGTGTTGCGGGGCCAGGCCATCACACTGCCGTGTACCTTCAGCGGGCTGACCGGTGAGGACGTGGTGGTCTGGGAAGGACCTCCCGACTTCCGCATCATCTCCATGGGCACGAAGGTGACGGCTGGATACGGACGACACTTCGTCATCGGGGACACCTCGGCGGGGGAGTACAACCTGCAGATCCGGGGGGTGACGCTGGGGGACGCGGGGGGTTATCGATGCAGCACACCCTCCGTGCCCGCGGCACCCAATGCCGCTCTTACAGTCATCGGTGAGCCGGCAATGATTTTACATTGACGCAACAAAAAGTACAGCGACTTGTAAAAGGTCAACTATGAACTACAAAATCGAAGAAAAAAAATCTTAAAACTGCACTCATGATGACTCTTAAAAACGATAATAAAAATAAATCTTAAAACTGCACTTATAATGACTCTTAGGAATTAAAATGAAAATAAATCTTAAACCTTTACTACTAAGCAGAAAGTTGCTAAACGTGATTTATCCTGTAATATCTTGTTATATCTAGGTGGGGTTTCGGTATCTTTTCTGATAACAAATTAGGAATCTTCTATATGTACATGTGTATTTTCTTATTTTTGCATTGTGAGAGTTGTCACAGTTAAATATATATTCAAGTCTGCTTATGTCATCGACATAAGCCTAGTAATATAACACTCTGCGTCGCAATAAACAAGACAGCATGCAGGAAGTTCTTCCACGCCGTAAATATGTCCCATGCTAAGTCTTGTTGGAAACCATGTGAAATTCGATCTATCTCAATAGATGCTTTAACTTGATGTTGTAGCCAGTAGACGGCAATCGCTGAGCGACCGTACCGCGACCAAAATTGGATCTGTGTTCCCCTTGCTTTCATAATTGGTATATGCAAGGAGGTTAGATATTTAATAAGTATTTAACCTTTTTGGCATATGGTGCAAGACTATGCATGATGTACACAATGACTAATTAACTGGTGGACGTACCGGCTAATAAGTATCTAATACCAGCTTAGAAAAGGACAAGAAATAGATAGTATCAGACTTTTCAACCTAGGATCGATGTGTTCAAAAATTCACACGTTGCCGCGAAAACCGCGAACATAAAACCACCGCGAACATTTCTGCATTTACAGTATATCTGGTTACAATTAGGCGGGGCCAACCGTTGGTTTCAGTATCTTTCTTGATTTATAGCAAACAAATATTCCGTGCATTTACCAATTTTTGCATGTTTGAGTTGTCACATCTGAAAATATATTGGTCTGCTTATGGCATCGATTTAAGCCTAGTAATAAAACACTCCATGCCGTAATAAACAAGACAGCTGGAACTTCACACACGTTCTGTCACGCCGTAAATTTGTCTCAAGCTAAGCCTTGTTGGAAATCATTTGAAATTCGATCTATCAGCATAAATGCTTTAACTGAATGTTAAAGCTAGTCTGTGCTAAAAGCGGGAAACGGTTTTATCCGCCATTTTGAAACGTTGGGTCCTAAAACATTAGCAGCAAACATGCAGGCCATTATAAAGTTATGCAACTAACTTAGAAGTAAACAAAAAATGTAACAATCGTGTAATATAGTGTAAGAACTGTAGTGGGATAAACCTAAATCGTTTCATAAATCATATTCCAAGACATTGTGCATACTGTGTGTCAAAGATAACGAATGATTTTACACAGTACTGATTTCTTCTCTACAATTGCAAATACAAGCAGTTCGTGCAGAAATCATACTGAATGAACAGTTTAGAACAACACCCACGCCGAAATTCCACGGTCGATTTGTATTCTCAAAGGTACATGTAACCGCATAATGTTGTACTAAATTAAAGCCCCACAGTAATACGTTAGCTCCAGTATAATGAGAACCCGAGGACTCAATCAGGAAAAAAAGCCCATCTATAACTAACATTTCTTTGGTAGAAATTGTAAAATAAAATAAATCACTTGCTTAATACTCGTATTTGCAGCAGAAATTTGCGCCCCAAGCGCAGTGACCTTCGTAGCCTGGCCTTGACCTATGTTGCCCCCCTCCCCATAACTGGAACCGTATTCATGATGCCCTCCCACATTTCTCCACGGCCGTTTGAACAATGGCGACGCCGCTCTGCATAGAAAACAATCATACTGCTGTCTCAATCACACCCGCAAGGGGGCCACAGATATTAAACAATTTCGTCTGAAAACAGATGGTAGAAAAATGATTTGGACAAATTTTTGAAGGTAATAATGCTCAGTTTCGGCATGTTCATTCACAAAGCTTGAAAGGTAATGCTGTCAAGTAAAATAACCGTTGTGATCGAGTCAGACAATCATGATGAAGAATAGAGGACCCGCGGAACACTGCTATGAAATGAACTTTGTAGTGGTTTCGCAGTACGAATTAATGTTACTGCGTAATGTATATCATATAGTTTATGATATTTTTCCACTTAATGACCTGAAAACAGCGTATCCGCATTAGCCATTACTAACCATTTGTACTCATTACCTTCGCCGAGAAGGTAATGTTTTCGTCAGCGTTCGTTTGTGTGTCTGTGTGTGTGTAACCCGATAACTCGAGAATGCCTCGAAATTATTAGATTTTGGGCCCCTGGTGGCTTGCTATGGTACTGCAGTGGAACTTTCGGTTTGACATCTCGTGTTCTGGACATGCTGGGTCATGATTTTTAAGTTTTTGGAACTGCAGGAGCCGATTTTGTTTCAAACTTTGAAAGGGATTGACTCAAGACGAGGTTGACGGATCATCATGATTTTCGATATGTAGATAGCTTGAGTAATGATTGATAAGATCGTATGCTACTTATTCCAAACTGATTTCAGTTCCTCTGGCGAAGCCCCCGGAAATAAACGGCGGGAAGAGGCCGACACCAGTCGGACAACGACTGCTTCTCACCTGTTCGTCTCAAGGAGGATATCCCCCACCGACTCTGTCCTGGCTAAACGGAACTAAACTCTTAAAGAGAGGGAAGACTCCGCGCAACCAAGACATGAAGCAAATCTCACTCGATTTTGTGCTTACGAAAGTGAAGAAATGGGACAACGGGAACAATTTGACCTGTGTGGCGGACCAAGGTCTACAGGGAGTCGTCAGACCACTGACGTCATCAAAAATAGTATCCGTCAGTTGTAAGTAGCCACAGTATACTCACATACATACTGGTTACCTTCGCCAAGAAGGTTATGTTTTCGAGTGCGTGCGTCTGTGTGTCTGTCTGTGAACACGATAACTCGAGAAGCCTGGATGGATTGTCTAAATTTTGTCTTGATATTCAGTATGTGGGTAGGTCTTGATGAGACCTGGCAATGGTTAGACTTTGAGCCTCCTAGCGGCTTTTTATGATACCACTGCAGAACTCCCGGTTTTGATGTTCCGTGTTCTGGACATACAATGGTCATGATTTTTAGGGGTGAATAGCTCTTTGAAGGAAGAGTGCGGCCTGTAGGTTTGGGCCCCCTTGTTGTCCAGTCGAATACAGAGCCTAATACTACTAGGCTATATATTCAAATGGACAGCTATCAACATATGTTTGCATTAACTGTTATACAAGTTGAAGGTATTCTCCTTTACAGTAGCTATTGATCAAAAACGCATCAAAAGGATGTTACAAAATTGTCAGTTCGCCTTTCCAATTCCCATTGACTATAATACCTCGTGCGCCGGCAATGATGTTCATATGGACAATACTGCTCGTTTTATGGGAGTGAGGCAATAATCCACAAATGGGGACATTTTCTGGATAGATGCTGTGCTTTGAAAGGGATATGGAAGTACTGAAATGAGATCTTTCTGCTCAACTGACACATTTGAAGCCAGACAGATGACCATAGTGGTAACAGACGTCATGTCGTCATGTTAGCCATACAGGCAGGGAAAAGTGCCTACCTACTGTGTCAGCACATCTTTAGAGTATTCTGCAACGTTATAGATGGACACGGAGGTGGTTTGAGTATAAAGATATCATAGCCTTGAAGGACATGACGCACACAGGATAGCGTTTTTCCTGGAACTATATCTTTACGAAACAAGCTTTCTCGTGGATGCTATCCTGATGGGTAAAACCTTTATTTAAACTTTTCAAGCATCACAATCCGGTTGTAACCCAAAACATTTGAGTGGATCACAACGAGCCTAGTTTGGTGGTGTAGTGAGGAAAATAAATCTATAAATTCCTGTTTCTCCTGAATTACTTTCGCATTGAGATTTCTTTTCCATCTTAATTCTACAATTCTATAGATGTCTGTACTTAAGATCAACTCCTGTACCAACAAATGAATTTGCAATATAAACAATTGTTGAAGTTGTTTTTTTATAATTTTCAAACTTAACAGATCCACCGACAGTAACAGTTCCAGATCCGTCCAAACGTGCGAAGGAAGGTGACATGGTAAACCTGACGTGTGTGGTGGACAGTAACCCGCCAGCTGTCGTCACATGGAGAAAGCTGAGAGGGACCTTAAACCAGGGCATCAATGACAGGTGACGTCATAACTGGTGTCAGTATCCTACTGCACTAGTTCTTTTTTTTGTATGCTTGTATTGCATTATGTGTTACGCCATGAGACAGTTAATTTACTGGGTATTGCATACCCAGTAAATTAACTGTCTCATGGCGTAACACACCAGGTTTGTACTGAAGAGATCAATCTTTATCTAGTGGTTTTCCCGCCTTTAGTATCACGCACCTGCGCACTAGGTACCAGGGGCCAAGACCCCGGGTGTAGTTTTCTACTCTGTACAGAAAGTTCAGAGTTCTGTCAATACAACACGTGAGTACGTATACGTGTGTGAGTTCTGATCTTTACCTAGTTTTATTAACACTCACGTCGGAATGGCCCCTACTCTTATCTTTAAATATGGTTAGTCCTTTGACGTCCTTTAAGTGTGTCTCTCTTTGAACACGGGACCTCTATTCAACGTCCTTTGCAGGGAACGTCACTAGCCGACCCTATGTACTCATTTACGTTTGGGTCGAGTGAGGAAATTGGTGTGAAGTGCATTTCCCAAGGGCACAACAATGGGACCTATCAGCGATTCGAAATCAGTTCCTCCAGGTTCTGAGTCAACGACCTTATCTATAAGGGCGCCATGCCGACTTGCCAGTTTAAATTAACCCTCGAATTGCCAATTAGCTATAAATGCCATGCAAATGATAAACCAGGCGAGTATTACTTTGACTGACCTGGTCATCATAACTTATAGAATGGGAAGATGATAATTTGGTTATACGGCTTAATAATTTGATGCATGCTTATGATTACCATTGATATGTAAAAATATCTGCGCCGTAAACATATAACAAGTTTCTATGCAAGTTCTTGCCGGTAGGCTAATTGTAAGCTCATGTAGCATGAAGGGCGGAAAGACAATGGGTAACAATATAGCATGTGACTATTCTAGTCTAAATACTAACACTACATTCTATTTTTAAATTATTTGACTCCTTTGTCCGAGACAGTGGAAGACGAATGATCCCACTTTTTCTGTAATGTGTAGGTTTTGTGATGTTAAGAGGAGTGTAGTTTTCTTTTTGTCTTTTAATATGAAGAAATTTGAATGGAATTTGGTGGCCTCTTTAAACAGCGCTTTTCATAATACCATGGCAAATGGCGGCCTTACCTTACTCATGTGTCAGCAGAAAAACTGACGACCCGAGGTTATGGTAGGTCTCCTGATGTTTTATTGATCCTGAACTATATAGATCCCAGCGGAGTTACGACCTTCTGACCAGCTGCAAGAAGGTCCTTTAGGCTTCCATAACTTTGTAGCAAAAATCAGTGACAGTGCAAAAAGGGCTCGTGCAGATTGATGAACGACCTCTCCTTTTCTTCCCAGAGGGCAGACATTGTCTCTACCGAAGGTGAGTCAGCATGACAGCGGGATTTACCAGTGCAATGCAGACAACGAGATCGCTCCTCCCGGTATGGGCACTGTCAGCCTAGATGTATTATGTAAGTATTCAATCTTCAGGTATACAAACAACAAGTCAGCATGTGTCAGATGGTGATAACATTCAAGATGCAACGTATGACATTCCAGACATTATTGATTCACAACATTCATAATAACACCCATGAAAAAATAATGTTGTTATCATTTGACGAAGGTATGATGACTCAGGACTCCATAGAATTCTATACTAATAACGTTCAGTAGTAACGTATCACTTTCTAAGACATTGTAGATTCACAGATTATAGACTCAAATAGATATTTTGACGAAGGTATGAGACCTCAGAACTCTAGTTAGACAAAAGAAAACTCTACTCCTCTATGAAAAAATGATAGAACAATATACTTTTTTTTACATTCTGTAAAACAATCATTACTCTGTATGATTTATGTTTATTCTTTAATCAAAATTAAACACAAAACAACATATCTGCTTCATTCTTAGCCACTGTGGAAGATGAGCAACACGCGTTCTGATAGTTTATTTAACAAGTTACCTTGGCCTTGCAATTGCGATATTGCCTGTTGCAACGGAAGCCGACACATATGTTCGATTTCGTACTAGTTCTGATGTGATATTTAGCAAGACGTGCTTCACCAAAGATGGAAATCATCCATCAGAGATAAAAACGTTATCTACCCCGTACGGAGAGAAGACAGTTAAAGCTACCCGGTGATTTGTGCCCATCGTAGTGTATTCTAGAGCAACCGCAGGGATTCCCCGCCAATCTAGCCCGGTGCGACCAATCTCCACCGGCTAACCTTTAGATTGCTTCTCGCCGTAGTTATTGTGATGGAAGCGGGAAATATTGAGGATATAAATCTTTTCGGCATTTCTATACCTTACCTGAACAATCTGTATTCATCTAAAGTTTTTTGGAAAACATCTCAGTTGCATCGATAAGTGTTTGAGGAATGCACCCAGGACGTGTTTTACACCGTGTCTGTATTCAGGGAATATGGCTGATGCAAATTATACATCCATCAGATCCATACGTCTTCCTTCTAGATAGCTACGACACAAAGATCGTACCCAAGGCGCAGGACTGACTTTGATTTTTTGACACGAATGTCACTTCAAACAAACTGCAGATAAATATCTGTACAATAGCAAAACTATTTGGAAAGACACGTTATTTCCATGGACACCAATATTGTAGTTCTTATGCACAGCCGTTGTACTTGCTTAAGCCCCCCTCTCACTGGACCTGCGGCACGCTGGCGTCGTCGCTGCGGCTGATCGAATTGACAAAGCACTCAACGAATTTCATCGACAAAAACGAATCTTTTTAAACTTTATGTGTTTTGTTGTCTTTTTGGTCATACGTGTACGTTTTGAATGATATTCCCATTATAAAGTCAATGGTAACACAAATCCAGTTTAGGATGCAGTGACGCCGCTAGCGTGCCGCGGGTCCAGTGAGAGGGGGCCTTTAGTTGGTTGGTTCATACAACGACAAGCTTCCAAACCATGGTTTGTTTAAACGCAAAGGCTGTTACTCTCGTGTTGAATGGTTCCTTTTGGCATCTTCGCAAATATTATGGTCACATTTGCAAACGGGGCCCAGGCCGGACTGCTTGTGAAAACGAAAAATAAAAGTGTATATCACTAAATATACACAGATTATGTTAATGTTCATGTTCATAGAGGAATTTCAAATGTTTCTGTGTGTTTTGTTGTCTTTTGTATCATACTTTTCGTTCCAACAAACTGCCCGACCGGGCACGCCCCGATTTGGAAATGTGACCGGAGCATTTGCAACACCAAAGGGTTGTCAAACTACGAGACTGAAAAGCACCTCATGGACTTACAGAATATATAGCAAGTAATACCCCAGAACGATGACAAAGTGCATTCTCATTACATGTTTACTACCATCCAATCCAGCTAGAAAGGCTCTTCGATTATGTACTAGAATATGTCATATCGTTGAGACGGCCATGCTTTGACTATTACTTGGTTATTAGTAACAGTACTTGGTCACGCTCCTCGAGTGGGTACTTTAACTGTCTAGGGTGGTATTTCTGGGTCATAGCAATGCCAGTGACAGATTTTGCATTGCATGTCCATTGAAGGGCATGGCAATTGAATATGACCCTTTCTGCCCCCCATAGGGTGATGACGTGGATGGTTTGAATATCTGTAAACGCGATTACCGATCCATAACTGATCGAAAAGGAACGATACCACATAGTTGACATTTGAGAAACTTTCACAGACGCGTTTTCTATTCACAGATCAATCTTGGATAGACCCCTCCCTCAATAGCAAGGTCAGTGTCATGTACGGACAAGATGGCTTCCTGCTAGAGTGCTCGGCCAGAGGTAACCCGACACCCCGGGTAAGATGGCGGCGGAAGGATACAAGTCTGTACTGGGACAACCCACTGCGGTTCCACCGGGTGCGTTATGACGTGGAGGGGACATATCAATGCGTGGCCACAAACGAGGGCTTCCCTGCAACTACAAGAGACACATATGTTGATGTTGTTGGTATGTTTTAAGTTCCTTCCTTGGAAGCAGATATATTATAAATCATATCGTTTGTATACTTCATATTCATATCACAAATGAATTAAAACGGGATAGAAATCACGTATTTTCCATTATGAAGGAATAGTTAGCTCTAAATGCTGTGTATCTTGACTATAACTCACGTTGAATTCTCATAACGCCACAGGCAATATATACACTTACAACAGCTTAAGCGGCAAGGAACTCTTAAATTATCGCTACTGGTGCCTTTAATGGAAAAAGCTTTGAAATCTTCTACATCTTCTCCGCTAATACCATCCATTAGTAGAGTACATTCGCCATAGTTACGTTCACTGCCTCCTATGAAGGGAATCAGGAACCTTTTTATGTTTTGCTGCCATAAAGACGACAGGTTTATAATACATGGATGCATCATTAATCATTTCTAGTGCCATTCAGACCTATATAGTCCCAATCCAGTATTTCTAACCTATATGATACCACTTTTAACGTGTTTTGTTATCTGTATCTTTATCGCGAACATCAGCTATTTGTGCATCAGTATGGAGGGTTTATAAGGGTTTATATGTGTCTTATAAATCATCTTTAGTACCATTAGAATATAAAGTTGATGCGTCCTTTTGGTCCAATGTGCATGGAGGCATTAGAGTATTTCTAACACCTATGATATAACATGCTACTCTGAAGATAATGCTATCTAGTACGTCCATATTACACGCATTAACGTTAACGTTTACTGTTATGTGTATCCTGATCGCAGACATTAGCTATTCATGCATCAGTATGGCAGTTCATAAGCGTCAGTTGGCCTGTAAATTATCTTAAAGTACAATCAGTCATAGAGTTGATTTGTTCGGTAAATCCAATGCGAATTCACATGATGGCAAAGTAGTTTTATAACTTCTTTGATACAATTTTTACTCTTTTAGATAACTTTATTTGCGTCCCTTTTGCCCATATCACCCATTGATGCCTTAATATCGCTGCACCTGCCGCACAATAATAACATCGTGTTAGTGTGCCTTCCCAAAAAGTCAAGGAGTAAGTGATATTGATCTCAATATGGCAGCATCTACGGCTCGCAAATTAATCTTGTATCCACCCCATCAATAACATGCAGCAGGGCTGGGTGAAGCATTCAATCATATACCAGCATCAAGACCAAGCGGATATTTCACTGTCTTCCGTTAGAAATCAATCATAATTAAAAAAGAACGATTATCCTAACAAGACTAATTGATTCGGGATTGGATAGTTCTAAATGACACAGCTTAGGGATGATTTTCTGAATAATTAGGAAAGAAAACCGTAATTCTGAGCGTGAAATCCTGTTAAAGGCACGTTGATCCATTGTGATTTATGTGCCTTAGATTCTCGGCAAGTGATTTTCTTTCTTAAAGCTACACTCGATACAGAATTACTCTAAGATTGACTGATCGCTGGCAGTACTTCAATAGGTTTCTATCGGGTTAGAATCACTCAGATCGCCTAATAAGTGCTAGACAAGATAAAGTAATCATAAATTTTCCATTCATCTAAATGTATATTGCATCATAAAAGGAAGAGGCATTCATAAATTCATTCCATCTATGATACATTGTCGTATTATAGAGATAAGGCGAAGTTTTCTGGAGAGTTGCAAAGAACAAGTTTTACTACGTCGATGAAGGTAAGGCGTCCAGGTAATATTTAGAAACACAATACAAAAGTTACGACAAGCAGCCGGATGTCTTTTGTAACGGTTAGACGTTTCAGATATCTTTCGTCAGTTACATCAGTCAATGACTCACTGAAACGTCTTACCATTACAAAACTTTTGCAGTTGCTTATAACTACTGTATTGTGTATCTTGTTACCTGGAAGACGAACCTTCCTAGACGTTGTTTGCAACTATCATGGGCACGTTGGCTTATGTCTGAAGTAGTAGTAGTAAGTAGTAAACCTTTATTTTCCTTGGAAGGCCCTGTCGGCCAGTATATACATGTACATACGATAATGTATCACAGTATGATTTCATTAATGCCTCTCCCTTTTATGATGCAATACATCTTTAAGTGAAAGGAAAACTAACTGACTAACTGAAATATCTGACCATTACAAAACTTTTCCAGTTACAATGGCGATTTTTGTCTCCATATATAGGGAGGCCGTACATACTGCAACGTTCCACAACATTCACAGTCCGAAGAGGCGACACAGCCAGACTGTCGTGTGAGATCGTGTCTGATCCGGTACCGAAGACCATCCAATGGGCCTGGCGGGATGTCCAAGGGCTAGAGTCGCCTCTATCAGGCGGGGAGAGTGGTGTGGACATTACTGAGGAGCTCATACTCGGTGGAAAACTCAGCATCCTGTCCATCAATGGAATTACCGAGGGGTGGAAGGGAACTTACATGTGCAAGGGAACAAACATGTTCGGTACTGACCAACGGGAGTTCAGACTGGAGGTCACGGGATCACCACACACTCTCGTCATCGTGGTTGGAATATCAGTCATGGTGGCTGTCATGGCGGCCGTGGCGGCCATCTTTGTTTTCTTCTTTCGCAAGAAATGGTTGGGCGACGACAGGAAGTCAGGTAGAGCTTCTGATTACAATCTTGCCTAGCTATTTTTAACGCTCGGTATAATGTTTTCTTAAGGCCTAACTGATACTGAATGTAAAACATTACCCCATACGTATTAAATATCTTTATATCAACTAAAGAATAAACGCTAAAGAAGAATGATGGATGTCACTCGAAACGTTCGGACGAAATGTCAAAATCTTATCCATTTATTGAGATTGAATTGTATCTTAAAAATCAGATGTTGATTCAGTTTGGTTCATGAATATAACTCAAGATAATCAATATTGATATGATAAGACATGAACGCAATAAGTAATCGCAGTATCCTAGGCTTCATGCCATAACGTGAAGACAAAGTTGCTTCATTGCAGACACCACATCAGTGACAGTGTCTCGTCCGATGCCACCTCCCCCAGGCTACAATAAAAACAAGCTGGATCAGCTGGGTTCCTTGGAGATCAAGGATATAGACGGTCTGATAGAGATCCATGAGATGAACGGCACATTGAAGCCACGCCCTCCCCCCAGAGTAGACAAAGAATGGACAGCTATTGGTCTTTCGTATCCAGGTACAAAATGCAGTCTTTTTTCTACACACATATATATGCACATGAGGAAAATTTATTACATCAAAATAATAAGAGGGCATAAAGAGTCAGGCACTACCCTTAAGGTACGAACACTATTAGTCTCCTCACGGAAATGGACATAAAGAATATAATACAATACCATATAATACAAATAGTAAGAAGATATATAGAGCTAGGCAATATCTTCAGGTAAAAACCTATTCGGATTCTTATTTACTAGACGTATACATTGATAATACCTCGGAGTCTGTAATACCCTTTAGATTTTCAAAGTCAAGATCACCAAATACTCAATGGGATTACGTTACTTTGCAAAAGATATTTGACCTTTCGAAAATATGTACACTCATCAATGATATCAGGATGGATAGGATATGTATGACTGATTATTCCTACATAACCTACAGGGTTAGTGCAGCCATTGCCGCCCTACTCAACAGTAGACCGCCAGCAGCCGGAGGGAGAAGACAGAAGACTCGGAAGTCAACAGTCCCAAGTTGGTACACTTTCTCAACACTGTCGTTAACTCAATCTGCAAGCTGTTGTCGACGGTTCATACCTTTGTAATACTGGTATAATACGACTGGGGATGTTTTCTAGGACTTATTGTGTTTTTCTTAATATGAAATTTTCTTTATTCAAGGAATCTTCTCTAATCCTGTCCCGTGTTCTCACACATCCTCCAGTCGGACGCCCCTCAGCCGCCGCCGAAAGCGAGATGGACGCCGTCCAGATCAGGGGGAGACCGGAGATGTTCTGCCACCTGTGACCCCGACAGACCCGGTCGGTACAGAGCACCGCGGAGCGATCAGACAACGGCGGCATGAGAGGACTTTTGGGGCGCCGACATTTCTGTTCATCAACGCTGATGAGGATCTGGTCATTTTCCTGAGACGTTGGAGGTTCCCAATGACTATTTGTGTACATAAAGTTAAACAGTGGAATTACCTGGATCAGGTGGTGGTGATACAAGAGTGTAAGCAGCCTAATGTTCGTTAAAGAGTTTCTGCCATTTGAAGAGTTTCTCAATCAACGCAAAGCTGCAAGATGCGTATCGCGTGGAGTTTTATTGCACATTACAAACGCTGTACGAAGCAACGCATACAATTGAAGCCATGCCAGTGATCTGAAGCTTATATCATGCCAGACACGCAAGATTATTTTCCGTGTAACAGTTGGCGACTTGAGAGGAAAGTTTACTCGACTCTCTGGATATGCTGTCAAGTTTTAACGGTAATTATGAAACAATACACGCTTCCAATAACTACCAAACATGGAACTTCAAGCGCAGGCACAACTACGCATCGTGACTAAGACATACCTTTAATGTGGGAAAACTACACACGCTGGCAAAACAACGCAAGGGTGGACCAATGGTTGGATTGTCTGCTGTTCACGGTCTTATGTAGAATATGGTATTTTCAAATTCAAAGACAACAGAGCCACTCATGCATCATCTCTTCAGTTCGATGAACAAACATAGGCCTACTCACTGACACTATCTACTGTCCAGCGGTGGTAATAAGCCAACATCACAGAAAGTTTGAAAAATAGTTTCCTTGGACACAAGGACTTAGCTACTCTTTACCAAGCAGCTAGCATGATCTGTCACCATTATATGTGGAACATGCGGTATTTTGTCATGTGTCAATAATTCAAACAGGAGGTCAACTTTGTTCTTGTAGTAACTGCAAGCAACAAATGAACGTACATACCTTGCCATTCTTTCAGTGACTTGAAGCAAATCATTTAGATGATCTACTGATGTTCGCCTTGATTCAAAATAGAAAATAAATTGACATCGTATGTTGTCGTTTGCGACACTGGTCTGTAAAATTTTTCCCAGTGAGTGTGGACATAAATGTTTTTATGATAAAAACTGCCTAAAATCAACGCTGTCACGTCTCATGTATTGTGTTATATATAATTTGTAAATGGCTCTATATATAAGATAAAACATTCCGGTGGCTGTGTCGATTGATATCTTTGAGAAGTCTTCCTTTACCATCTACAGAAACATGATACATGGTTCTACTGAAAATGATAACTGGAATCAAAGCAACATCAGAATCAATGCCATCTATCATCTTTAAAAGCAGTGGGCGTAAATCAGGCATTTTTCAAATTTCCTTTGGGGGAAAGATGTTACAAGCTGTACAATTGGAGGTTTTATTTCTTTTCATGTATCATTCCTTTCAACTTCAATCATTTTGCGAGGTCAACTTTATCTGGCTGATTCTTGGGAAAAGGGCCTTTGATGACGTCATCGGGAGCACGATGGGCTCTTTCAGCAAACTGTTGTGTGTCGTAAATCACAACTTCTCAGCGTGGTGTCTGGAGATGTTTCCTCCCTCAACAATCGTACACTATCCCAGGGTGGCTATGATTGATTATGTGACATCTAATTGCATACGTGTAGGCAACTGATCACTATTTAGAGACTACAACTTTCGACATCCATAGCTAAATCCATTAAAACTTTTCCTTGGTCCAATGCTTTAGAATGTCGAGGCCCAAGCAAGGAACGCTTTATCTATGAACTTTTTTATGAAAGTATTTCTTTACGGGAAATGATTAGCTGATATCCAAAATGTTTTCCTCATTTAAAAAAGATACTGATAGTTCTAAGAATGCTAGCTTGCACAAACAACTTTCATTCACACGTCAAAAGATAATCATTATACATGTATTGGAGAGATGCACATGTTAGTTGTAAGTGTAACAATAAGTGACAATAACTAAGGAACAAGATAAAAGTATGATAATATATACGATGGCCGGGTGCGCCGTTAGTCAAGCCATCAGCAAAAGGCTATAAACTGGAGGCTAATGTTTTAATTATTACCTGATATATTGGCAAACGACATTTTAAATATAGCTCTCTGATGCATAAACATTATCATTGGCTGTGGATGTAAAGGCGTTAATTCATTTTCGTCACATGATTTTTTTAAACAATTTGATTATAATGTCCCGGCCATTCCGACGGGCGCCGGATCCCCGTTGATGAAACCTTCATACATCCCTTCCACACATCTGCCATCCTAGCGAGAAGAACTATTTGTCTTCCCTCAGATTTTCTCCAATGGGTCGACCCCGCCGTCCCCCAGGGAACCCATTTAGATGCATCAAGTAGGCATTCGTCTCATCTACATTTTACATCCAGTGAGCCGAGGCCGTACAGGGTCGTGGAACAAATTGGATAAGCCCGAAATTAATAAACGGCCAGTTTGTAAATGTGGATGATAATGTCTCAGTCGCCCCGGGGAAAAACCGGTTATAAAGTGCTGCGAGATTGTCAATTTGTCACACGTCCATCTACTCAATAGCCTGTTAAAGTACTTCCCATAGGGATTCCATTGCAGAGAACAATTTCAGGTAGGCAACAAGCATTACATCATGTACATCAGCTATCAGTAGCCTCGGGGCCATGCTTACGGTTGCCCTTGACTAGTAAAATGTACACACTACATCTCGAAACATTAATATGTATACTTGTATGAACTCTACTAAGTAAAAACGTTGTCGTAAATATTAATATGTTTCCAAAGTGGGGTTGGTTAACAAAGTTTCGAACAAGGTCCAACTACCTTGAAAATTGAAGCAAGATTTATGTTTACGCTTATGTAAAGCGAAGCATACACACTACTAATGGAACTCTCCTTCGTGTTGCTTTTACGTAAAGGAAGTCCATTTGGGACCGAAACGAACTTGAAGGATCTTGGCATTGTAAGAATCAGAGGCATGTAATGGGCAAACAGCCATCACTTCGCCATTGACAAGTGTTAGGGTCATAAATCGAACATACCCCGACCTTTGAATGTACCATAAAGGTGTAGATGTGCTACAAGCACGTCTCTTAAAGCAGCAACTTCTTTCTCTAGATGCCGTAGGTATCAGTCACTCTCGCAGGAGGAAAGTAAGATAAGATCAATATCTTCCACGGTTAAAGAAGGAGACCTGTAAACACATCTTGTATTCAGTGAAAGTTTATTAGGAGCCAGTGACCAAACTAGCTAGATGCTAGGATCCTTACAACTAGCCAGATACATAGAAGGCTATGGTACATGATTTATCTCTGTTTGAATAACTAGCAGTCACGAATTCACCTGGATGTACAAATATTTCAAAAGTGCTAAACAAGAGACCTTAGATTTCAACGATGGGAGACTCAATGGCAACATGGTTTCATGACTGCTCGGTTGCATCATAGCTATTCACTGCAGCGTTCTGAACTTTTTACCCATGTAACAGGTATATATCATATTGAGATTTTTGGGGGTCATTTTTCCAAGCATACCGTCTTATACAACTAGATACGAGCAAAGTGGATCAGAGCAGTCTTTCACTCAAGTACCACCTGTAGGATTACGACAAGAGGGCTCCGGGGGTCTTCAAGCTTCTTTACATTTTCCCAGCGCAAAGGTCAATACAGTTTACGTCTACAATGTTGCCTTCGAGTGTACATATGGGAAGTGCGGCGTACAGAGGTGCGAGCCTTCTGGGCATTACGACAGCTCAAAATCCACGCCAACGGCATCCAATGCAGCGATCTGGATAACATATGGCAAACATTTCCGACCAAATTTGTGACTAAGACTTAAAAGATAGCTTGAATGTACTTTTTACCTCCACTCACTTAAGAGGTACTCTGTCCACTGTTAGCAATGATAAGTACTTCGTTAAGGACTGAAAGGATGATGTTTTTCAAGACGTGTCTGTAGAAACATCTTAAGTCATCCCCGAAGCATACCCAGAGGCTCCGACTGGGATTTTACAGTTATCCTTGCTGAGGGGGAATTTCCGCTTGAATAACGTATAGATTACACAGTAGCCTTACGACGATAGCTGCTGTCGGGTTGCAGGTTCTTGAATCCACCTTTGCGATAAGGTAAAAGTTGCCTAGTTGTTAGCATGATGCAAGTATAGTAGTAGTGCTTTCGAACTGTCGTACCATAAAAAAAGTGAAAGGTAAATGGCAGGCATTCCTACCTAGCCTGAGTACCAGCCTTTTTAGCTTCCGTCCACTACACAAGCTCCGCTGCGCTACCCAAGCTCCGCTTTTTGGCTGGGAGCTTGTGTAGCGGACGGAAGCTAAAAAGGCTGGTACTCAGGCTAATTCCTACCATGTGCCATCACACGGTCTCAGTCGAGCATTCAATTTGAAAAAAAATGTATACATGTAGACGTGTGCTGGTTGGTGGTACAGAACAACACAGTCAACAGTTCGATACTATTACCGTGTAGTGTCATTACCTAGTAAAACCTCTCTCCGCCACTCCAACAGCTACATATCCGGTCCCCGCTGGTCTCCCGTCCTTTCGTCCCATTTTTGGAAGTCATAAGAAGACCTGGGATGCTAAAAATATGAATAGATTAGTACTGATGACTTGGCAGCGTAGCTACACAACATTTTCGTCCCGGTGGTTGCAGAAATAGGTAACCTAATTATACTTATCCACCCTAACACATCCTGACATCCTAATGGTGATAATGACATTTGTTTGCAACAAATCATAAAGGTTTGCGTTTGTGTCGACTTGCTTCCTGTGTTATCAAAATGAAAACGAAATTGTGAAGTCACCTCAAAGAAAACGATGTCACTGTGAAAATGACCATGTTTAAGGCTTGTTCTACTGACTTTATTCAAACTGAAGCGGAAAAATACTATGACAAGTCCAACAGTTCGCCCTATTAGTGAGAATCAAAGATGGCGGACCAAAGGGTGTCCAAAGTAATTAGAACTGGAGGCCATGGCTCGAGAATCGATCGTCCTTAAATTGAATCTCACCCGCTGTGATCTGTGCACTCCATCCCCAGACGGGGGCTCCCTAACCGAGTTGAGCTTGGCCTCAATAGGTGCTGTGTGAATGGAAGAAATTGGACAGAATAATTGCATACCGTTGTGCCATAAATGCCGGCAAATAATGGGACCCCTGGAGGTGAAAACGCAGTGCAGTAGGCGTGTCCGCAATCATGTCATTTTTATGGTTAGTGTTCCAACACAATGACTGTAGACTTTATCACAGCATTGTTATTCCTCACCAAACTTCTCTAACAAATGGCGTCTTCCAATTGGAGATTAACAAATCCATCATGAAGCATTCCTGTGAACTGTAAAGAACGATTAGCGTCAACCCTCTCTCCCCTATACTTTAAGAAGCCGCACATCTGTCGACGATCAATAATGTTCACTCTGCAGTAGTAGCGTAGACTGCTGGATGGGCTCGTTTCGGTCCTGGTCCAGGTCCCCGGGATATCTCATGAATACTGCCTGTGTGACGCCTGGATTTGGACTAGCTCTACATCTCGTACAAAAGTGTGTTCAAATTATGGAGAGACTTAGTAACGCTCTGGCACCTTTCCCATATCAGTACGAGGAATACAGAGATAAGTATGGGAAGTTTCAGTCTAGAAGCCACGCCACAGGTAGATATGTACTGTCTGGAGAGACGGCAATGATACGATCTAAGAGTGTTGTTGGCCATTTTACTTGTCTGTGGAATTAGGAGTTGGACGTCAACAAAATCACGTCAGGAAAGTTTCAACATAGGCTACCGTATTCTTTTCTTCAAAAATTGGAAAGGCTGGTTTGCTGAGCGATTCATGTGTACAATAAAAGAGACACATCTATATTTTTCACACATTGGACCAAATAACTTCTTCTTGCTTGTAGGTTGTAATCTTTTAAAGATAAAAGTTAACAACGTTTCCAAAGAGCTGATGAAGTGGCTGCTTTACGTTCCAAACCAGAAGATCAGGTCATGGCAAAATCATCATCACTGGTCTTATATAACCCAACGTAAATTGGACATCTGTGTAAATACGAAACCAAAATAGAGCTACTCAGGCTCAGGTGGTGAAGACACCAAAATGACACCACCTTAATGTCTATCACCGAACTTTTGCCATTTCAGACGTTACCTCATCAGGTTGCTCCACTTCAGCTTTACACTTATGACCCTTGGCACTACACGGGATAACGACGGTGCCATCAAGATTCATTTGAAGGTTAAGGTTCTTCGAAAGGCTTTTCTCAAGAGTTGAGATTCAATTAAGATATTCAGATCTAATCCTCTGGTGGGTTGAAAGTGGCCTGATGAATAAGCAAAATCAACGTCGTTTGCAGACGAGGTTAGGTTTAAGTATCGTCCCTGAACCCTCACCCATAGAAGTGCAAAGCCTTTATCAGATGTAGGCATAGTTGAGATAGGTCATTCATAACATTAGGCATCATGTGAAAGGTATTATCAGTCTTTTGATTTAACTGTGAAACGTTCTTCGACTCCCTGTATGTGTATGGGCTCTAGTTAGGCTAAGAGTTATTCTTTTCATCAGTCCTGTATGTCTAAAAACTTTTCTCCTGTTACTCCCTACAGCGCTATTCTTGCAGCTGAACGGGCTTCTGTCGATAAGGCGAGCTCGCCTTCCACCAGAAACCTGCTCAAGGAAGCCTTGAATTTATTGCGTTCGCAGATCTGCCATCTCAATGACAGGTGCTATCCATCATTCCTCACGGGGAACGCTTTAGCTGACCTTTTCTTTCGCTCGGATTTGGCTTCATCCCTTTCTCTCGTCCGTTACGCCTCCATTTGGTACCTGCTGGGTCGTGACCGTGACAGGTCGCACCATGGAAGTGACAACTCGGAAATTAATGAATGCTCCTTTCTGTAGGTTACAATATCCTGTAGGTTCTTGAAGCCTATGAAAAGACAGCATGTATAACATGTTACCTGTAAGCCAACTCGAATTCCAGGAAATTGAATCTCGCTCAATGATACAGTCACCAATTCAACGTTACATTGCATGTACTATAACTAACACGTCAGTACGATTTAGACTTCAGGCGGTGAGATGAGTGTGGGTTTCGAAAATCTGTAAGATCTGCCACCGTATTCTTGGTTGATTAGAAGATTTTAAGATGTTTTGTGCAAATCTTTCTCTTTCCCTTACAGGAATCCAATAACATTCCAAGGTTAAAGTGACACAGAAAAGGAAGCCATTGAGTTGCACTTGATCGATCCGATGTAGTCGATGGATTCATTCTGGCAAAGACGTTGACTAATACTTCTGACCGTCTGTAATGGAAGCTCTGACACTTTCCATACTTCTGGGCAAAGTTCCAAGCCTACTATAAAGGCCTCGAAAGGCGATGGAAAAGTAAACTTACCGGCCTTAATTATCATTCTTGGGATACCTTATCGATTTCTTAAAGGCCACGAAAAGGCACAAACGTAACACATTTAGTTGAAGTTGTGCACTTTGTACTTTCTAGCTTTTCAGGCCCCCTTGGTCGGATGGGAAACTGTGTACCCTTCCCCACAATGAGCTATAAAATATCCTTAATCTATATCTTGTCCCCTTAAAATGTCGATACTTTTAGAAAAAGCTGCAAAATGCTAAAATGTATTGCGCAATATCATATACGCAATGCCTGTATTAATAAACGGCCCAATACATTACCATATCAGATATCCCACTCATCAAACAACTAGGATGCTTCGAACTTCGCTGTTGATGCCGATATCTGAGAACGTAGACCTGAACATATGTGTGTTAAAAGGCTGCTAATGGGAAATTGATCTTTTGTATTAGTTCATCACGGGCAATGCGTTTGCCTTCTCTACAGAATTAGGACAACATCTGAAGCAAATCATTGTAGAATGATAACTGAATCTCTACCCCGTGATCGACAACCAGATGCCAGTCAAGCATTTCAATCTTTTACACAACAGAAGTTTCCAATTGATACTTTGCTAGACAAATATAATAAAGAATACTTTAAGGCCTCTCTTATTAGCTTTTATCAGTTTGTGCACATGTTGATCATCATCTTTTTCTTAATACTAGTATTTGATGTGATGATGCATAGATTAAATAGCGTGGTGGTACATGTATAACCAACATACCTTCTTATACCAAACAGGTTTCTCAATCGATGTCATCTTACTTGTAACGATTTTCTTACCTGTTGTGGATATGGATTCTGGGTGGGTTAATTGACAAATCGACCAGTTAATGTGATTTTCGAATGAGGCTAGTTCTCAGTCTAATCTTATTATAGAATACAAGCATTTGACGTTTAAAAGAACATCGATTTTTTTTTAGAAAATACCTTCGGGTGTCCACATGTGTATCATTTGCTACCGACATAAGATATATCAGCTCATGTATATGTCCGGACGTCCCGATTCTACCAGCATAGATGAGGTTACAACAACCCCATTCCACTCGGGCGGCGACCATGCTGCGACCGCCCTGCGACCGCCCTGCGACCATCCTGCGACCGCCCTGCGACTGCCCTGCGACTGCGTTGCGACTGCCCTGCAACAACCCTGCGACCGCCCTGCGACTGCGTTGCGACTGCCCTGCAACAACCCTGCGACCGCCCTGCGATCGCCCTGCGACCATCCTGCGACCGCCCTGCGATTGAGTGATTTGACAGAGCGCTCGAAAAATTTCATAGATGAAAAACTAGTCTTTTTACGCTTTGAGTGTTTTACTGTCTATTCAGTTTACGTTTAAATTCAAAATGATATTCCAATTCTGAAAGTAAGGATTACACAAATCCAATTTAGGTCACAGCGAGGTCACGTATGAATGATACAGGGGGGGGGGGGTCTATAAGCTCATGCATCTGTTGTCTTTTAGTGACTTTAGTCATCAGCATTACGAGAATATCTGTCTTATTTTGAGAGACCATAACGAGTCACAAGGGTGTTCGCTTCTCACCTACATGTATTGGATTTGGCTTTGTGATCTATAGTTTGTTGTCTTCACGACACACTGGTCCCATTTAACAACTGGGAGTTTACCTGTGTTCCAGGTGTATATCGACAATAGTTATCCGTCTCTGTCATATCCAGTCAAACACTATTCAAGCAAGTCCACCTAGAAACAAAGGAAAGGTACACAAAGCCTTGACCTAAACTTTCCAGAAGTCCAACTTAACAATTGTACCATCAAGAAGGTTTACATTGATAAAGGAAAGCAATACTTATCCATCTTTGTCGAAAGTAAAAATAAACGAAGCCTTAAACTTTCCAGATGTCCAACTTAACAACCATACCTACAAGTAGGTTTACATTGATAAAGGAAAGGAATACTCAGAACTTTGCTTTAAAAAGTTGGACAGCATCCTGTAACGTACTTCCAGGTGCTTCTCTAAATTTCGTCGCGACCAACATTTATTCACCATTCTAAATCAATTATTCAATCCATGCTCTTTTCACGACTGTAAGAGAGGAGGTTTAATGTTAAGATGCCATGCTTGTGCTGCTTTGTGACAGATATGGCTATCAATAAAAGGTTGCGGCATTTTCCGGACATCTTTTTATGGAATTTGTATCCTTTTTTATGAGCCCGTTCAACGATTCGTTTGCGTAGCTTGAGGATCTTTCTCTTTCGATACCCTTCGGTCACAAAACAAATAAAGTATATGTCCTTGTAATCCTGTTGAATAATACGTTGCTCCTCACTTTGTTATGGTTGTGGGTGCACCGGTAGATACCAAGTTTGTGGGCTACTAAAAAGTTAACGATGAATGAGGTGCATCAAAATAAAGTCCGACTAGATACTTTTATATCCACAGGGCCCAGCTGTTTAATTCTCCTGGTACAAGATCCGACTTCTGAAACACTAAGATAAGGAAACAAGCCATCCTGTACCATTACTTTTAATTATCTTCAATTTTTTCTGCCTCCCTTATTTCGAATACAATTTCACGCCGTATGCATCTTGGTCTTCCGTGAGCCCAGTGCTGGCGTTAACGTTTCGATGTGGTTTCTGACCGTAAATCAACCTCATCTGTCCTAGGCAGGCATCTTTGTGATGAAAAACAGTCCGATTTCGTCCGGGAAAACGAAAGATCGTACACTAAGTCTGAAAGGGGGAGAAAATAACATCATTGGACAGAGAATTCATGGCGTGACCTGGGGTTCCCTGAGACAGATGGAAGGGACATTTAGCCAAGGACGTCTGAGGAATTGGATGTGCAGCCAAGCGGGGCCCAGTACCTTTAGAATAAATTGGATAATCCTCAGCATTAATAAACGAATGTGCAGCGCGCGAAGACAGTTATTACAAGATTACTTTTCCCCCAATTCCCTTGAGGGAAATGTGGTTCAAGCCTGTCGGGTTTCTCTCGATGGTAGCGAGACAAACGAGTTTAACTACGGAGTCAATGTTGAAATGAGTGGCCCGTAATGGACGTGCGGCAATCGCTGATGCAATAAAGAACCGCTGGAGTCATGAATCTCGCGTGCTCTGACCTTTTACTTTGTGAGGTCAGCAATGAAGCCGTGCGTCACATGTACTTCTTCTTGCGTCAGGCTTCCGTAGCTGCCAGCAGCTTGTAATAAATGTTTATCTAGGAATGTAGTTCTAAACTTCTGGGAGTTGTTGCCTTTTGTCGATATCTCCATTATAGCAACAGAAATATTACCATGTGTGTATTAAAGTAGCTTGTACTTGCGTACTTGTTCTTGCGTCAGACTTCCATAGCTGCCAGCACCTTTCGTGTTTCTATGATAAATGTTAGCTATGAATGTACTTATAGACTTCTGGAAGATGTTGCATTTTGTCGAGACATCTATTATAGCTCAAGAAAGATTACCATGTATTAACCAAGTGAGTAACTTGAGCTTGCGTACCTGCGTACTTGTTTAAGCGTCAGACTTCAATAGCTGCCAGCATATTTCGTGATGCTGTTAAAATGTTTATCAACGAATGTAATCATAAACTTCAGGGAGTTGTTACATTAATTGCCTTTGTCGAGACTTCCATTATAGCAAGAGAAAGATTACCATGTATTAACCAAGTGAGTAACTTGAGCTTGCGTACTTGAGAACTTGTTCTTGCGTCAGACTTCCATAGCTGCCAGCAAGTTTCGTGTTGTTGTGATAAATGTTAGCTATGAATGTACTTATAGACTTCTGGGAGATTTTTCCTTTTGTCTAGACCCCTATTATAGCAACAGAAAGATAACCATGTATCAACCAAGTGAGTAACTTGTGCTTGCGTACTTGCGTACTTGCGTACATATTCTTGCGTCAGACTTCCATAGCTGCCAGCAGCTTTCGTGTTACTGTGATGAATGTTAGCTATGAATGTACTTATAGACTTCTGGGAGATTTTGCCTTTTGTCGAGACCTCCATTACAGCAACAGGAAGATTAACATGGTTGGAAGCAGCTTGTTGCTCACCTCTGTATATACCTATGCCTATCCGTATGACTATGACTTATCTTGATACAACTGCAACAGAAAGTTTGGTACCAAGTTTCTTTTATCACTGGTGAAAAATTCACCAGTAAGTCCTTGAACAGTCAATGTCAGAAATATAATCTATTCTAAACTATGATATGTGCATGTTCATAGATCGAAGATATCTCAAGAGTGTTTCGATATTTCTCGAGGACAAAGACATAAATCTCACCCACGTCATCAGTATTGATAATGCTATTCAAATTCTTTATTGGTCTAATCTGCACACTAGCCCACAACGTGATGCCTTAGATAAATGATATGACCATCAGACATGAATCAACTTAAGGAAGACGTCATTCTGCAATGTATCTCAGTACCACCCAATGTGAAGGTCGGAATAAGCTCAGGACGTTTGTGGTCTACATTAGCAATATCTATATACAGCATGATGAATACCGAAACAGTGACACAGTGAAATTACGAAAATGTCAAAGCAATAGAGTTTCCTTTGGAAACTTACTCAAAGACGAGAATGCGCCTTTGGCCTTTCATTTGAAGAAGTTGAAGTTTTTTTTACCAGCCATGTGGTACTTCTTCTCGATTTAAGAAGCTGACTGAGAGCTGAGATTATGGGACGTCTCGGGTGTCCTGAGGAAAGAACGTACTTCTGTCAAAGGTCGGCCCCTGTGATCAGCAGACTATATCACCATGGCGCAGACGGCTGAATTTGACCACAAGGGTTGACCTTTGATACTTTAGTCGTACTCTGTAAGTCCACACGGAAATACTTAGCCAGCGTTAAGATTTTCTACCCGCATGGCCTATTTTTAGATACCTGAGAGAAGTACTTCGTAGGTGCCTGGGGTGTTGGATTCCCAAGTTCCATGCTATTATGAATCATAACGTCGCAGAGGAAAACTGATACCATAAGTTCATGCAACGTTTTAAGAAAGCAACTATGCTTTCATTCTGACTGTGGTTCTTGCCTTACTCACTAGATCCAGGTCTCGGGGCGTCATATGCGTACTGTGTGGAATGAAGACGTTGAGAATGAAAAATTGGTTGTTGTGGTGGTGGTTTTTAACGTTTCTCGTTGGTTTATGCAATGCCATACGGCGAATCAAATCTACTTTCGGCCACTAAAGTGTACTGTGCACACCATTACCTATTTCCTCTTCCAGCCGAGTAGTCGGACCGATCAATACAATATCGATCCAAACAAATTCGCTGCAATATCGCGCAGAGGAGGCCAAATGCCTCCCACATCAATTTTTCCTCAACTATCTTCATTTCGCACTCAGCCAACTCTATATCACTTTGGTATATTGGATCATATCTGCCCTATATTTGAGATTAAATTTCGCTGCCAATGCCGACAGCTCTTCGACTTGAGATTATCAAGCACTGTGGGTCAAAACATAAAAGGGTTTACCGAATAATTAGGGTTCCTTTCTGTGGTGTATGAATCGATCGCAATTAAAGTGATACTTATCGGCCATGATTTATGCAGACACGGACCGGTAAGTGCTTTCCTATGTTCCAGATGTATTGGTGGCAGCGGTAGTGCCAAGTATACACACCGTTTGAAAGAGCGATTGTCGATGTTAATCTTGTTAAGAACGCATGAGACCCACTGGGGCAGAAAATCGCGAAAGAAAGGAAATTCGTGAGTGATCTCTTGACAGACTCAGCAGTTTATGTTAAGGAGACATATGCAGGGAAATGACTGTAACATGTTTTTCCAATAAAATCAATGCTGTTTTTGAACATTTGAAGTTACGAGATTCACACAGTCCACGACAACATTGTTATCTTCTTATAATGGACAAGTAATGTGTCTGTAACTCTCGCGAGTTTACGTTCGGCAGTGATTAGTCATTATTGATCATGAAGAAGGCGACAGTGGTCGTCGAAAATTTGATCCGTGAATACCTTAGCGTTGGAAGAAAGTTTAGCACTGTATTATTGTTATCTTCTGTTGCTCCATTCTACAAAGGAGAAAACCCTGGAAAGCCAAACAGTTCACTGTGCTGGCCGTGTAAAACCAAGCGCAGATTGAGGATTTAAAACAAAGCGCAGATTGAGGATTTTTCAATGATATCGCTGATATGTTCGTATATTGCAGCAACAAAACATCACTTTGTCAGGACACCAAAGAAACACACTACCATATTTCTCTTCATATTTCTATTAAGACCTCACAATGTCAACGTGTGGTACTAGGAAGACCGATTGAGAAACTTACAATACCTGGCCAGTCTGAGACCGCCATGTTGGATTCGACCAGTTGCATCCTGGGTAATCTAGTTGGACCCTGTTGGGATTTTAGCTATTCTGTTACGATTGGTATCGACCATTTTGACTTTATTAGTCAGGATACTGAAATTTGATCTTGTTTTAATAGCCAGTCAGACATTGATATAATTTGCTTGTTATATTGTTCAGAAACTGATTCAAAACGTCAAAATCTTCGTCCTTTTACTAGCTATGATGACCGCAGCGTGATAATGCTTCCGTCAACAGGAGGAAATGAATATGCATTTGACGAGAAATATAAGATTTACCATTATACTAGCATTTGACGCGTTATATAAAATTTACCGCTATACTAGATCGAATTGAGATAAAAATCAATGCTTAACACATCACAGTTGACCCAACATTTGAGGAGTATCATATAGGCTGTAAAGCTTTGCAGATGTCATTTCCATCTCACATCTACTACTCAAAATGGATTTCATTTGGATCGAAATTTGCCCTCACCTCCGGTCGTTACGCTACTGTAGACCCCCTTTCCCCGAGATATAGAACATCACCTTCGCCTAGAGTGGCAATCGATAGTTATGTGTGCCTGTTAGATAACTTATAAGGACGTGTAAAGGCTAGAGAGATGAACCTTACGATATGGTCGGTCAAGGCCAACAGGATGTAAAACGACTGGAGGATGATTACTTATCGAGTACTGCTCGTAAAAGAACATCAATCTGGCAACTTTTGGATTAAGTAAGACGTAATCGCTCAGGTTGGTAGCAGAAAGGGTAATGGGGGAAAGTGAGGTACGTTTGAAATCGTCTAGGGGTCGGATAACTTTTCTCAGAAAGATTCTCCTTATGTGCAGTAACTCAAGCAACTGGAAAGGTTGCTGAGTAACTGTTATCTTGCATATTTTACTACCCGGATGTCTTACCTTCATCGACGTATTGGTTTGTGTGATTGATGACCCTGTCATAAGCACTATGCTGTTGCTGTCAATGTTTTGTTTGTACCTTTGAGGTCCATACACCAAAGGAAACCATTTCTGTCTCTAGATTTTTTCCACGCTGAAAGATGCTCAGTCGTGATTTGATAACGTGATAGATATCATGCACGAGATGCAAAGAAACGTCTTCAACTTTTGAATCTTTCTGTGAATCGGTCACGACTTCATTCAGTTTCAAACGATACTTGGTACTGGCTTTGTGGCTTCAAAGAAACATAGCGTTGGTTCTTATCCTGTGTACTTCAGAAACCGAACCCATTTAACCGCACGAGAGGGTTCATTGACTGACCAGTGATCAGTCGTGTTTACTGACTAATCGTAGTGGAAGGAGTGCATATGTGATCTGCTTGTGAAGTTCCGTTTTTTAGTCAAACTAGTCTGCTGGTGTGATCCGGTTTGTCTTAGGCATTGCCGTCAGTATCTCGGTACCATGTAAGGATGCTGCAATGTGTAAAGAAATTAGATCGCTCGACAACTTAAATCTCTGACAGCGCGGTTGATTTCACCCGGTGTCTTTTGGGAGTTCGTGCAATCTTGTACACCCATACGTGGTATGCTTGCCAAAATTACTAACCGGAGTCGCATTTCAGCATGTCTCAGAAATTCAATAACAGAGTACAATTTCTCAAAGATATATTGACTATGCTCAGACAAGGCGTCTATGACGTTCGAAATTCCGTCAATGAGAGCTATTTTATCATGTGTACGCCACACTGCTATATATAGTCATGAAGAGCTAAGCTTGACTTACATCGATGAAGGTTAGACATCCAGGTAATAAGATACGCTAAGTAACAGTTACTCAAGCAACTTTTTCTAAGTCTATCGTTGCGTAAGCTAAAATTAGTGCGAAATGTTAAATGATAAATGTCGATGGGCACCATGGGATACAAAATGGCGTCGCAGGCATCAGATGACATACGCTTTACACTGCAGATGTCTCTCAAGGTGACCGTGAACATTCTTGCAGAATGACTTACTGTCACTTAAGACGCATGTTACTCCGCAATACATTTCATCTTAGACTTAAACTGAATATTCAGTGGAGTGAATTTGAACATCAATTCTTGGACAGAAAACTCCGCTAATTAAGCAGTATATTATCTATTTCAAAATCCATAACGAAACAGCCTGAAGGAAATGTGATCATCATGTGATCTTCCGCATCACTTGGGACATCGTTATTTCCTCGAGAGCAGGCAATGTTTAATAAGCTTGCTACTGCTAGCCCCTTAGTCTAAGTAAGTCTACTGCTACGGCGATGTCAGTGCAATATTTCTGTAGTAATTAGTGTGCTATCACAATGCGAATCTACGTCTCTTCCTTTATCTTCAACCGACAATATGACAACCCTTCGATGACTATCGCCTTATTGGAAAAACACCTGCGACCCAGTTTGCCATATGCATGATATACAGCTCGCTGAAAGCACTGTCTGGAGGTTTATGACAAGACAAATCTTACTCCTTGTATCTTATTCATGTCTCCGCAGAGTGGTTTAAGGTGAAGGCTGGAATACATATGTAGGTCTGTTAGCGTTTCGGTAACTGCTTGAAAGCCTGTGAGAGAAGGACACATTATCTGATCTAGTGCAAGTCAAAAGAACAAATAGGTCTAAATGGGAAGACCTGCTTCCGGGGAAAGAGAGATCACATCGCAACGGGGAAGCAGGTTGCCTCCGTTTAAGTGACTTCTTAAAAGCATATGAGGACAGGAGCCATTATACGTCGAGGCTCAGTGTCAAAGGTCTCTGACAGGTTCAGTGAACTGGGGGACTAATACATTTGGCGTTATCTTGATTTTAGAGGAAAATCGTTACTGTTCACCCCAATTTTAGGAAAGAAAGTCACTATATTGGTCATTTTGGGTACATATTAAATGAACAACCGCATGTTAGTACACAAGCACACGTTTTCAATAACAATTAGACTCATAAGTTTATCACATCAAAACGGGTGATCTTGAAATTTGAGACCAATTGTGAACAAGGCTTTATGTAAGTCGATGACATCCTGATTTAAAGTGAGTTAGATAAAATGTTTTAATTTAGCCAAGAACTCTCTTGTTGTGTAATCACCTAGCTTTCAAACTTCAATTCTTTTATCTCTATTCGTTATGTTTTTGTTTGTTTGTTTGTTTTTATCTTTTGTTAATCTCGACAAAGCTCTAATCGACCCTTAAGGAACGATGATTTTCTTCTATGTATCCCCGTAAGGACGTAAGAAATGATACCACTTTACTACGCGGCAGGTACAACATGAGTCACAGCACGCGACGGTACAGAAAAAATTAGACACAGCCCTCGGGGACGCATAACCGGCACCCAGTGCTATACCTCAGGAGTGAGTGATGTATTCACGTGCCTTTTGTACCAGCCATTAACGTCTTTATTGCCTGCTATGTTTTAGATTGCCGACATAGATCAAGGTGAGATAACATTAAAACAGACAACCATTGTTCACATCATGCTGACATCGTGCAGACTCTGCACTATATCAGATGTAGAAAATCCCGTACAGGAAATCCAGGGGGAATGAAAACACACCAGTTAAAAAAGTCCTAGGGAGCACAAAAAGACAGTGGGAATAGCCCCTGTAGCAACATGTAATTAGGGTGCACACCCTAGCCAGAAATTAAAGCCAGTTGGAATAGTCCCTATAACAACATGTACAAACTGTAGCAACATGTAATTAGGGTGCACACCCTAGCCAGAAATTAAAGCCAGTTGGAATAGTCCCTATAACAACATGTACAAAATGTAATTAGGGAGCACACCCTAGCCAAAAAAGCCAATGGGAATAGCCCCTGTAACAACATGTTACTAGGGAGCACACCCTAGCCGGAAAAGCCAGTGGGAATGGTCCCTATAACAACATGTACAAAATGTAACTAGGGAGCACACCCTAGCCAAAAAAAGCCAATGGGAATAGCCCCTGTAACAATATGTAATTAGGGTGCACGCCCTAGCCAAAAAGGCTAGTGGGAATGGTCCCTATAACATCATGTACAAAATGTAACTAGGGAGCACACCCTAGCCAAATAAGCCAGTAAGAATAGCCCCTGTAACAATATGTAACTGTGTATATTTGTGAAGTTGTGTTTTTGTGCTATGTACTACTGTATGTTTGAATAAAGATGCATTAAAAAAATGAATATGCAATCAACTTTATTGTCATTGTCAAAACAACAAAAAAGATAATCGTTCTAATTGTTGAAAATAGTGTCGTTATCTGTATATCCTCGCAAGATTCTGTATAACGTGAAAACATTGTCTCAAAAGCCGTCCGTTCATCAGAGTTCTCTGTGTTTTATACCAAATGAAGTTAGGTTTACTTGTTTCAGTTTTCCCTGAAGTATCAATGGCTCGTATTTTGTTACAGGCAAATGCAACAACCGGGGATGTTCCTGTGGTGTAGTGGTCTGCGCTTCTGTTACTTACCACATTTGGTGAAAATTACTTGGACCAGAAAGCCCGAGTTCGTGCACGGGTAGGACACCTCTGGACAAGACGCGCATTGAGTCATACCAAAGACTATATAAAAATGGCACATACTTCTGAAACAGTATGGAAGTTAAACACTCCACTGACAGTGGACTAGCCCCCTGCTGCAGTGATTGCACCACAGTGTGGCCCAGAACTATGAAACGGAGATGGGCACCGCCCTATACACCTTATGGCGTGGGAGGATTTTAACTAACTTAAATGCAACAACCTGCTTGCATACTGTACCAACCAACTGCTTTCGAAATCACCATAGAGTAGTAGCGAATGTAGATATGATACGTGGATTCCCAATTTGAACGTTAAATGTTTAAAGAAGATAATGTCAACGTACGTCCGTTCAGTTAGAATAAAAAGTTTTTGTATAATCTACGAGCTGGCATTACATTACCTACAATTAGATAACCGTCAATCCCGCTGGCTTTCCCCTATAGATCACCCTGATAGTTCAAAGCATACGCAAACAAGAGTTTCGTTTTTACGGTCTACTTTATGTACACCTACAAGGTAGACAAAGCTGTTGTAGTTCCCCAGGCCAACATCAAAACGTCAGGTCGGACAAATTACGGTCCTGGACAGCTATCATTCCTAGGGCTTTGCGAGCGTTACACCTGAAACGAGCGCGTTCGGCAAAATAACATCCAGTCATTTGACATGTTTTTAATAGTCTGAAGGGGAAATACTTCTCTTCAAAGTCAAGTAGTTTGAAAATGTTTTCAGCGAAGGGAAAATGGTATTGGAAGGTATTTGTTTAATTGTTTATGTGTCTGTTTGAGATCATCACAACCTAAATGGGAGGTCAAATACGCATTATTCTCCCATACATTAAAAACAACACGAGCAGTACAATACAATACATTACAAAATTGATTATATCTACAAAATATACGAAGCATGTCATAAAATAGTGAAGCATAATCCGAATATTGATATATACAATGTACAGCAATCCCGTATATGGTCCGTCATTATATCTAATTAAGTAAACGTATCACGTCCTACACGTTAAAGCAGACGTTCCAAAGACCTGCGTGGACAAAAAAGATTGCCCGAAGGTCTCTCATAACTATGACTTTGCAATATCAGCAAAAGACATTATAAGGAGATCTGTCATCTTGACTAATTGTCTACATTGTCATTCACCAGACAGAACATGTTACAGCATTTACCATTGATAGTTGTACTTGGTCGGTTTTTCCGAAACGGAAATCTGATGGCACGAGATAAGGCAAGCAAACCCAACCTCCTGGTTACAAACGACCACTGCAGGTCATACCAGCATCCATTTTGACTGTTGAAGTCTTTTAGATAGAAAACTTTCAACAAGTCGCCCCGTGTTATAGAGTATTGGGATTACTGGGGGAGACGGAGTAGCCTGTGTTGATGCAGAGTGGAAGCAAAACGAGCTACTTTGACAAAAGTTAGCTGTACTGGACATATCTGGTCAAAGCAATCTTTGAAGAGTGCAAAGAAAGGTTATGGCAGTTGGGATGCCTTAGTGCTGAAGGAGTCTACTTTGACGTATATCGCAGCCAGGGAAAATAAAATGACGTCACTAGAAAGCTGTACGACAGTTTGCATTGCAATGTATAATGCTTCAAAAGATGTTCTATATTTTTGCTCTATATATAGCCAAGTGTAATCCTTTACCTTTGAGGCTATTGCTGCAACCGATCATCTACTACCATGACTCCATCAGGCCAAAACAGGAGCTGCCACATTTTAAACTTTGGTGTAACTTGCCATACCCACTAGTACAAGGTCAGCTATTGCTCAGAATAGGAAAGAGACGGCATTACATAACTATCTACAGGTATGTATTTTGAGCACATCTGCCTCTGTGGGCGAAAAAAAGAAAAGAAAAACCGTTGAAGACTTGTCAGAGGACATAGCCATACAATGTTACGTTAGAGGGCTGTATTCCAGAGCGAATTCGCTTATACATAGATTCGGCTTTTGCTCTGCAGATGTAAAGAGAATTTTGTTCGGAAGTTACTGTGTACTGTGCGCATATCTGGCCAGACTATAGCGTGGGCGTAATCTCAGAACTACGTGTGGCATACCACAGCGCTCTGAAATTGATGTTTGGCGTGAGTTGACAGTCTAGTACTAGTTGGTTATTTGCTAACAACAGACTCGAGACGTTTGATGCCAGACTTCGGAAACTGTCGCACTCTTTCGTTTCCCGTCTGCTCTGCTCTGAGAATGTTATAATCCAGATACTCATACATTCTGACTCATTTCACTACAGTACCTTCTGGAGACACTATGTTAACATTGTTTTAAAAGGTAGTATAAGTTAGGTCATAGGTATATTGTATTGTATTTTTTTCGTAGTCATTCTTCTCTATATATTGAATTATATGGGCCAGGTACTCGAAATAAAGTTGAAATTTAATCATAGAGCCATGTGTACTGGTACCTTATGATGAAAGACTATAATTACAAGTTTAAACATGTGTGAAGTTCGTGTTCTTTCGTAAGTACTTTCTGGAGGCGTAGGAGATCTGATAGCCGGCGCCTCTATGTTCGCGTTCTTTCAGGCACGGTAAACAAAGCCCTACGAAACTCACCGCGGGTGAAGAATGAAGATGATTTGTGCTGTGTTCTGAAAGGTCAATGCATGGCTACCAGGGGTCAATGCGGGCAGGGATCCGCTATGCCTGACAAATGCACCGTATGCACCAAATGGATACACAACACATACCGCCTTTTAGCTGAGATAAAATAGCCTTGACGAAAAGCGTGGCATTGCATGTTATCTGAGTTCAAATTGCTGAGGAAGACATTTGGAAGTCAGCGTGGGACGTGGAAAGTTTGAAAAGGGTACGCCATAACCGTCCGTCAATTCGCGCGCTGTATTTATAACGTAATGTCAAAGGTAACGAGGTTATCTTGGGGGAATGGTTTTGAAATATGAGCCGAATGACGAATGCGGAGTAGATAGAGAAAGGACATCAATTTCCACCCCCAACACCATCCTAAACCTTGCTAAGTTAACGGACATTTGACTCATTCATGGCCAAGGCATAGTCAAGAAATAGTAGTGTTTTAACTTCAAACCTATAAATCAAAACAAATACTTAACATAATTGGAAGTATGAAGTAACCAAGAATGTTAATAATAATTACATGAATTAATGTATGTAGAATGTTAATTAACAATAATTAAAAACAATGATTTGTAGCAGTAATAAGTGTCAACACCGTATTTAGCACATCCAGCGACAAAATTGCAATTGGAGAACAAATTCTCAACATCATTGTAAGTATGAAGTGACCAAAACTATTAATAATAGGTAATACGTCGACGCGTCGCAAGATCATTTTTAGCACGAGAAAAAAGTTTGCTACCACACGCAACAACATAATTGCAATATGTTTTTAAGCATTAACTTCAAACCTATAGATATATATAAATGAAACAGATGCTCAACATCATTTGAAAGTATAAAGTGACCATAAATGTTAATAATTAATAGGTAATAACTTGCAGTAGTAATACGTTGCAACATCGTTTCTTAGCACGTGGGAAAAAGTTTGTAACCGCATGCAACAACATAATTGCAAGAAAACTCCTGGGGTGACCCAAATTTCACACAAGATAAATGTGTAGCCCACCTCCCCATTGATGTTAGAGAAATCGAGTGCAGTCGATCGTCTGTCAACTGCCTGAAAACAAATTGGATAATCTTCTGTAGTAATAAACAAACGGCACTTCCTCGAGGGCATTTGTTACAGAAATACCCTCCGCAATTCCCAGTAGTAAAAACAGAACTGATCCTATTGGCTTCATGCCATTTATCGCTTTGTAATTTCCGTAACGGCACCCTTGGATATCGAGCCATTGTCTTGATGAGTAGTCCATAAACGACACGGAGCAATCGTGCTGTAATAAGCTACAGCTTAGATGTCATCATTCACGTAGTTGCTGGCCTTTAGTAGCAGGGGTTCAGTATCGTATATCACACATGTGGAGTTAACATCTCACTTCGTATTCATGCCTCATACGCTCTTTTTACTTTAACATTTTACAATTCAAATGACACCAATATTCGATAGCTTGCATACGTGACATTTTGTCATAATCGATGACAGTTGTTCAGTAATGCAGTCTGTGGTGTTACGAGAGGACAGTTGCAAGGCAATCTCAATACCAAAACCATGTACCTTCAACTGATCTAATTTGTAATATCATTGTCCTAACTATCAACTTAGTAAGTCATATCATCTTATATTGCACAAAGGGTGAATGAAGTCCGGGTGGTGTGCAAAAAGCTGGGTGCAAACTCAAATACTACTTCCTTTTCTGCGTCACCATCGAATATCATCCAGACCCGAGAGAGATGCACATAATTTGTTTCTTTCGAACGCATCATAGACACACCGACAACATCGTGATTGGATATCTCTGCTTCTGTGAGTTCGCTAACAATGTTATGTTTACAGTGTATTGAATTTAGAGAAATATCATCAACTTTGACGTTAACGTTACCATGTTATTTTTTAGAGTGTATTGAACTAAGAGAAATGTCACCAATTGTGAAGGTACAACATATTCAGTCGCTATTCTACATTTGTATAGTCTAAGAACAGTTTCGTTCTCACGTTTCGTTCTAATGCAATTTCTCAAGAGGTCAAAGGTCACCGCCATATTGAATGCAAATGGCCGCCCTGGGTCAGCGTAGGAGGCCAAAACGAATGGCGTGGTATAAATGCCATTAGCAAACCATACGTGACAAATGCTCAAATTATCACCTACTGATTACCAGCACATGACAAGACAAATGCCATAGAAAAGGTGGCAAAAGCTATTACAACAAGACATACCGATGATTTCGTGATACATGCATTTACTATAATGGTGAAATGAGCTTATATTTACGACCATAATTTCCTCTCAATGACCCATTATTCTCATGACAAGACCAGTCATGACGCTATTCACATGATAGAAGAATGATGAATGGCTGAAAAGTGGAGAAATCAGCTATGTGCAAGGAGGAAAATATTATACCTAAGCTCAAATAAATGGCCAAGAGAAGCATGCCCATTCATTGCCTGTTGCCAGAAGGTCAGCACTGGAGATTGAAAAAATAATAAACGTGTGTACATGTACGTAGATCATGTTTTCATTGGATACTGGTAGTAAAAAGCCACAATATTGTTGTCATAGATTTATGTAACGTTGCTTCAAATTGTTCCAAAAGATCTCCCCAAGGCTTGTAAGGTTATGCCGATTTGTAAGGCTTTACTGAATATCTAAATGTTAACAGTTCCTAGTATCTAAAAGATAATAGTTTCTAATATTCAGATGTTGATATTTCTAACACCTTGATGTTAATAGCTAATACTGATAATGGAAGATTGTGCACTGTGTAGTAGGCCGGGGGAACTACATGATTGTACATGATACCAACTTCTGAAGAAGAATTTAATGCAATCCTGAAGCATATATATATGGCCTCTGTCAGTCAGTATTGGCCATGGCAAAATCCTAACTTACATCAGCCCTACAGCTTTGCCTGTGGCTTAACAGTCCTATACGAAGATGACATCATGCTCGTTTGTATTCGACAGATGCTACGTTTTGTACTTAACATTACGATGAATACCAGGCATTAAATGTTTGTTTTGTGACCCATTTTACAGCCTGTTGATTACATCTATTTCATTCTACTCTCATTACTCCCTGAAGCCTGGAATTCCCATTTGCTATCAAAAGAATCACTAATCAACGCGGAACATTTGGAGCAGGGCTTTCGTCATGTTTATATATGAGGCAGTTCGCATACACATGTACGTATGTGAAATGCCAAACAGGACAGCAAACAAGACTCCACATGACAAGTCATTTGGACAAAAATGTAACGATTTCCATCATGATTTGTGTAGCGTCACTAAGTCTGAAGCTTCTGCTGAGCAAGACGTCTTAGGTGTGGAAACCTTTTCCTTGGCGTCGACAGCATAACAAGGTGTAAAATATATCAGACGTAAAACGTGCTCCTAAGTACTGTAGGCGCACGTTGGAATAAAGTAGGTTGGACTTGTGACCTTCCTTACATGTTTCCCCTTCTTCACTATGTATTAGTCAACTTTAAACGAGGTAACGGGATAAAGGAGATATTCATGTTTGATGAATGCATCCTTTTGATTGCACCTGACACAGATTGCACGTAACAAGCCAACGCAAAGTATCAGTAAAACACAGCCAACGGTACGTGCTTTCAGCCATTGGTACATAAAGTGCAAAACGATTGTAGAGCATTTGAAAAGCAAGAATGACTAAATACAACATTAGCCAGTTGATGACCCATTTCCGCTTAATGTTGACAACTTTAATGCATCATTCCATGATTTCTGCATTATTGAGTCCGCGGAGACTTTGTATAATTTCTGTGATTAGACTAATTGCCTCCTGATTGAAGACTGCCAAACCCGGTAGGCCACAAAGTAAAGAGGGTTCCGCAATGATTAAGCGTTGCCCATGTGGTCTGAGAATCGATCGACTCTAATTGAAGCCTTTCCGCTCTGATTTATATGCGCATAGTGGTGTGTAAGTGCCTTCCGCTGCTCGTTTAAGAAAGTGCCACTATGCAATAAGAGATTTGAATAAAGGCTCTTGCGGCAATATTGATGCCCCAAACTGTGGAAAGATTACACAACATGGACATTTATATCGTACTATCATAGATGATCCCATGACAAAACTGCAATGTAAGGAACCGATTTGTTACCAGATTCGATCCATACAGAAGATTTCCCTGCGCACAAGGTCACCTCGTTTGTCCTTCACAGCAATATACGGGGAAATTCTCCAGAGAAATGTTACTACTTTTATAGGCGACAGAAAAGTGTGACTGATACGTATATACAGGATCTCGATCAATGACATCAACTGCATGACATAGAGTACCATTTCTGCTGCCTGTCATACCATTCAAAAGTTCAAGAGCGTAGAGTTAGATTGCGCTTGTAGTCTAACCGGCCGTGGAAACACCGATGAAAACAATCGGTGGACACTATATAGAAGATATATGGATAATATTCTAATATGCAGAAAAGAAAGAAAAAGAAAAGAAAAAGAAAGCCTTACAAGCACATCTAACGTGTCGTTTAGCCTACAAAAAGACGTCGTCCCATATGAGTTAATTGTGACGACAAGGAGGTCATGGCTTAGAACAAAAGGTTTCTCATAGTTTATGCAACATGCTGCAGCATCTGCTAACAGTATGCCTGTAGGGTTTCCATCTTTTCTATAAATGCAGTATGTCATCCCATAACACTGTGTGTATTTTCAATATATTGATAGTTATTGCCTGTGTGTACGAAGGTTTTGTTTCCTTTGTTTGCCTGAATGTTTGTGTTCTTGCGTGTTTGTCTGGATTTTTGTGTTCTCGTATGTTCGTACTTATTTGAATACACTGTGTTAAGATTGACAGGAAGTGAGTGTGAAGATGGCGTCACAGAAAAGGCCAGACTTGCGCGAGTGACAGGAAGTAAAGTACAGGGGTGGTATAACTAGTCATTTATCAGACATGAAAGACTTTTGCATTGCAGGTGATGGGGTTAATGGAAGAGACTACTAATTCACGGGGAGGTATTGCTTTCGGTCGGCCTGTTTGTGTTTTCATTTATATATTGTTTAAATGCTAGTCACGTTCACTGTAGACATGAAGTAATCAACGGACACATGTAATACTAACCGAAACCTTATTAACATGATTAATGAACTATAATTAAACAAGACATACGAGGAATTTGAAGTATTTTACGGAAGCATGAAATCTTTGAACATTGTTTGTTGAGCCACGCTCAGTACATTGCCATATCACATATGAACAGTCTTAACAGTCATTAAAACCATATATGGTTAACAAAAACGTTTTCCTCAAAATCAGTCCGTATGGTTCAATCGTAGGCACACTTTAGGTTTTTGTTTTATTGTCTATCATTTTGGATTTGTATATACATATATCGATATTTGTAAGTTTGTATTTTTGCTAAGTGTCTGTAAATAAGTTGTATAACTTGAGTGTAGCGCCACTTTATCATTGTCACTGTTATTTTTGAATAATAAAGAAAAAATGGTTCAATACTTTCTTACGGTCAACAACCCCGAATTGAGTTGCCTTCAGCAGAAAAGGTCCGAGGAAAAGTTCGTTTACCGAAGGTCTTGGAACTTCAGCCTTGCTAATGGAGAATCGATATCACATCATGTCTGGTAAAGGCTCGGGGGACTCTGCCGGATTAACGGCGTCTAATAGCGGTCAATGCCATTTGGAGCGAGATGCGGAGACGGATCAACAAACTATATCCATCGAAAGGGATTAACGTGGAACTGTTAACTCACATTTGTGTTTCTGGCTGGCCCTTTCAGGAAGGGGATTGGGTCATTAATAACGATTAACATCTTTTTTACGGGATTGGCCGTTGCCCAGCCGGGCGTTGGTCTGGTAGGGAGATAAAACGGGCTGATGATAGCTAGAGAGAAGAAGTTATCTGTGGGACGATTAATCTATGAATTACCCTGGCAAGGACGTAAAGCCATCGGTCTGATCTGATTTAAGACACACACGTTGCATTGAGGCGGAGCACAGGCACATCTTGATAGTTAACATTTAGCTCTGTTTCTGTATCCGTATTGCAAGCTGTGGTAACAGTGGCTCAACTGCGCATGGTTAGAGCTTGATATGTATACAATCAGGGTTTAACGTACACAGCAAACTTTTCGAAGTAGCTGACATAGTCTAATTTGATTATAGTGCAAATGGTGTAAACAAGCTTAACGCCAATCTGTTTACAACATTGACATTAATATTTGCACAAACGGAGAGGTATTTCAGTGGCCATGTTGAAATACAATTCCTCGTACAAGTGTTTACTTACAGTTACAGACGAAAGACAGCGGGCGCAGTCTGAAACGCCCGACCGTTTTCAAACCGAGCCAGTTGCTTGAGTAACTGTTATCTCGCGTACATTACTCTTACAGGGTTTAGGACACGTATTTTACACTGTCAAATTATTCGTGCTTGCGAGCGTGCGACAAGTTACATTTGGATACCTGCATGTCTCCCTCAGCCAGCGTTGTTCTCCAACTTAAAACTATGATCAGGTTGATTATCAGCGGGGTAAAACCGTGCTTTCTCTTGGATAGAACTGTGGTGAAATTGGACGAAGGTAATTTGCCTCTCTGTGGTCTACTGCTCTGACCTCTTGTATAACATGAACGTGAGTCCCTTGCTTTCCTTGTTCTGTATGTCTCCCCCAACGTTGTTCTCTAAAACTTCAACTTAAAACTACGATCAGGTTGATTATCAGCGGGGTAAAACCGTGCTCTCTCATTGATGGAATTGTGGTGAGAATGGACGAGGGTAATTTGACTCTCCGTGATTTGCTGCTCTGACCTCTTGTATAACATGAACGTGAGTCCCTTGCTTTCCTTGTTCTGTATGTCTCCCCCAACGTTGTTCTCTAAAACTTCAACTTAAAACTACGATCAGATTGATTATCAGCGGGGTAAAACCGTGCTCTCTCATTGATGGAATTGTGGTGAAAATGGACGAGGGTAATTTGACTCTCGTGGTCTGCTGCTCTGACCTCTTGTATAACATGAACGTGAGTCCCTTTGCTTTCCTTGTTCTGTACGTCTCTTCACGTTGTTCTCCAAGAATCCAACTTAAAACTACGATCAGGTTGATTATCAACGGAGTAAAACCTCTCTTTGATGGAATTGTGGTGAGAATGGACGAGGGTAATTTGACACTCCGTGATCTGCTGCTCTGACCTCTTGTATAACATGAACGTGAGTCCCTTGCTTTCCTTTTCGTCAAGAGCTAACCTTTGCCTCCCCCTCACCTTGTGCATTTTACCTCACACGGTACAACGTTGTGATGTATATCATGTTCGTAACCCCCATTATAACAGTCTACAAGGACGTGACACTGAGGGGGGAGGGCTACACTGGGAATGTACAAACACACACAATGGGGTTTAACATCATCAATTAGATCTGTGAACTGCGTTTTTCTTTCACTCAGACGTGACCAAAGAGCAGTTCACCTTATATCTGAATGTAACTTTACTAAAAATTAACATTTCTGGTATAACAAGCCCTTTCCATTTGAGGCTGCGACCGTGCTGCGACCGTGCTGCGACCGCTGAGTGACGAAAGATTTAACAGGTAGCTCAACGGATTTGACAAAGAACGTTCTGTGTGTTTTGTCGTCTTTTGAATTCTACTCTTACATCTTGCATTATATTCTAATTCTGAAACCTTGGGTCAAACAAATTCAATTTTGGTCTCTGCACGGTCGTTCAGAGGTCGCCTTCATTCTCAAAGTCTGCTCCAGCATGGCATATAGATATTTTACTGTATTCCACAGTATTATCAAAAGTAACCCAATGTCTTGGGGGATTAGATTTCATGTCAAAAACAATAAGATAACACCTTCCTTAAAGTCTTTTTAGATAATCTTTCATGATTTAAGGCTCCTTTGATAATTCTGATACGGCGTCTGATACCTTCTAAGGGCACGATTTGAAGGTTATCATAAGCGAGTTGCCCTATATTAATATCGGCATCAACATCCGTCTTGTCCAGGGAACAAGTCCCTTAACACCTTTACCGATCATCGATCAATGCAGACGATTTGCTCAGCGACCCTTTGGCCATGTGCGGTTTATAGGGTGATATTTCACCGATCGTGTCCGCCCAAGACTTCTTAAAGTAGGACAAGAAGTCTCAGATATTAGGCATCGTTAGTGTGTGCAAGTGATGGATGCCCCATTCCTATATTGAGCAATTATCACGTGTACTTTGTTAATAGCTTGGTTATACATGGTGGAACGTGTTAACCAAACATATGTCGTTTTCACCTCGATTTAGAACTAGGACACACCTTAGGCCTCGTCCTAGTAAATGATACTAATCGAATTGTAACCACGGAGACCCCCATACTGTCGCCATAGGGGTAACTAATTGACTTTAGAAACATTAGCTATGAGCTGGTGATGAATTTTCGAGTCGGTAAATATCACTTAACCTACTAGTGCCAGATGTAGTGAAATTTAAAACGTCAGCCCACCTTTCGATTGGCCTTCTTTTCTAGCGAGAAGCCATTTGTATCGCATTGATTAACATATTTGCTTTGAAAATCAATCGAGCAAAGTTAATCCACGTAAGCAACAATCGAGGGGAAAATGCCATATTTCCTACTCTTGTGAGCAAATTTCCAGAGTTTCCTCACCAGTTACTTTGCTGTCGTCTTGAATACTCAGGGAAAAGAAGAGTAATCATTGTTGTCTCTCTGTGACCTGGCGTTAACCAGATCTGATCCTTTCACCAGGAACTCACACAACATACGCCGGCACATATATACGTACATCTCCTCACGAAATCATAAACATTCTACCGGCGAACGGACTCGGATGCAATAGAGGTCGGCTCGGATACCAATAAACCAAGATCGTGTGGGGTCAGAAATGGACCAGATCACAGGAATCACTGTCGTTGCGTTCTACATCAACGATTCCTTCTCAAGCTCTACAGAGATCCGGTCATTCGCCTTGCCTCTTGACTGACTGATTGCAGCTCAGCATCTATTGGATTCCCGGGCTGGGCTTTAATCAATTCTTACCGCACAGAGATCCAAATGAATCAAAGATAATCATCCCTCAAAGAAGGGATGTTTTCATTAGTTTGTGCTTCGCGTGCTGCTAAACAATTTAGATTTATTATCCGATGCGACATCTGTGGGCTAATCTCCCCTTATGACAAACTACAGCAGATATAAACAACACAAGGCACCCGGCAGGCATGGTGCCCAAAATGAAATATATAGAACATATATTTCATGTGCGTTCCTGTAAGACTAGTACATTGTACCATGGTGTGTTTTTTTTTAAATCGTCTTTCCAGAAACGTCTGTATATATCAAATATTATAGGAAGACTGTACAATTAGGTAATGGAAGCATTTAAGCAGTTTGATCACAAGCCAAAGCTTTTTACCAAATCATCTCTCTCAGCATGAAATTATCCTGAAATGTTACAGATTTAAAGTTGTATCCATTATGGCTAGCTTATCCTTTGTATTTTCGCTCTAGAAGGAAGCAGACAACTTAGTAACATTCAAATTGATCATGATTACCGCTACGCTAATGTTGATAAGAAGAAGCCGATCTCCAATAACTGTGATTTTGATTCCCATTTAGCCTCATTAACCAGACAGGATAACCATGGGTGCTCATCAGCGTAAAAGCAAGATGAAAAGACCTCGCCGTGCTAATTTTACCTCCTAAGTCTAAATCACTACATGATTGACCATCATTAATAGAGGCGTTCAGCACAAATCTGTCTTTCTTTGAAAAGATTATATAATTGGCGCGCACTGTAGGTAAGTGTGTCTATCAAGGTAATACCGGCGGATTCTAACAGTGCAATGATGTAAGCAACTGCCACCTTATGCAGCAATGGTGATAAAAATTAGATACTGTCTCAATCAATCATCTGAGAGAAACATATCAATCATCTGAGAGAAACATATCAACTCTGTACGCCATCAATAGAATATATAATTTGGCTTTAATGACCAGCCATTGCCTTGATGGAAGGAACAAATACAAAGAAACAAAGACACTGCCAATAGTCTCTAAGCATCCCTAGGCGACATTCCTATGTGGCATTTTGGCCCATTTTATGTTATGGGACATACAGTGTCATTTCAATTTAGCATATGTTATTGTTTCATGTGATGTGTTAGTTGTATTTTATTTCTTACCACCCGTTGTAGATTTATTGTTGAATTCAATTAAGTCGAGGTAAGTAGTTATCTATATGCTCAATAAGACTTATACATTTGTATATGTTGAACCACGTCAAAACAGGAAACGATATCTTTTTTAAATTTTGCTATTCTGATTTATGTTTCTACGTGAGCGACCCATTGCATGCTGCAGTTCTCTTTTTCACCTACCGCCTGTTTGAGATTTACCGTTGACTGTACTTCCAAGGTAAGTAGTTATCTATATGCTCTACATGATTTATACACACGCATATATGTTGAACCACTTCAAAACAGGGAAACTTTATGTAGCAGCTATGAATCAAGATCTGCACGACTGTTGTCAGCATGCGAGGCAATAAATACTCCAAATTTGAAGTTAACCTGAAGCAAATTTATTATCCAATAGAAATGCCAGACGTTTAATTAATAAATTGTTCTGAGATGAAAATATGACTGAGACTTTCATTAATTACCAGGAAATACTTTATTCCGTGAAAACCGGATGTTCCTTTCCAGGAAACCTGAGGTAATTATAATTGAGTGTGTGGCCTAATTTAAAAAAAAACACTCAGATGTTTTCTTAGACATATTTGTTAAACACATTTATCATCTGATTGAAATGCCAGACGTTCAATTAATATTTTTTTTCCTCTAAGATGAAAATATGACTTAACTTTCATGAATTACCAGGAAATATTTCTCCTTTCCAGGAAACCTGAGGTAATTATGATTAGGTGCGTGGCCTAATTAAGGAGAAAAACACACACAGATGTTTTATCAAACACACAGATGTTGTTTTTTCCTCTGATAAATGATGATCGATGCTTTAACTGTAACTCCACACGAATGATATACGACGTGCAGTGCATACTGCGGTCCACTGCTATAAACTAAAGCAAAGCTACACATCCATTCGGGGCTCAAGAAGATTCTACCATATGCTTGTTCTTTAAAGTAGGATAGACTGTGATTCCTTAGAGTGAGATCTACAGTGTACATAAAGGTTCCCGTAACATGAAAGGAAAACTTTCCTAGATCCTCGTATTGATGGGTATTCTTACGTTCCTTGTATGGGATTAGTTTGACTTCTGCTGTAGATTGTTGCTCAAGAAATGTGCTCAAGAATCTCCTCGTGGTCTCAGCAGGACAGTTCTATAAGCTTTACCGTCTTCCACGTCTTTACAGCGTATGGACCATCTGTAATACACTGTGCACAAAGGTAGATTCTACCAGAAGCAACGTTGAAGAAAAGTGCTTCAATGGCCATGGAAAGTATGTATGTGAGGTAAGTAATAACACTATTACAACCTATAAAGTATCATTTTTAACATTACCGAATTGCTAAGACAATTAGCTTATTAGATATTGGGAAGGAAATATATGCGGTTTAGTTACTTCTAATTAGTAGGTAAGCTAAAGCCCCCCTCTCACTGGATCCGCGGCACGCTGGCGGAGTCGCTGTGGCCGATCGAATTGACAAAGCACTCAACGAATTTCATCGACAAAAAAAAAACCTTTTAGCTTTGTGTGTTTTGTTGTCTTTTTGGTCATACTTATACGTTTTGGTTGATATTCCCATTATAAAGTCAAGGGTAACACAAATCCAGTTTATATAGGACGCAGCGACGCCGCCAGCGTGCCGCGGGTCCAGTGAGAGGGGGGCTTTATACTCGCGTCTGTACTAAATGTAATTACTGTACTATTCACCAGATAAGGGCCTTGACATTACATCAAGATCATACACGTTTGCACTAACTATAGAAGTCATATTACTGACTGTGACATTGATGGATGTTAGCTATATAAAGTGCTGCGTACCGACTTGTCATTCTATACAGATATCGTTACAGGCATGAAAAACACCGCTCCACATCCCATATGTTACCCGCAGTTCCACACGATTGCGAGTAACAAAGGCTCGGTGGTCCTTTGATAGTCTGGTAGATAGCTTTGAACCGCTTTCGACAGATCTGTTCGGATGATGAAATGTGGTATTCTTCATGTAATGTCTGCTAGACCTCTTGTGTCGGCAAACCAACGAACCAAAATGAAGTTTGGTGATACACGTCAAAGTGAATATCATCGTGGTACGCGCCGTGTTTTTATCACATCTTAGAAAACAATCAATTAACTGATGCATTACTTAGCTTGGGCTCCCCACCGATATAGTTTACTGCAGAAAATTAGATGTGGTTGACAGTCTCCTGTGGAAGTTGGGCATGCGTAATTTTAAAGTCACAAATACTATTGCTATAGCTGAATTGGCATATTTGGAAAGTTGCGATAGACATCAACGGAATACATGATGCAGAATAACGTTCAATGCGAACTTAACCAAGAACTTCTGATACGTCTGGGTATAAGAGGCGGGAAGCTGTATTGAAATTAACCATTCTTGCACGCATTTCTTGCAAGTGACATTCTTCAGCAATATGCCTATTAAACTTATGGCAAAGATGGGGAAAGTCTTATATAGAATGTACATAAAGCCTCAGTCTACTAGTCATGAGACTGAACTACCGGCATATGCTGTTTTGTCATCCATCAACTTGAAAACACCAAACAACGGTAATCGCACTTAAGTACAGTCATATTTCACCAAACAACACACATCTGTACATCAGGCGTTTCTGTTCCTGGTATATATTTCTGATATATGTCTTGCATTATATCTTTGTTCAGTGTTGCCTTTGACATACACCTTTTCCGAAAATTTGCGCTTGAGTGTGGCACCACTATATGCTATATTGTTTAAATGCTTTCCTGAAAAAAAGTCCACATACATTTATCACACCAACTATTTATACACAATTAGAATGCTGGTATTTCATTATGAAGCCAGCAAAGTAGCAGTCATTGTAATGACTTTGAGAAGTAATGTGTTGTAAGAAACGGGTGCCAATACCCAAGACAGAAAAGATTTATGGCATCGTCTCCCACACTTAAGCACCCACTTCATCAACCCGTAATTGTTTTCCGGCTTGCACTCCAGACGCCAAGATGACATCACTTTTTACAAGGACGAGCAAAAGGATATAGCTAGAAATTATCTTCGATTCTCCATCTTTCTTGAAAAGGCACTTCCTCACATTGCACGTGACATTCTTCCGGGACACATGTCATTTTCATTCATCATATAAAGCATATATTGACAAAGCCATGGTCTCCCTTGTTGAAAATCGAAACGGATCATGATTAGGTACAGAGAGTGGGCGGGGTGGGGGGTTGAGATCGTTCCCCTTGATGTACATCTTTGTCTTTTTAGTTTAATCAGTGAGGTATCGTAAGTCTGGCTCGTTGACTGCATTAGCCCCAGGGCACTGATTGAATATGATAAATGCTTTAAATAAATCCTTGTCATCAATCGAAACATTAAGAGATTAACAGTAAGCATCTTAGGGTAAATGCGCAAATGCCATAATCTCCCGCAGAAACTTTCACCGTCTGAGGAATTAAGACAAATGTGGGGCCATATTTTCTCCTTCTGCAAATGACAGTGCGTGAAATTGCTTAAACCCCTTTGAGGCTGGTGTTTAATTCACCATTCCATGTTGATAACTGTTCGCTCTAAGTGCCTCAAGGTACCCTAGTTCTGTTGAGTGACAGTTGACGTACGATTCATCAACAGATACTCCCAGGCCTTATTTTTACTACACACCATTAAATTGCCTGAACGCTCCAATGAACAATGTAGAGAATCTGATGAAACTAGCTTAAGGCCTTTTTATCATTTGCCATCAAACTGTCAGTGAGTTTCAAAAGAATAAAACTAGATGTATGGCTACATATCTAGAGGGTACGTGTATTGAGAAATGCATGTCAACTTCAGAAACATTATTTTTGGAAGACTATATAGCAATAGAGGATGATGGATAGGGTATCATTACCTTTGGTTTCTTTGATCTTTACAGAAAGATTGTAACATCTCCCCAAGCTAATGTTGATATGGGGAAATGTTGCCGTAAAGCAATTTGTGGTTTGATACAGATGAAAGGACTTTGAAATAAAGTTAACTGTTTGTACTCCAGGGGAACTGCAATCAGCTCAGCAGATGTAATGGGGCTGTCAAACCTGTATCTGAGGATGAACTGAACAGTCTGCATCATTTGTTCACCTTTCACTATCTTGCAGCACACAGACAACTTCTGGGGAGTAAGATCATCCTTAGATGTCAAAAGAAATGAGACGGTGACACCTATCAAAGCGATGCAATATGCATCTATCATGCAGATCAGTACCCAAGGGAGGAATGATATACTTAGTAACTCTAGGAGGTTGTTTTCCTAGACTTTCGTCGTGCCAAAAACTATCAATTGTCGAATCCTTTCAACCGCGATTAAAAGATGAAGCGTATTCCTGAAAAGCGGCGCCGACTCAAGGAGTAATCGACAAAGGCGTGGATTTGAACTCTTCTTGATAATACCGAAATCCGTCTATCCCATTCATTTGTCATTGGAGTAAGAGTAGATTCATTTCACACATGAGCAGTTTTTTTCACGTTTGTGCCCGTGACGCAAGTGTTTGGCAGTGTGGTAACAAACTCTGGAGACGGAGGATTATATGGGGTTCATGGGAATCGGTTAGGATCGTTAAGTTCAAACTGACGGGAAACTAGATGAAACAAACTTGTGGAAACTTTCCTTCCGTCGCCACAACAAAGGAAATACATAGTCCAAGGTCTCCGTGCTGTCTGCTAGGGGATTCCGGCACGGAACTGACAAATTTGAAATGGTCCGACTGTTTAAACCAACAATTTCCTCGCCGAAATGAAGCACATCAGTACGGTGTCTGCCGGAAAAGGAACCTCCGTTTGACCCAAGTAGGTCGTATAATTTTATTGCCTGTAATAGATGCTGACGGTAACGCCTATCAAAAACAAACCGAACCAAACCATAGAAATCTATACACTTGCTGTTTTAAGGTCTGAGGTGGTTTCAATTTAACCTGCTGAAACCCTTATTTTACCGGTTAAATTGCGTTCATACTGGGAAACGATAGCCGGCTAAATTAGCCTGTTAAATCTTTTATTTTATTCAACCGGCTATGATAGGCTTAATATGAACGGAGTCTTAGAGCATATGTTTCAACGTCTGAAATTGAATACACAATTTAACAAAAGGTTTACCTAAGAGCTTCAGATTCTCTGTATGATACCTGGTGCAAAAATTAGACCCAGCGAATACAATAAGCAACCGCTAAGGATACTTGTGCAATCTTAAAACGTTCTTCAGTGGCGAAGATAACTCGTGTGAACTGTCCCTAACAACTGCAGTTGACTTATTACAGACAGGTTGGTCTGATGGCAAAGATAAATGTTGTTCCCACGGGAATATATGCAACTGTCAGGTATCACCCTCACAATGAACGGGCTGAGGTAGCTGTAGACGTTACTTGAGACAGAGTGATGACTTTCATTCTGCCTTGAAGTGTTTCTGGTGGAGTCATTGGCAATGATCCTTCGAAATTGGCTGTTAGCACTTAAACGGTGCTCATGGAGAAAGTGACAGGTCGATCTTTCAAGTACCGACAATGATCTATCAAGAGCAGTGAATGAGATGCTTGCAGTCTAGTGCGCGATTCCCAAAGTCCAGTCAGACAAGCCAAGCGGGACCTCAGAGCAATATAGACGCTTGGATTCAATCTTTGCAGAGGATTAAACTGAAATTGCCTGTCAACAACTTGTATTAGCAAAGGGAAAAGACTGTGTGGTCACATTTCAGCACCAGATCCTCGATCTGAATGACGATGTCTTATTAGGAGGAGAACACAGAAAACCCTTTATATATTTAGCCCTGTAGCATAGAATGATAGCTTGATGTCTCTTGATCATTTTTGGGGTTTGTTGTTCTGCGGTCCAGGTGGGACATTGTGGTTCTAGGGCTACTTATGCAAATTTATGCAAATTTGGCAAAGAGTTGAAAGCCAAGCGAGCGTTTAGAAATCTTCAACTTCAATCCTGACTCTCGGCCTGACATTGATTAATGTGGGGAACAGAAAGGTGGTCCGAAAGCGGTCCCTTTCTGATAACCAGCAGTCCGTGGAGACCTGAGAGGTCAGCGTTGTCTCTGTCTGGTGTCAGATGTATTGAACTGACGGCGAAAGAAGAGCATCTCACACGCCACCTTGAGTACGTGTGATCTGTACGTCTAGACTTGTTGGAATCTTTTGGACGAAATGTTTATGACCTGACTGCTTGAAGATGCTTACTGGACAAGGGTCTAGCTTCATGTTTAAGTAATGGGGGCAATAAACAGTGTGCCGCTCATGGATAGCATTTTGTTAACGCTCACTTCGTGGTAGTTGTGCGTGTCCACAGACTGACACAAATGTATTGAAGACAATATAAAATATTTCTCATATGAGGAGGTTGTTGCTGGTTGTCAACATTTGTGAACTAAGTACGAAGAAAATGGACAGGAAAGCAAAGGTGGCCAGATATACACACCAGATTCTTAAGAGACCTTTCAGATTGTTCATAGCACTTTTTCCTATATGACACTTTCTCACACTCATCACAGACCTCCACGCCTTCTTCAGAAGACTTCGATTGCGGGAACTATTTGCTGACCACGACAAAATGGAGACCCAAAAATTCAAGGTCAAAAGCAAGTGGACTCCCCCCACCCACAGAGATCCGGCGCTAGACACCTTCATCATGGCAGTCGAAAAGGAAATCCTAGAACACAAGGAACCTTCACCAAGACTGTTCAAGACCAACATCTGCAGTGCAGAACGCGAAGCCCTTGCGGAACTCAGCCGAAGAACTGACATCATCATCAAACCCGCAGACAAGGGCTCCGCGGTAGTGATCATGAAAAGAGAAGACTACATCCAAGAAGCACTACGTCAACTCTCCAACAAAGATCACTACAAGCACATCGACTCCTGCCCCACGGAGGAACACGCCGCGCTGGTAAGAACAACTCTCTTTAAACTTCTCAACGAAGGAACTATCAGCGAAGACGAGTTCAACTATCTTGCGCCCGTACACCCAAGAACGCCTGTCTTCTACCTTCTCCCTAAGATCCACAAGGAAGGTAACCCGGGCAGACCAATCATCTCAGCCAATGACTGTGCAACAGAAAGGATCTCTGAATTTGCTGACCACCACCTCCGCCCTTTGGTGCAAAGACTACCATCTTACATCAAGGACACTACAGACTTCTTACAAAAACTCAACAAACTCGGGAAGATTTCGCCAACCGCCAAACTGGTCACCCTGGACGTGTCATCCCTCTACACTAACATCCCAACAGAAGAAGGTATACAAGCGTCTCGCGAAGCGCTCCAAAAGAACCCTTCAGACGTTCCCACCGAAGCCATCTGCGACCTACTGGACAGGATCCTGAACCTCAACAACTTCGAGTTCAACGGAGGACACTACATCCAAGTCCAAGGAACGGCTATGGGAACGAGAGTGGCGCCTTCATACGCAAACATCTTCATGGGAAAATTCGAGGAACAACACGTCTACAAGAGGAACCTCAAACCACTAGTCTGGTGGAGGTACATAGACGATGTTTTCGCCATCTGGACACACTCGGAAGAAGACTTCAAGTCATTCATAAAAGACCTCAACACAGCACATCCAACCATCAAGTTCACGGTAGAAACCTCCACTACATCTATCAACTTCCTGGACGTCACCATCAGCGTTTCGGAGGGAGCTTTCACCACGGATCTCTACACAAAACCCACAGATAAGCACCAATATCTTCTAAGGAACTCTTCCCACCCCACCCACTGCAAACGGGGTATACCTTTTGGACAATTCTTACGCGTTCGTAGAATCTGCTCAGACGAACCCAAATACAGGGAACGAGCACAGCAGCTAAAAGAACATTTCCAGAATCGAGGCTATGAAGACGCCCTCCTGGATCAAGCTGCACAACGCGCCCAAGACCGCCCAAGAGAGGAACTCCTAGGAGCCAAGAAGAAAAAGGTTGCCTCGCAAGACAGACCAGTCCTAGTCACCACCTACAACCCACATCTACCACCCATCAACAACATTCTCAGAAAGTACTGGAACATTCTACAACTATCACCCAGAACACGAGAACTCTTCCAAGATCCACCACTCATCGCCTACCGCCGCAACAAAAATCTGAGGGATACACTGGTGAGGGCCCAGATCCCGAGGGAGAACAAGAATTTCATCACGAAAAACATCCCTCCGGGATCATACCCGTGCGGAAGAAAGTGCCTCACCTGCACATACGTCAGGAAGAGCAAGGATTTCCAAAGCCATCGCACTTCGAGACGCTACACCATCAGGGCCCACATCACATGCCGCACCAGGAATATCATATACATGATACAGTGCAAGAAATGCGGCATACAATACGTCGGCGAAACAGGACAAACATTGGCCAACAGGATGAACGGGCACCGATCTTCCATCAAGACGGACAAGGATACACCCATCGCAGCCCACTTCAACCAACCGAGCCACACCGTCGCGGACATGGAGGTCGTCGGACTCGAGAAGCTGGCATACGGCAGGACCGAAGACCTCACACGACAACGACGACTCAGCAGAGAATCCTACTGGATACATCAGCTCCGAACACTTCACCCAGAAGGACTCAACCTGGAATCACTGGAAATAACCAGGGTATGAGGGGACAAGAAGTATAGTTCTCGTCGTAACCGGCGCTAACACTTTGACTTGTAGTTGATTTACGCTTCGCATTTGCTGGTTACTAGTATCCTATGGATCCGAGCACTAACTTAGAAAGTTCGGTAGTCTGTTACATTCATGCTTTGTTTGTAATTTGATTGTATTTTGTACTTGATTCTCTGTATTTAAGCCACCTAGCCGCAGACTTCCTGTTCATGTATTTAGCTTCACTCTGCTTGTACGGACCACTCTCCTAGACTTTGTAAACACGCATACCATTGTAAACGTCCACCATGACGTCATAATTGTAATGTGCCTCCTCCACCAATGTATAGTAAGACCCTCATGACATGTACAATTGTTCTAGAACAATAGATGAAGTCATATCATAGGTCAACTGAGGTCAGGGCTAAACGACCTGGAGGGCACACAGAGCAATGTAGCCTAGCTAGTGCATAGTGAACTAGACCTTCAGATCAGGGCAACCTAGCCTATATCCAGGGCAATATGAGACCCTTAACGCTGATTGGTCAATATCTTAAGCTCAAGTTAGAGCGCCCTGCACTAGGGAGGCACAGAAAAGGTATAAAAGGAGGAGTGGTCCAATCTCTGTCATTCTTGAAAAAGACAATAAAGTCGAAACCGGTCGAATACCAGTCTCCGCTGTCATTTTCCCAGAACTACCAATGATGTCTACCCTTACAATTTGGGAGGATGCTGTATCCACGGCAGAAGCCAAGCGATCCAGCCACGAGACTTCGACGTCAAGAATACGTGACGAAGAGAGACAAGCAGAGAAGAAGAATGAGAAGAAAAGACAACGGAACGGATCTGAGACATCCGTTCCAGAACAGGAACCAGCACGGAAGGTACTTATCTACGCTGCACGCCAAGACCCCCTTCCCCCGAAGAACACCACCGCTCTACAAAAGGACCTGATCAAGGCCACCGACAAGAGCCTCCGTTACCAACTCCACCGAGAGACGCTACAGAAGTACTTGGATGAGCACCTGATCCCCAAAGGCCTGGTGATCGAGAAGAAACCCATGTTGGGTAAGACGAACCCAGAGTTCGATCGCCGCTGGGACGAGACCCTCAAGGAAACATCGCGCACCCTGATGGGTCTGATCATCGACTTCTACGGATCAGCAGAAGATGTCCTGGACAACACAATCGCGGGCCTCAATCGGAAGACAGAGGAACTTCCTCAAGAAGAACGGGAAACCCTTGAAAAGAACGTGGAAACGTTCAAGAAGAGAAAGGAAGCCGCCCTCCTCAAGACCAAGGAGAAAAAGTTCCAGCGAGATCGTGACATCGCCGTCAACGGCCCCAGCAAGAAGCGTCCAAAAAACGGAAGTACCCCTCCACAGGAGGGGTCCGACAACAAGGAGCAGCCACGGCAGCGCCTCACCGACAAAGGCGACGAAAGCAACAAAAGCGCCCCATCGGCAAAGAAGGACAAACGCCAGAATGCACCAGAAAAGGTACGCAAGCAGGCCAACGCAAGAAGGAACCCACGAGGGGGCTCCATAAGAAGGCTCGTGCTCGCCCTCGGCGATTTAATCGCCAAAAGGCCATCCAAGAAAAACGCAAGAGGAGGAAAGACAGGATACGGAAGATACGCCGCCGCAAACTCCTCGAAGCAGCAAGGAAAACAGTGGTAAACCTCTCGGACATACCACTCACCGACACTGACATACTTGCACTTTCTAAAGGACTCAACTTCTCCCCCTCACCCACTGATCTCAACCGACAACAACTCATCACAGACCTCCACGCCTTCTTCAGAAGACTTCGATTGCGGGAACTATTTGCTGACCACGACAAAATGGAGACCCAAAAATTCAAGGTCAAAAGCAAGTGGACTCCCCCCACCCACAGAGATCCGGCGCTAGACACCTTCATCATGGCAGTCGAAAAGGAAATCCTAGAACACAAGGAACCTTCACCAAGACTGTTCAAGACCAACATCTGCAGTGCAGAACGCGAAGCCCTTGCGGAACTCAGCCGAAGAACTGACATCATCATCAAACCCGCAGACAAGGGCTCCGCGGTAGTGATCATGAAAAGAGAAGACTACATCCAAGAAGCACTACGTCAACTCTCCAACAAAGATCACTACAAGCACATCGACTCCTGCCCCACGGAGGAACACGCCGCGCTGGTAAGAACAACTCTCTTTAAACTTCTCAACGAAGGAACTATCAGCGAAGACGAGTTCAACTATCTTGCGCCCGTACACCCAAGAACGCCTGTCTTCTACCTTCTCCCTAAGATCCACAAGGAAGGTAACCCGGGCAGACCAATCATCTCAGCCAATGACTGTGCAACAGAAAGGATCTCTGAATTTGCTGACCACCACCTCCGCCCTTTGGTGCAAAGACTACCATCTTACATCAAGGACACTACAGACTTCTTACAAAAACTCAACAAACTCGGGAAGATTTCGCCAACCGCCAAACTGGTCACCCTGGACGTGTCATCCCTCTACACTAACATCCCAACAGAAGAAGGTATACAAGCGTCTCGCGAAGCGCTCCAAAAGAACCCTTCAGACGTTCCCACCGAAGCCATCTGCGACCTACTGGACAGGATCCTGAACCTCAACAACTTCGAGTTCAACGGAGGACACTACATCCAAGTCCAAGGAACGGCTATGGGAACGAGAGTGGCGCCTTCATACGCAAACATCTTCATGGGAAAATTCGAGGAACAACACGTCTACAAGAGGAACCTCAAACCACTAGTCTGGTGGAGGTACATAGACGATGTTTTCGCCATCTGGACACACTCGGAAGAAGACTTCAAGTCATTCATAAAAGACCTCAACACAGCACATCCAACCATCAAGTTCACGGTAGAAACCTCCACTACATCTATCAACTTCCTGGACGTCACCATCAGCGTTTCGGAGGGAGCTTTCACCACGGATCTCTACACAAAACCCACAGATAAGCACCAATATCTTCTAAGGAACTCTTCCCACCCCACCCACTGCAAACGGGGTATACCTTTTGGACAATTCTTACGCGTTCGTAGAATCTGCTCAGACGAACCCAAATACAGGGAACGAGCACAGCAGCTAAAAGAACATTTCCAGAATCGAGGCTATGAAGACGCCCTCCTGGATCAAGCTGCACAACGCGCCCAAGACCGCCCAAGAGAGGAACTCCTAGGAGCCAAGAAGAAAAAGGTTGCCTCGCAAGACAGACCAGTCCTAGTCACCACCTACAACCCACATCTACCACCCATCAACAACATTCTCAGAAAGTACTGGAACATTCTACAACTATCACCCAGAACACGAGAACTCTTCCAAGATCCACCACTCATCGCCTACCGCCGCAACAAAAATCTGAGGGATACACTGGTGAGGGCCCAGATCCCGAGGGAGAACAAGAATTTCATCACGAAAAACATCCCTCCGGGATCATACCCGTGCGGAAGAAAGTGCCTCACCTGCACATACGTCAGGAAGAGCAAGGATTTCCAAAGCCATCGCACTTCGAGACGCTACACCATCAGGGCCCACATCACATGCCGCACCAGGAATATCATATACATGATACAGTGCAAGAAATGCGGCATACAATACGTCGGCGAAACAGGACAAACATTGGCCAACAGGATGAACGGGCACCGATCTTCCATCAAGACGGACAAGGATACACCCATCGCAGCCCACTTCAACCAACCGAGCCACACCGTCGCGGACATGGAGGTCGTCGGACTCGAGAAGCTGGCATACGGCAGGACCGAAGACCTCACACGACAACGACGACTCAGCAGAGAATCCTACTGGATACATCAGCTCCGAACACTTCACCCAGAAGGACTCAACCTGGAATCACTGGAAATAACCAGGGTATGAGGGGACAAGAAGTATAGTTCTCGTCGTAACCGGCGCTAACACTTTGACTTGTAGTTGATTTACGCTTCGCATTTGCTGGTTACTAGTATCCTATGGATCCGAGCACTAACTTAGAAAGTTCGGTAGTCTGTTACATTCATGCTTTGTTTGTAATTTGATTGTATTTTGTACTTGATTCTCTGTATTTAAGCCACCTAGCCGCAGACTTCCTGTTCATGTATTTAGCTTCACTCTGCTTGTACGGACCACTCTCCTAGACTTTGTAAACACGCATACCATTGTAAACGTCCACCATGACGTCATAATTGTAATGTGCCTCCTCCACCAATGTATAGTAAGACCCTCATGACATGTACAATTGTTCTAGAACAATAGATGAAGTCATATCATAGGTCAACTGAGGTCAGGGCTAAACGACCTGGAGGGCACACAGAGCAATGTAGCCTAGCTAGTGCATAGTGAACTAGACCTTCAGATCAGGGCAACCTAGCCTATATCCAGGGCAATATGAGACCCTTAACGCTGATTGGTCAATATCTTAAGCTCAAGTTAGAGCGCCCTGCACTAGGGAGGCACAGAAAAGGTATAAAAGGAGGAGTGGTCCAATCTCTGTCATTCTTGAAAAAGACAATAAAGTCGAAACCGGTCGAATACCAGTCTCCGCTGTCATTTTCCCAGAACTACCAATGATGACACTTTCTCACTTGTTATCGTATGAATACTGTGCAGCCTGAAGATGAATGTGTGTAGGATTGATGGATTACTTTAATTAGTACAGAACCGATAAGGTATAACTTGTAATCGCATTCAATACCGCTGTCAGTTCACCAGAACAGTACGGATGATTGCCGCCTGAAATATGAAGCCCTGTCATTGGTCAATGAGTAACTACGTAACCCACAGTGTTTTGCACTTTGTGGAGTACCATTTTCGGATGCCACACACGGCAAACGATGGTATTTAAGCTGACCATGCCAGTAGTTCCCGTGTCGTTAGTTGTTAAAATGTGATGATATAGGATTTTGGTGTCATAGACAATTCGTTGAAACCCACCAGACTGATGTATCATTATTGAGTAGCCGTTGCGTTGCGCACATCATTTTATTCCTAGAGATTTCGGCAATTATTGAGGAATATACGGCTGTAGAACACAAAGTTTGCCTGCCACAGGCGTACCAAACACCGTGCAAGGATAAACATTCCCGCAAAAAAATACCTAAATTGGGCAGATAAATGCCTAAATTGGGCAGTCGGAGCCTTAGCGCTCAACTGGTGACATTTCCTATACTATAACCACACTCAGTGTGAGCAATTTCATATGATTGCTGCAGCAAATTTCCTTTGACTAGCCCCCTATTTCTTTGCACTCAACTGCTTCTTGCATCAAGTACTCAACCGGTTTTGAAAACTGGATCTTGTAAATGCTACACAGGCAAGCTCCGAGGATACACAGCATCTAATGGCGTGTAAATTCACGGTTCCCAAATGTTCTATATTCAAATGTCGTATGTTTGCTGACGAATTATAACACCTGGGCTTTAGTGGTCAATACTTTATGGGCACATTAGTAGTAATTTTCACTTTGATAGCAGGGATTGGGTCGATCAGCATTACATGAAACCAAACCTATGCAATTTTCCTTTTCTCCGTGGTAGGCTCAAGTGCTCATCTCGCGAGATGAAGCTTCTGTGAATGCACAGCTACCAAGGCTGCGATAACGTAGTACTTACACGTAAACGTGCCAGAAAATGTGCATTGGGATCAGCTTTGAAGACTACAGCAGTCACCAGGCTTTGAGCTGCACTACTTGTGGACGCGTAGACCAGAAAATGTTGTCCGTTACAACGACGTAAAGTGCCCATTTGTAGAAGTGAGATAGATTATTCGATTTACTCAATAAGTCTTAAAGACAAGTAACTATCACCCTACAGAGTTCCTCAGAGATTACTACAACCCCAAACAGTGCCATACATATGGAGGATGGAGAATTCAAAACTGGGATCCGGAAGCACGGTAGCTAACCAGTACATTACTGGGCCTGCGGCCGGCATGGTTTACAGATGGCGGCCTATAAATCTACAGCGTCCGATAGAAATCTTTGCTCGTGGCAATCCGTCAACTCAAGCATCAAGGCAGGAGATGAAAGCTGGGGTTATCGTGAATCACGTGGCAGATGTCAGACCGTCACGCGCACACTAAATTTTGTCCAGGGCTCAATAATATTTACAGCGTATGGCCGCATCTCCACTAGACGGTGATCTCTGAGCGAGCGTACAGAGACCAAAATTGCATTTGTGCAACGCTTGGTTATGGAATATGATGAAAAGCATGATTTAAAAGTCAGCAAAGCAAACGCGGTCGCAGTCCCTGGTAGAAAGGCCGTGTAACCAAAGCCAAAATTCATCCATGTTTCATCAAAACTATGCAAAGCTTTAGTGGCCAAACGTCAAGTGATTAATTTTGAATAAATTCTAGCTATAGATTGGGCAGATAGTATGCACCGATTTTCCCCTTTTGGCCTGTATATAAATCACACTTCACCCAATGACGCTTGTGGTCAATATTGCCCGGCAAAAGTTTGCTCTTATCCTCCGGACTTTGGTCGCCCGTGGAGAGTACATTAGTCATTCTGTCAAATACACTTTAACGGCGGATATTCTAGAGTCGTAGATAGTTACATCTTTCCGTCATATGACCAATGACTGAAGCCTGTGAACTGAAATGACCATTGGACATGTATCTACTTGAAACGACTACTAATCTACCATTGTTCAGATGATGTATATGTATCAATAAGATAATATGCTGTTGTTTCTATATCCGTATGTGGGTCATGTATATCATACACAGTGATAACATCAGGTTAGGAACGTAGAGTCTTTGTTTAATAGCATTGCAGCCATGAAATATTATTACGACACTATATCTGTCTATATTGCTGTTCCCAGCATCCGATAATGCGGTAGATATAACATTGATGATCAAACATGTCTTTGATGTAGCAGGTACTCCCGTACATGTAGCTGATTACTTTTTGCTGATGGCATCTTTTAAGCCCAGGTTACACATAGCCGAACATGGCTCCCGACCACTAGCCAATCAAGGTTGGCGGTAGGTCGGGAACAGTTTTAGTTTAAGAGTCCGTCTGGCCAGCTTTTATTTATTAAGTATCAAATTTGACTCCCAAACACACTCTGTCCACTACTGACCTAGTCACAACCACCAACTAACCAATTCCAGATCACCCGTCCACACCAGCTAGCCAACCGCGCCGACCACCAACCGACTACAGCCGACCAAGCTCCCGAACTACTCCCAACCATGGCTGGGGGAAGGTCGGGAGGCCATCTTTGGCTATGTGTAACCGAGGCTTTACGGAGTAGATTCAACCTAGTAAGTCGTTTGTGCATAATGGATCCTGCTATGTGTATCAATGTAATATGCATGCTGAGCGCAAGAAAAGCTATTGAAGCAATGCTTTGAAAGATATCTTAGCTGACCCGATGTACTCGCTGGTACATGTAGATAAGTGTGTACTAGGCTGATGTGTGGGCATTGTTGGTGTGTAGGGAATAAAAGAAGCATCGGCGCCTCGAGGTTTTACATTTTCCAGTAGAACATTTACTGACTCAGTGGATTTGTTGACCTGACCTTCTTGGAAAATAAATCATGTTTTCAAGCAAACTAAGAAAGTTCATTTCGGGACAAGGTGGAAGAAATAAATACACGAGGCATGCGGGCCTGATGGTGTGAACCATGCGTATGATTCTTAATGAAATGTATTACATGCAATAGTTGGGCTGGCTAATCTTCAGTATCGACAGCAAATAGCATGTTTTTGTGTGTATCTAGAAACAAAGCTATTTCAAACAAGTTTCTTCAATTTCCAAACCTCACTGCAACAGACATTCAAAACATCTTTATGAAATTACCGTTGCTTGCATTTGTCATCCATACCGCTGGCAGTGGCTTAAGTTTTCAATAGGGTCGTCTTTGGGGTCGTTTAACTTTTCAAAGCAGAGCTGGAAAGAGCACGACCGTAATTCGTATACTTCGTCATATCTAAAGCCATGTGGACTAAGTATGAATGCAATTGGGTTCGTTAAAGCTTGCACAGCCGGCTGCCTTAACCCGACGACATTGCTGTTGTGGCAATTTTCCTCATCCTCTGTAATGACTGTCTGCTCCAACAATGTGGTCGTTACGGCACCGCGGCTCACGTAATAGACGACATTATAGGGCTTTCGTCGCTGTTCCAAACCTTTCAGCTTCGTCGACATATTTTGTCTCATGGATGTCGTTCTATAGTTGACAGTGAGCCATAACCTTGATCGCCTAGATTCAAAACTGAGCTGGAGTTTATTGACTGCCGTAGAAAACATCCCCCAGAGGTGAAACGATGATCTGAAGAATATTTCACCGGCCAGTATCTGATGGTCCACAAAGTAGACATGCCATTTACTGTAGTGATGGGATCGGAGAGATTCGGCATCGTAGTGGCTTATATTTCTTATCTTTTCCATCGTTCGGACCCGGATTCATTGTTATGTTTTGTCAATCTTCAGTGTTGTCGACGTCCGGTCCTTTTGCTCATTGTATTTGAGCTTCAACTGCTAGCGATGTGCTACCATCATTCTTACAATCAATATAAAAAGAGAAGACATTTGCTGACGAATGTTTAAAGGTACTGCAAAATTCTTCTATCAGTCGGAAGGTCCCTTACATGTAGATGTGGTTCTTCAGACGTGCATTAAATAGTCTCGTTTTCCCGAAGATCTCCAATGTTTTGTATGGATTAGAATCAGGCGGAGAAAGTGCCGGCTTGGAACAAAGACACATGAAACTGCGATATAGTAAATCGATCTTTCTCGTTATTTTTCGGCATCGCCTCAATTGATGACCTTTTATCAAGGCCAAACACAAACGAACCAAATACGACTCCAGACGACGTCTTCATGCCTTGGTGACCAAAAAAATACGAGCTTCGTGTTTACACAGCTGAATACATTCCTCGAATCTGGTTCAATGTAAATTTTGTTCAGATCTGTCGTTTTATGTTCCATTACTTTCCACCCTTGTCATTACTTATGTTTTTATTGTTATGATATGCCAAGACCCTTGTACGTTCAAATCATCATTTCCATGTTTAATGATACTCGTCTCTGCCTCTGTAGCTTTCTGAGACGTGTTTATATTCATTAAGTTCTGCAGTTGTAGTTTCTTTCTATTGACATACCCTCAACAATGATATCGAAGTTTCAACACCACCATACCCTAATACACCTTGGCTTTATCTAAGAAGACACATGTCGCCGGAGAACGGATATTGAACACATCAAAAGTCTTCTACAAACGACTCTTTAAGCCTACCTGAGACGTATATAACCGATACGCTGTAATGTATACGGCGACATTTACAAAGCTAATCCCGAAGCACATAACCATCTCCATTGACTGATGAAAATAACGGAGAATGTTCGGACAGCCTTGTCCGTACTGCCAAATAGAGAGGGTTTATCTCTTTTCGATAGCCTTGGCTACTTACCTAGGCACCTTGCAGTCTAGCCTCTTAATGGTTGTACAAATAATCATGGATTTTTCAATATCATTCCGGAGAATTGACGCGCTCTTCTTTTGTTTTTATGGTGCTTAAGACTCCGGATCGATAGTATCTCTTCATCGATTAGCTGCGGTTTCGTGAGAGCCGTTTGTTCTGTGAACTGTATGTGGTAATAAAATAGCCTTTTGGATAGGAAAATCCCAAAAGTTTAAATTTGTATGTAAAATGTAGACTGTTTGCAGCTCAGAGAGGCTTCAGACAGATGACAGAGGTTTTAAACCTGAAATATAAAAAAGACTCATTTTCAGATAGCTAGAAACTTCTTGAAATATAATCAGCACGCCAAGGCATTATACACTTCTTATTCATTATTATAAGTTCTCGAATGTTACAAATAAAGACTCGGGCAGTATATCTTGAAACTACATAAAATATTGAATGGCGTGAAATTATATATGTACCGTCTGAGCGACTCCTGTTCACTTGAATGAGTTGCTTATTGGTTCTTTTATGAGCAACAGTACTGAGCGGTTGTGTTATACTATACATGTAATTGATTCCCATCTTTGATTGGATCAATATGATTTGCAGAGCATGTCGCCTGACCCTGAAGACAGCTTTACAACAATCGGTATCTCATAAGTCTTATATAGCATTCCCGAAATGACTCCACATCTATTCTGGTAGTCATTGAGAAGGCTTTTTCTCGGGGTATCAGCTTATTCAAAGTGAAAAATCTATGACTATGAAGAACACCACAAAAGATGTTCATGACTTATGATAATATTCTAGAAAATCGCACGTTGGTAACGTTAGCGTTTTTCTGGACTATTGCAGTGTAAGAATATGTGGATTATTCAAAGTGAAAAATCTATGAAGAAATCTATGATAGACTTTTGTCAACGTTCTAGAGAATGGCACGTTGGTAAGGTTTGCATTTCTGTGGACTATTGAAGTGTAAGGATATTTGAATATCTGCACGGACATCATTGAAAGTTATTGCCAGTGCTCCTAATCCATTATGTATGACGTTACAAGACAGAGTACAACCTTTTGGTCCGAGCATACTGTTCGAGTGTAAGAATATGTAGATATCTGCAGGGACAACATTGAAAGTTGTTACCAGTTAATCTCCATGAAGATCTATCGCTTGCAAGGTATCATCAAATGGGCCGACCAGTATCCAAAATGGTGACCTTATGGATACTGCTCGGCCATTTTGAAACTGCCTTGCCACTGATAAACCTGCTTGGAGATTATTTTCCAGTGCTCATAATTTATTGTGTAAGACCTTAGAAGACACAGTGCATGCAACATTTTGGTCCAATCATACTGTTGAAGTATAAAGATATGTTGATATCTGCATGGAGAACGTTAAAGAATTGTTGCCAGTATAGTGCTCATGAGCCATTATGTCAGACGTTAGAAGACAGAGTGCAAACTTTGGGTTCATTGGGTTCAAGCATACCGTTGAAGCATACGGATAATTATGTTGATATCTGCAGGGACAACATTGAAAGTTGTTACCAGTTAATCTCCAAGCAGATCTATCGGTGGCAAGGTATTATCAAAATGGCCATCTAGTATCAGAAATGGTGACCTTTTGGATACTGGTTGGCCCTTTTGATACTGCCTTGCCACAGATAGACCTGCTTGGAGATTATTTGCCAGTGCCCCTAAGCCATTATGTTGGACGTCAGAAGACAAGAGTGCAAACTTTGGGTCCGAGCATGCTGTTGAAGCATAATAATATGTTGATATCTGCAAGGACATCATTGGCAGTCGTTACCAGTTAATCTCCAAGCAGATCTATATCTATCATTGGCAAGAAATTATAAAAAAGGGCCAACCAGTATCCAAAAAGGTGGCCTTTCGGATACTGCTTGGCCATTTTGAAACTGCCTTGCCACTACTAGACCTGCTTGGTGATTATTTGCCAGTGCCCCTAAGCCATTATGTTGGACGTCAGAACACAAAAGTGCAAACTTTGGGTCCGAGCATGCTGTTGAAGCGTAAGAATATGTGGATATCTGCACAGACATCATTGGCAGTTGTTACCAGTTAATCTCCAAGCAGATCTATCGGTGGCAAGTTACTAGTATTATCGAAAAGGGCCATCCAGTATCCAAAACGGTGACCTTATGGATACTGGTTGGCCCTTTCGATACTGCCTTGCCACAGATAGACCTGCTTGGAGATTATTTGCCAGTGCCCCTAAGCCAGTATGTTGGATGTCAGAAGACAAGAGTGAAAACTTTGGGTCCGAGCATGCTGTTGAAGCATAAGAATATGTGGATATCTGCACAGACATCATTGGCAGTTGTTACCAGTTAATCTCCAAGCAGATCTATCGGTGGCAAGGTATTATCAAAAGGGCCAACCAGTATCCAAAACGGTGACCTTATAGATACAGGTTGGCCCTTTCGATACTGCCTTGCCACTGAAAGACCTGCTTGGAGATTATTTTCCAGTGCTCATAAATCATTGTGTAAGACCTTAGAAGACAAAGTGCAACCTTTTGGTCCAATCATACTGTTGAAGCATAAGGATATGTTGATATCTGCACAGACAACATTGAAAGTTGTTGCCAGTGCTCTTAAGCCATTATGTCCAACGTTAGAAGACAACATTAGGATATGTTGGTATCGCACAGACATCATTGAAAGTTACTGCCAGTTCTCCTAAGTCATTATGTCCAACGTTAGATCTAGAGGCTACAACGTTTGAGTACCAGCATACTGTTGAAGTGTAAGGATAACTTATGTTGATATCTGCACGGACATCATTGAAAGTTGTTGCCAGTACTTCTAAGCCATTTCGTCCAACGTCAGAAGACAGAGTGTAACCTTTGGTTCCGAGTGTAGGTGTTGTGGGGGCAGCACTTAGCGTCCGCACCTTGCGTAGCTAACCATGCATTCTGAATGCGGAATGAGAGCGAGTGTTGTAATGTTATTCATTGGCAGACCGTATCTTACTTCCCGGGAATAAACGAGCTACTCTATTTTCCGTCCGTCTTTATTGTGAAGTCTGTCTCACATCTAGATAAGTTAAAGGTGAGGTGAAATCTCTAGACCCACGGGCGTCTGACGAATGTAATATTTTTCCTCTTTCGAACCGTTTCGGTTGTCGTTCTCGTTATGAAGGATGCCAGTACATCCTGGGCCAGTTCTCCAGGTGGTTGGGGAGGGTGTTGGTACGTGCAATTTCGCACGCTCCAAGTAAGAAGCAATGTCCTCCTTAAATAATTGAAAACATCAAAAAGAAATATTCGAATGGTTCGAACAACACTTTTAAAGATATTATCCTACTTCAAATTACGTTGATGAATGTTAGACATCTAGGTAGACAATGTTTATATTGTAAATAACGCTGGGATTTCCCAATCCTTAATCATCTCATTCCCATGCCTGTATTAATGCTGACAGTTAATCACCGTTGGCGCCTAAGGGTGTAACGTTATACATATTTGATCAGCGTTCTATATCGTTCAATGTTAGGTACTGTTCTCTGTTATCTTTATACATCCGTACTTCATAAGCTTAGAATTGTGCCACCTGTAAGAAAAAATCGCTAAATATGATTAGCCCCTTTTTATGATTATTGCAAAATTTGCATGAATTATGTAGACACATACGTTGTGCCTAAAACTATACAATTCTGTTTATTTCTCAAAGTTATGTCATTTCGAAACTATATAGTCTAGCTCAAAGATATCTAAAATTTGGAATTAATGTAGAAACGTCTTTTTTTTAACCTATGGAATAAAACACGTGCATTGATCGATAGACTCGATTCTAACAAACAGACTGTCGGAGAAAAGTTTTAATCCACTACGATAAAGATCAACAACAACAAATTGCTTATATTACTAACTACAAAGAAAGCATAGAAGATGGGGTGTGGTTTATCATTCTATTTTAAGCCTCGGAATTCTTCCCACAGACGTCCCATGTCGCCCGAGCGTCCATTAGCAGCACACCTCATGCCCCCCTCTCCTCATCGTCTCATCTATATGGTTCTTACCGCTGCCATCGGTACGACAGCCGGCCGTCAGTCTCTTCTTTCAAGTCTCGGCTTCCAAGCGCTGGGCCGGTCGACCTCCCCGGCGCGGCGTGAAAGCGTACACCGTGCGCCCACATGTCATTCGTTACATGTTCATCTCGCATCCGGTGAACTGAAACGGGCCCACAATTCGGGAACGAATATCGGGCGATCTCGGGAATTAATAAAGGTCTGGGTCTGTAATTACACGTGTGGCTGCGGTATCTGATATCCCGGGGGAGATGGTAATGTTATAAAGTTTTCAGGAGACTTAGGTACGCCGTGTTGCCTGCAGGCTATGGCTGTCGGTAGGAATGGGTGATTACGCTGGCAAGGGCGACTGTAGCCTGGGTACCATCCTCCGCAGTTACCGCTTGCTCTCGGAGTTCTCTATAGAGTCAGTAGTAACTACGGAGGATGGTACCCAGGCTAGGGCGATTCGCAGAGAACGGTAAGTATCTTGTTATGTCTAGCAGACCCCCTGGTGAAGGCAATAGAGTCATCTTAGAAAATAACTTTAAGACCTGCTAAGTTGTGTAACTATGTATGTGTACGGATGTTTTCTAACGTTATTACATTTCTGACGTAGTAAACAATATTCAAGACCCATAATGTAAGAAAGTTGGAACTTATGGAAAGCATCAAACTTGGTGAACAATTGACTGGAAATGTATGAAGATTGCCAAATTATGTTTTGGCTTCGCGTGTTACATCCAAGCCTTTAACGAATTTGTAGCTCATGTTGTTCCTTCACATGTTTAACAACATATTTTCATATCGATAGCATGCACCTACATATAGTATTACACGGGTTTTGTTGATTCGTAAACTGTATGAAATAATCGTTTTCGTTTTCGTGTCACATCAAGGAGCAAGGAAGCCATGAAGATGGCGACGAGTTGAAAAGTGACGTCAGTGACATTATTACCTAGCCTTAGCACAATCTGTGTAAAACTATCGCGTTAGTTTAGCCGTGATTGCGCCCATATCTCACCATAATCTCCATCTTTATGGGTCTTGAATGTTGTTTACTACGTTTGATAAGCCAGACGGCAATAAAAACAACCATAATATGACCGAACATGACTAATGAAATCGTCTACATGGCCTCGCGTTGTTACGAGGTAAACCTTAAGTGTGTAGGACATTTATGGCACAGTAACAGTAAACGTTGCCACCATCCTCCCACATGGGAATGATACAGGAGTCCGTATAATGCCATTCATTACTTACTACAAATCGTAACGCCTGGGAATTCCGATCACTCTGCCAGTAAGATACCCCCCCCCCCCCAGGCTTACAAGACAATCTGTTACTGGAAGTAGAATGGTAGGACTCTAGTATTTGTTTAAAAAAGATTTTAATTGGCGACGTGCAAAGACAGTGTGTAAAAGAAAACGTTTTAAAGGTTTTATGGAAGCTTTATTTTGTTAGTGACGATAAACTTTAGGGTCAATACAGACTGATGGCACTCTACTATACGCACATCTTTAGGGTTTTTGTTTCCATAGATACTGATTTTATTCTTTGCATTTAAATGGAGTCTTTCACGCGATTGGTAAACCTTTACATATTGATATGAATAAATAAAGCTCGATTTCATCTTATAACAGTTTCCTTTATTGCTCCACATGTAATTCTTGAGTATTTAAAACCTTGCCTTTATCTGTTTACGCTTTTTGAGAAGACCCACAGGACAGAAAACTATGTCACAGAACTTTCATTGTTGTCTTTTATCTATGAGACACAAGTTGACTGTCAATGTAGACGGTGATGTGTCTCTCCCTTAGATACATACATAATGTAATTATTTGAATGTTATTGCCCACATGGAGTAAATGTAATGGTTATACTACCACATCAATGACCAAGGTGAAATATCATAACCTGCACTGCAACAGCGCTAAACATAGGGAGAAACAAAACAGTTAAGAAATGGATCTATGCTATTACTACCGTTGTAAAACAGTTGAACAATAAAATATAAGGCTATGATACCGCTAAATCTATCGTGTACATGATATCACTAAAGCCATCCTTCACAAAAGAGTTGTAGATGTAAAGCTATGCTACCACTAAATCTATAACATGAAAGCCTCACAACGCCACCATGCGACATACGCTACATCCGCATCAATATAACCTCCTTCTTTGTCTCACAACCGTTTCTATCTTTGTTTCCGGCCCGCGCGGTTTCTCCCCAGATTTATCTTCTCCAGTTTCTGTTGCTACTTGTGGTTGGTAAGCTCCAAACGGGTCTCCGTCTTCAGGAAAATCCGGTTTCGGTGTTTTCTCATAAATTGCTGATATTTTCTGCAACATGCCCACAAGCGCTGTGAAAGAAAAGGTTCAGATGTTTTATTCCATTTTGTCCAAGTGCTTGTTCGGTTCGATTTTATAGATTGTGCTGTAGCATTTTGTTGTAATATGTGTTATATATATTTTTTTCAGTTATTACGTCAGTTTCAATGAAGTTTGAGATCATTATTATTAAGAAAAATGGACAAAAATATGAAAAAAGAGGACCGCAAAATAGAAAATACCGTCTATTCGTGAGTCACTGGCTGATTCTTTCCAGTTCGTGTGATAGAGCTGTTTATCATTGTTGTTGTCATCAGCTCGCCCCAACCATGACGCAACCATGATGATGAACAAAATGGCGACCATGACCCCACGGCTGCACACATTCAAGGTCATCTAAGATTTAAAAAAATAGTTCAAGATTTCTATACATTTACCTTGATCAACAATGCAGCAGTATCTTGTAAAACATATGGGGCAACAATGATTTATCTAAAAGTGATAACATTAATTTGAGAGTCAAAATGTATCAAACGTGTTTTTTTTTCATATATGACATGGGACACTAAGATCTGCGACAAGCATAAGCAACATATGTGAGACCTGTGAGACGATAGTAAGAGAAAAAACTCCTATGGCACTTGTGCGAAATGTTACGTCCACGTTGTTGTCAATTCACGGTTAAGTTACCGAAGATTTGCCCAAGTTACCACAAGCCTAGTTTTTAAAAGATATTTCAAGAATACATGGTGTCTTCCATTATGCAGTATTGTTTCTTGTAAAAGCATTGACCATTTGAGTAAATCTGGTGTTTCTACAAAATAAACAAACATTCCGAATACTCTATAGCAAATTCCTTATTAGACACCACCCAAAACTAGAACCACTCCCAGAAATCATCTTTAATTGCCACAAAGACCAACATGGCGCTTAAATCCATTGCTGCTAGATCTAGAAATCATGCATTTTGTTGACCGTGCAACATGAAAAAACGATTTACCACCTACCATGGATCAGACTCAGGGCAAACGTGTATTCTCTGATCCAGGTTACGATAAGCTGAGACCACAAACATGTACACTCAAAACATCTTTGACCCCTCCTCCGATTCGGGTCAGTTCACCATACCATAGACTTAGACAAGAAGTGACGTACGCAGTCAGACTTGTTGGACAACCTTAGTCGATACGGTTCGCCATACCTCCGGGTCAAAGGGAACCAGGCAGGTACTCTGTAATGTTTAACGTGTTTTTGCCTACCTTCATAAGTGCCTATAGACCAGGAACTGGCCCCATGCTTCCCTCCGCTAGCTACATGTATAGGTTCCGTGTTTTTGGTGGCAACAGAAAAGTGATTCAACAGATATCGAATGGCTACGTGTCAAATAAAAACAGATCATTTTCCCAAACCTGTACGGACAACATTCTAAAAAAAGTGACTGGTAAATCATTTATTTCTTCTAGATAAACAAGATATGTTCTTTATGATAGAGACTTTTTTATGGGAGTTCGCAAATTTCTAACAAGCTTAATTGTAAATGTGAATACTTTTGTTTTAGTTCTGAATCAGTTTGATTCCAGTGAGCTATCGAGTTTGACTAAAATAGTGTCTCTCCCTTATAGAACGAAACGAATGAACGTTTGTCACTTCGTTTGTCCAATCTTTTGTCACTTCTTCCCGACCACAAAAGCTATCTACCATTACCAAATCGTGACCATAGCTTATCAAAACTGGAAGTTCCGCTGCAGTACCATAAAAAGCCACCAGGAGACCCACGATTTAATCATTTCTTCCTTTTGCCAACCCTAACCAATACATCAAATATCATAAAGATCCTTTAACGATGTCTAGAGTTATGCTGTCCTCAAACAAACAAACAGACAGACAGACAGACAGACAGACAGACGCACTCGAAAACATAATCTGTGACTGAGACCATAGCTGCGTTCCAGTCGTATTCAGCTAGATGGCGCTTGTGAATGGCTGCGACATCTACAAACCTGCCGAACAATACATGAACCAACCAGTACAGTGACTAATCTCCGAATTACATTACGCGGGTCATTGTGCACTTATCTTTAGGCATAAACACGTGATCATGATGAATACATTTAATCTTCTTAAGAAAAAAGGTTTTATATTGTTCATGTAGTAATAAAGAAATAAATACATTGCCGATATACACATTTGCTGTTTTCGCTCATTGCGCATGCCTAGGATGCGAAGGTCATCATGTTGTCAATATATGACCTTCTAATTTGTGATGACACCGACGCCATCTTGTTTGGGACGTTATTTGCCCCCAAGCTATATGACTGACAGTACGCAATAGTCACTTGTCGCCCCCACTTTGTCTCAACGTTGAGTGATTCACAAACCCTGGAGCATCTTGGAGTATTCTTTGAACAATGAAGACGACTTCCTTTGTTTCTCCCAGTCATTACCTGCACGGAGAGCGACTCCAGGTGTTTCCAGCGACTGTTGGCTGTAATTTTTCAAAACAACGAAAGCAGGTACGATCTGTGTTTTTCATTGTCCCTAGTCTTACTGACTAGTACGCATTTTATCCTCGAAAGTGTAATGTTCTACTTTGCAAGACAAGGACGGCATACGAATTTGTAAATTCTGAAAGTACATACATTCTCTGGTCAATACCATGTAAGAATAATCTTTACAACGTAAATAGGTGAAGCTATTAGAAAAAGGTAATAAACAATCAACATAACATAACATGTTATAAATGATAAGCTTCCTTTGTACGATGTACACACCAGTAGAGGGACTGTACTGTTGATAAGTCTTACATTTATCTTGTGCTAACATATCGATGTTATGTCGGGTCATGGCCAAATATTTCTAAAAAGCGTAAAAGATAGCCGGTTTAGCTCCATATAGGCACACAAATGTTCGTTAATGAAACGAGGGTCCTTCTATGGCTGTACTTGTATTTAGAACGTCGACACTATTTGTAAAAGCGTACATTTGGTCCCACACTGTGTTGTTTTGTTCAAAACTACAGTCTTTATCAGGGAGCAGTAGCTTAAGGGTATGGGATCAGGCTAGTGACCCAGAAATACGACATTAATGTGACTCACTCTGTCTGCTGCTTCAGATTGCACATCAACAGACTAGTCTGAAATGTTAAAAAGGGAGGGGTTGTTTTTAACGTTCAACCCTTATGATTTGAAGCAGTGGGTAGAAAAGTTGACAGACAGGATTCTTTGTATGTGATATCACGGAAAAATCCACGCGGTGGGTTTGAATGAGACAGAAAAAGGACCTATATTGCTATTTCGAGGACTCCCGGACACCGATTCCAACCATTTGTTTTTCTGCAAGTTCCTTCTGCATGTGGGGGTATGTGTAGGCATTTATGTTTGTACTTCGTAGACGATGTTCTTTAGCTACAAGCGTTTCTATTCTAGACGCGATAAAAACTAAGCTACCGCTACCAGACAACAACTACATATCAGATAACATCCCAATTACGATAAGTACCCGTCTACATTGTGGGACTAGCCCGGAGCGAAAGATGACATGGATAGATTTTATAGTCTTTTGTACGACGAGTTGATCCCTCACAATGTTTCGTCTATCTTGTTTGAATTAACGTTACACATAGGTCGAGTAGTGATTTCACATTTCACTCGAACGAAGTTGTTAATAAATTGTATGTAGATGTTGTTTATATGTAGTTTTTTTAAACACCAGATATTGACTGATCTCTATAGGATTTTGATTGGCATACTAATAACCAAAGTCTTGATCCATTTGTTGTGCCAATAATGTGTCATCATTGTAACGATTTATGGGGATCTAGAATAATGACAGGATATGGGAGGACTGCTTTAACGGATGTAGTAGCGACATTGTATGTGTCGTCTTTTCTTTGCCCACGATGTTGACCATTCCTTAGACAATGTGGCAAGCCATTGCATGTGTTGTCGATGTCACATAAAATTCAAATGGTCTGTTTCTTTTTCCAGGTTTGACAGACTGAGGCGTATCACAAAGTAAGATAGTAAAACGTCCACAGGAGCAAAGGAAAGGCGATGGGCTTCCACCACAGACTGTTGACACTGTTGTTGTCTTCGGTCTCCGTCACAGTTGCCATGTATGGGGATTCTGGTAAGTAAAACCTTCAGTATAGATATACTATAGCATGCAGTGCTAGAATAAAGTTAGCATTAATGGTTTCCTTTTGGGAGAAAAATATCTATATCCCACACCACCTTTAATACGTTGTTCCTTTCAAAACATTGATGGGTACTAAACCATACGTACGAGTGACGTGGTATGGGCAAGTTGCAATGCATTTCTACGGAAATATCCCAAAAATAAAAATACAATTAGCTACGTCAAACTGTGAAGCAAAGTTTAAGAAAATGCTTTGCTCTCAAGTATTTGGACTCTCGCCAGTTTTTCATACACCCTATCAGACCCTTATCTGCAGTACCACGCCAAAGCGCAGCGAGAAGATTTTACCAAATGACCGTTAAAACTGCGAAACATCCCTCTTATTGGGAATGGAAAAATCACCAAAGGCTAGTCAATGGGTAAACATACTCGGGGTCTCTTTGAACATACAGCATTTTGTATAACCTGTTAAAGTGATATATAGCTGACATAATCATTATTGTATTACCTTTTAAAGTGATATATTCCTGATGCAAAGTAACACTGTCGTTTTCGTCACTTGAATTCACAATTCCAGTCTGTTACACCACGAATGCCTGCCACACACTTTTGGTGACGTAGCGTTCAAGATGGACGCACCTTAACATACCTAAATGGCCGTTAATATTTACGACACCAAAAGCTAAAACACAAGTGGTGAGACGAGACCCTCGGGCGATGTGACCCAGCCCAGCACCCCCCCCCCCCAATACGTATCCCATCAAAACTCCAGTGTTTGTGTGTGTGTGTGTGTGTGTGTGTGCTTGCCTTACTACCTTCATGAAAAAATGAAGTATTATTTTGGGTGTGTATGGGCGTGTTTGTGTGTGTGTGTGTGTGTGTGTGTGTGTGTGTGTGTGTGTGTGTGTGTGTGTGTGTGTGTGTGTGTGTGTGTGCGCGCCCGCGTGTGTGTGTGTGTATGAGTGTGTGTGTGTGTGTGTGTGTGTGTGTGTGTGTCTGTCTGTCTGTCTGTCAGTCTGTCTGCCTGTCTGTCTGTCTATCTGTTTGTGTTTCCGGAAATTTGTAGTCTGTATAGAATGATAACTTCGGGATGTATTGTAATGATATATGTTATGTTGGTAAGTCTTGGGAAGACCCTGGTGTGTGACCTTGGTACTGCAGTAGAACCTCAGGTTTTTATATCTTACCTGATACGGTAGGCGAAATACTTTCTGTTGCTAATTGTCTATCTCGTTGAAATCCCTTCGTTATACTTGATACAGACATCCCAAGACAAGGACCACCTGCTATAGACGCACACTTCAGAGAAAGAATCGCCTATAGAACAGACATTGCAACCCTTCCTTGTACCGTAAGGGGGCGTTCTTCTACAACGACCTATGAATGGATAAAGGACGGCCAGAAGTTGATCCTGACGCCAACTAAATACAAACTCGTGGACGGAGAGCTGCACATTCTTAGTCCTAAGAGACCGGAAGACGAGGGAATGTACCAGTGTATAGCGTACAACGTGGACGGCGCAGAAATAAGCCTACCGACATATCTGAGAATAGCATGTAAGTATGACTTATTTTCCTGTTTCCGTGCATTGTGTTTTGGTCATGGCATCGTAACTTTGTTTCATCAAGATGCTGAAATTCAGCTGAATACTCTATAGCTAAGTGCAGGTTAAGGCTAAGTGTGGCCGAACATGTTATATGTGCTTGAAATAACAACAGAGCTTTGTAAAAAAAAGGACAGGCTTTCAAAATTCAAAAGAGAGGTTTGCTTCTGCTCCTGGCGAGTCGGCCTCTGTGTGTATGCTCGCTCGGGTACGGTGTTTTCTTTTTGTTCAAACTTAACATTTCTCAACATTTGTAAATTTCAAGTAAGTCTCTTTAGGATAAAGCAATAAGCAATATGTTGAGGCAGTCGAGAAGCTTACGTATTACATTTTGTGTGCAAGAGTCTTATTATGAATATTTACCTATAACTGGAAACAGGTAGATGATAGTGACAGATATGATACAGTCAAACCTGCCTAGGCGACCACCTTGTCAACGCGACCACCTGGCCATGGCGACCACTTTTTCTCGGTCCCAAAAATTTTCCCCATAGGCACAAGCATTAAGCTGCCTGCCCAAGGCGACCACCTGTCCAACGCGACCGCGACCGCCACGAATTGGGACCACACAGAGCACAATCCCTGCCCATGGCGGACGCCTAATTTTCAAGCGTGTGGTGACATCGGATCATTTTGCTGTCGGATTTCACGGAAATGTTTTCAAGACTTTGAAGGACAAAAATAAGGACAAAAATATATGGAATAGTAATGTTATAGCATCGATTCCTCCATGGAGTGTGTTGATAAAACGTTCCCCCTATAAACATTGTAAAGACAAATATTTGTGATGTTGTTGTGCCTATTCGTAATCTTATAGTTTACCGCAAACTCAGTTCGGTTTAAACTCAATTTTCAAAACGAATACGTAGTACATGGCGCCATAAAGTCAGATTTCACAGAAATTACTATCTATTTCTTGTAGTTTCAACAAAAATTTGTCTGTGTCTTACTAAATTCCGCCGAAAAATGACTTCGCGGCGGGCAAATATCGGGCGAGAAATGTTGTTCCTTGGTCCCGACGCCATCTTGGATTTGGCACGGCCCGGATTGGGCGTACCGCTGACCTTTCTAAAACACGATGCTTTTGTGTATGAACATTTACGAATACTCTAGTTATTGATGAAAATTAAAATTCTTATTTTCTTTTTATTTCCCGGTGAATCTAACAAACCTTTATTGGACGCTGTGCGTTCTGGCTGCGCTGACTTACCTTTCGATGCGGTCGCACAGAGCTTGCCGCGCCGCGCCGAGGTCACACCGTACCGTTTTCATCTTTAGTTGTCAGATCGAAAACTTTTTGCCCCTTTTATCCAGCGGTCGGCGCCCCAAGAAAGGCTGGGGCCAGCAGGTGTTTCTAGGGATTTGTCTTAGGACTTTAAACTTCGATGATGTGCGTGTGTGTGTGTACTATTTAATGTAACGTGAATGCGGGAGGGCGCTGCGTTTGTAGTCAAAATATTATGACGAAAATTTGTACACGATGTAGCGGTATACAATTATTACAACGATAATGGAAAATGTAATTTTTGTAGGATCTTTCTGTCGATGAGAATTGAACCTGGTGGGGGTCATGCTGTCTAAATTGACATAATTTTCCATCCATTTACGTACTGTATTTGAAAACCTCGACCTGGAAACATGTGAGTGGAATCCTCTTCATGGCGACCACCTGTCCATCGCGACCGTTTTTGCTCGGTCCGCCGGGTGGTCGCCTTGGGCAGGTTTGACTGTAATTTTATCTTAATTTCATCTTCTTTTGTTGTCCCGTTCAGATATGGAACCATTCGAACGGACCGTCAGACTGCACATAGTTGTCAACGAAGGAGACACCTTCAGAATCAGATGTGTTCCACCTGACCATTACCCATGTGAGTAGGAGTATAGATAATAGAGAATATGAAGTGTTATAAATCATAACGATGTGTTTGTCAACAATTCTGTCAATGTCTTACAGTCACCAAGATAGGCCAACGATAAGCGTTGTTAATCAAGATGATATCTTTATTATCTCCATGAAAAAGACTTTTTCATGAGATATTGTTTTGCGTGTGCTTGCTTGTGTGTTTGCGTGCGTGTATGTTTGTCCGTCCGAATGCTTAAAATCAACATAACTGAAGAACGTCTAGATGGATTGTAATTCATATTTGGTATGTGGGTAGGTGTTGGAAGGAGGAAGGTCAAGGTCGATTTTGGGCCCCTTGGTATGTGTCACTGGAACTGCAATGGCGTCTTTGTCAAAATCTTCCAAGGACAATAACTGAAGAAAGGAGCAACAGATTTTCATGTTATTTACTATGCAGGTAGCTTAGACAGTGATGTACACAATGAATTGTGGAAATTGGGACTTATTTGTTTTGTTTTGTGTATTTCAGCTGGTAAGTACAGCTGGTATAAGAATGTTCCTCACCAGTTTGTACAACCAGACAAGCGGATTTTCATCTCCAGAAAAAATGGCGACCTCTTCTTTAGATACGCCACCTTGCAGGACTCCGGGAACTACAGGTGATTCATTTTTTTCATTAATGTTATCATTTCTCTTTAGATATTGTTGTTAGAAATAAGAAAACAATAGCAGACAAAATATTCATCTATTTCAATGCTGTTGGCTAGCTATCTCGGCAAACAGCTGTTTTACTTTTCACTGAATTTTCTAAAGATACAATGAGAAACAAGAACATCCTTTGAAAACTTGCAAAGGAAACTATGATAGAATGTTCTGTTTTTCTCCAACAGTTGTGTTCTGTCAGATGACCACCCTTCTCTGGGCTACTACATCGCCCACAGTCCTGCAACGTCTGTCGTTGTGCGGCCAGGAAGTGAGTAATGTTAAAAGTCATCATAACTGCTGTGCATGTAGTAATATGTACCGTCAGAGAAATGCATTGTTCATTGTTTAAACGTCGTTTTAATGTTGCATGCGTCAGAATTTTGTCTATATACACGTCAGGTACTTTGCCATTGTCTTCGCTGTTGGTTGGTTTTACCCGTGATAATGCATGCATTGCATGCCATTTAGAATACCATTGACATTTACCCTACAATAGTTGAAACAAGATGGCCCCTAATTCTGTCCATTTTCCAATTTAGTTTTGAAGTTTTGACCTACTAAGTCACAACATCATTTACGTTGTTTGAAGCCATTTTCTTCTGATGATATTACGTTATAGGGCAAAGTTTCGTCAAAGAGTTACTTAAACCTTGTTCTTCTTCTTTCTGTCATTTGTTAGATTACACTTCCAGACCTCCCCATGTCGTCCTGTCCCCCGAGATTGTACACGCTGTAGAAGGACAGACGGTCACCATGCAGTGTTTTGATGATGCATAGTGAGTTCTTCTCCCTAGTGGTTTGCTATAGCCTTGCAGCAGAACTTCCGCGTTTGATATCTCGTGTTCTGGACATGCTATGGTCATGATTTTTTAGTGGTAGATAGCTCTTGGGAGGGAAGATGATCAACTGACATGCAAATGAGGTCCTTATTTGCATAATAAATGCCACTCGAAAAGGCTAAGATCAGTCGGCGAAGGTCGGGGAATTCTAGTTTATGTTGTGATTTTGTCACTTGTTTTACTACGAAATTTTATGTCTAGAGACTTTGAAATTCCAAAGAAGTAATTTAAAAGTAGAATTTGAAGTCTCCATTTTGCATTAAATCGATCATAACTGACCTGAAAATCATCAATATATTCTGTACGTCAGTCCTGTTTCCAAGACAGTGTGGAAGAGAAGGGCGAGAAAGGAAGACAGTGACGACCTCCCCCTGCCGGGAAATGCGGTACTGCAGAGTAACGACCACCTGTTAGTGCTTCCCAACGTGAGGCGGGAATCAGCCGGGTACTACTTCTGCAATGTGGAAAACACGCTGGGCAGGATTAGCATATTAGCCAGGCTATCAGTCAACGGTAGGTGATTCTTTCATAGCCTATATCTATTCATCTATCTATATACAGTCAAACCTGTACAAGTGTACCATCTCTACATAAGGACCACCTGGCCAATATGGTGATACCTCAGATAATCTTCCCGTTGATACCAGCATTAAGAATCCTGTGTATAGTGACCACCTGTCTATAAAGACCAAACTTCCCATAACAACAAACATAGCAACCCTGAGTGGTCTTCTTTGGCAGGTATGACTGTATTTTTTTAAAAGTAACTTCACATTGGATACGTTGTCTTCATTTCATTGCACTACGCGAGAACACACATCAACAAAGGATGTGATTATAGAAAATAATTTCTATAAACTTAAACGCACATATTTTTCAATCTGCTGCGTATATAAATGTTTGTTCTATGAATGGTTGATGAGTTCATTCAAAAGGAAACACTTTTAACTGTTAACCTATTGTTGCCGTTGTGTTACACAGTTCCTGCGAAAGTTACGGCTCTTGGTAGAGACATTCCTCTGCGCCTGGGAGAGGACATAACATTGAAGGTCACGTTCGAGGGTACACCGCCCCTGACTGTCACTTGGTACAGAAATGCAAATCAGGTAGTGACGAACAGGAAGTACGTCATCAAGGGTGACACACTGATCGTGAATGACCTGAGATTCACGGACAGAGGAAGGTAACAAAAAACACCGCTTCCTTTGTTGTTTGTCAGTTGGCTTTTTTTCATTCAAAATTGCTTCAAAATTTTCTTGTAAACCATTTTGAAAATTCGCTGGTACTAGGAAATAAGAAGCTCCGTCCCATCACATCAGAAGAAATATGAATACAATACTACCTTTGATGAAAACTGTCCATTTTCTGCAGGTACCAATGCATGGTGCAGAACGAGTACGGAGCAGACCAAGTGTCCTTTAACCTTGTTGCAATCGGTAAGTGTGTTAAAAGCGTTTCACACTTCCGAGTACGCATGCGCGGCTACAGGAATGTTGGGTAATATGTCAAAGGTGAGGGCCCATGAGACGTAAACAAAACCCTTCTTTTTTATATCTTTATTCAAATCGAGACAATGGCCGAGACTAGAACTGTTTACAAGCCAGGGGCCCTCATATTTGACATTACCCACAATTCCTGTCGCCGCGCATGCGTACTCGGAAGTGTGAAAACGCTTATTTCGACAAGGCTTCACCTACATCTTGTAATTACTGATAGCTTATGTCATAAAACATAAACTCCACGAATCAGTTCATCTTTTGTATAATGTATGGGGAAAGATTACATTCTCCTATGCCAAACTCTCCTTTACACATTGTATGTCTACAATGTACCTACCCCTATCTCGTTTAGTCACTTTTCATCCAAAGCAGTCGCTGCTAGTCATTGTTGCTTCTCTCAGTCATGTCCCTTTTGGAATTTTCAATGAATACAAATTCAAATACACAAATTACTTGTTATCTGTATCGCTATTACATTCAATCTGACCATTCCCTCTTCCCTCATGACCTCCATGAAAAGCAGCCTGCATACCGACTTGAGCTTCTTATGAATAAACAAAGGTTCAAACAAATAAACTTGTTACCTCCAGAGCCGACAATAGTGAAACCGGTGCAGAACCCCCAGACAGCCATCCTTGGTGAGGACACCACACTGTTGGTGAGATGGAAAGCCTCGACACCTTTCCGGATCAGGTGGAAACAGAGAGACACCATCGTCGTCAACGTCAACATGGATGAAAAACAGACAGTTACAATCATCAACCCCAGGTGAGATTTCAGCTGGTAACTATGGTTTACCATGTGCAATAATCTATTCGTATATGAAACTCACTGGCGGTGGAATCCATGTCTGATGCTTATATATGGTCTCAAAACAATGTTGATTTTTACCAAAATAGACACGTTATTAGAACAATGTTGGCAAACATGAATAGTCTACTGTGTTCTGCTGCTGCACTAGTAGAAATAAACTGATGGACAAAGATAGGAAAGTATACGCACCCAAAGCTATGTGCCAATTGTGCACCTTATTTTGAAGTTTAAATTTATTTTCATTATTTGGGTTGGTGTTGGGCAGTGGATCATCACAGAACTGAGTTGCTGTTCCGTGTTGAACTTTTAGGCACTTGGGATAATTCACTGCCCCCCCCCCCCCACCCCCGGACGAACAACATTTAGTTACTGTACTAAAACAACAGTAGCTAATTGAACTCATTAGCATACAACCTAGTCTTGAATTAATCTTCTTTTGAAGACTACTTCAAGACATCCTAAATTGTCTTAAACTCATTAACATATCTATTCAGAGTTTTGGTATAAAACCTGGTTTTCCAGTCGAAAGACAGACTGTTTAAAAATTGTATCCAGTTGCTTAAGTAACTATTTCTGGCGTGAGTGCTACAAAACTGACATTTGAATCATTTGTTTTACTTTATCAAATCATAACGATTTTTGTTTCATTGCAGAATGAACGTTACCAAAGAAGGGTGGTTGTTCATCAATGACGTCACAGCGGCTGATGAGGGAAATTACACCTTCACTATCTCTAACCAGTTTGGTCAGACGGAGGCGTCCACTCATCTTATAGTCATCGGTAATTCAGGCCTTCTCTGTCTTTCCTACACTACACAGATTTCTTTTTTTTTAATTATAACATATGATAAAGAGCATGTAATGGCACCCATGTATATCTAAAATGAAATACCATATCAAATTCAGTAACACGATTTTGTTTGACTGTAAAAACGTTTCGATCTATTCGCAATTATTCATTTCCTTTTCCACTTGTCCAACCTACACAATCGGGACAAAAACATCATATGTATGAATATATATATATAAATAGCAACCTATCTAGTTGCTAGAGTAACTGCTACCTTGCGTATATATCGTATTACATGGATGTGTAACGTTAACCTTCAGCGACGTATCCTATACACGTATAAAGTGTGTTCTGTGTGAGAAACAACATTTCTGAGCATTCTGATTATTCACATTTGTGCCCACAGCAGCACCAATAGGAAAACAAGCCTCCAACAACATTCCACAAGCAATTGCAGCCTTTGTCACAGTCGCTCTGGTTATGATCGTGGGAGTCGCAGTCGTTGTATGGAAGGTCAGAAAAAGGTAGGAATTTATATGTTCACTCTGCTGTCTCCTCCAATATGTTTCTATTTTTTGTGTAACGGCTGTTATTAGATAAAGATAGTCAATCTATATAATTCTATTAACCTCCCGAAATCATTCCTACATCTTAACATAGTAAACAACATAAAGCAGCATCTAACGAAATAGTACGTTCCAGTACAGTATATACAAAACATATACATGGTTGCACGAAGCAGTTCCTCAGAATATACTTTGAAAATGATTTGAGAAACCTTGCTTCCCTATGTGCGACTCGGCATGAGGAGAGTAAAGAAACAACAACATCAGGCTAGAATAGTTCAAAGAGGGATGCGTCAGATTAAAAACCAACAAAGAAGCTTCTGATTAGGCAAAGTGTGTACTTCGTGGAGGTGACAACTAAAAAATAACGGTTTTGAAACATGGTGACGAATGGCCGAGTCCTTCAAAAAGGTACTTAACACGGATCTCCTCATTCCACCCAGGTGTCAAAATGGGTACCTAACTTCGGTTGGGGAGGTAAAAGGCGGTGGAAGGAGAGGGATGGGCTCCCCGCCTTCCAATGCCGTGTCTTAGACACGGTGGATATCAACCCTACCAACTATTACCTTTTGATTACCTTCTACAACGTTTGACATTTTATCTTGCACACAGACGGAGGGACAGGGTGAGGTCACCGGCCCGGCCAGACGCGGTCATCGTCCGACCGAACGTAGACGAGGCCTTCCGAGTTCGTCTGTATATCGATGATAACGTCACAGCCAATGAGGACTTTGGAATGGACGACACACGAGCACTGACGGCAGATTCATAAAAAAAAGCCTATTTTTAAGTGGTCCTCAAATGTTGCAAACATTTTTAGATTCAGACGCTTGATGATCATACATGAAGAAAACATCACAATTGTGAAACAACATAGCGAACCTTCAATTCAAAGTGCACGAATTAAGAAGGAACTCAAGAAATATAAAACTAAAAGCAATGATGTACAGCTTTTGGAAGCAATGACTTTTGTAAGCCTATTTCTAAATGGTCCTTGAATGTTGAAAACAGTGTTAGATTCGACGCTAAATGATTATATGAACAAAACATCTTGATTGTGAAACAACATAGCGAGCCTTCAAAGTACACGAAGAAGGGACTCAAGAAATATGAAACTAAAAGCAATGATGTACAGCTTTTGTAAGCAATGGTTGGCGAATGTTAAGTGCAATATAGAAGTAGTTTTATATTTTTCTACCATCATTTGGACCATTTGTAAGGTTAAAAAAGTCATATTTGGGATAGCGGGCTATTTGATAGAGTTACCACAGTGGGACATTATCTTCGTTTGCAGCTACATTATTTAGATTTTATGGTGTGCCACGCCACCTAGTTTAAAATGGAATAAAGTCGATCTAAATTTGCCTTTACGCATCTCATTGTTTTTCCTGCCTTGCATTTATAACCTACCCCATGCCATCGACCGCCAACAGTTATTGTCCACGTTGGTAATAATTACTTTGCAGTCCTTACAAATGTGCACTGTGGGACGGAATAGGTTTACAACCAGTACAATGACTGATGTTTGAATAGTCAACAGCCAGCCATATAGTTAAGGGGCGCAAAGTTCACCAATAACACCAACAAGAGAGGGTCAAAGGGTGAACACTTGTAATTTCTGGTCCATCAGAGCACCAGAGGTTCCACTACGAAAGCTGCGTGTATGGTAACGTTTGCTTACCTTTCCTGCGCAAAAATGGACGACTTGGCGAGAGACACTGCCCTCTTACACGTTATCAACGCCTTTCCTACAGCTGTGGATATCCTTCTGCAGTCTTCAGACTGTCACCAGGTGAACACTTGCCTTCACAACATTACCACCCGGTCCTATACAGTGTGGTTGTTACTGTATCTGATGTACATTGTTTCTTACAAAGTGTAAACAGATTAGTCTCTACCAGACTCAATAGGTCGCTGGAAAAATAGTACAAATCGGCCAGAACAAGACAGGCAATATGCTGGAGGACTTAGTCGGTTTCGGAGTACAGTTTACGACGCGAGGTCGGCTAACTCCTTTGGCATGTTATCTGTCTATTTGGCCGATCTGTACTATTTTTCCAGCGACCTATGCTATGGAGTCTGATAGAGACTTAAACAGATACAGTATCAACTTGGATACAGCGTTACGTTTGTGATAGGCATACACCGTGTGTTCTAGTCAACACCATTTTATCTTGTATACGCTCTAAAGGAAGGCAAGGAGGCTGTAACTTCAGGATTCCTTTCATATTCTAAATGACGTTTTCTTAATCATCTAAAGTGTCGCCTGGTACCAGTGGCCAGTGTGTCTGAAGGAAGTTCCAGTGACGTCATCACGGATACTGTGTATCCAGTGAACGTTGCTGCTGTGGAACAGAACACCAGCAGATTACTGTGCAGGTGGGTCAAAAGCATATCAAATTTTACATCTACGTACGTATACTAACATGATTCCACCAGGGTACATAATTCCGCCACCCTGACATAATACGTCCAAACAGATCTCCAACCCAACGTCCCCCAGTATAATGCACTTCTGTGCCTAAACTGTGCATACCTTGCCGGTGCTGCTCTAGAGATCTCTCAAACCCACTGTTTTTTCAAAGTGACGGATTTATGTAACCCGGCGGATTTGGAGGTTGTACCCGCACATGAGTACGCAACTACAACACGGCTTAGAATACACCATGTCTGAATTGCCTCTGGCATGTTCCCAGATGTGTAGACCGCCATATATACTTTGTAACACGTACCGGTATTCTTTCATCATACTACACGTAGTTCAACTAGTCTAACAGAGTGTACAGATGGGAATCTTATGCAAAAAGGCATCATATCACCGAGGCAAACTATACAGATGTAGACACCATGTACCTTTTCCCTTTATTTGTGCTACATTTGTCTACAGTCTAAGCTACCATTTTGGTGAATATGGACATTACGTCTTGGACATCTCACCAAGGGAGGCATCACTATGTGAGATCTATGTCACACAAGATCCTACAGACACTTATCTGGGTAAGATGTCAACACGCACAGAATCGTCTAAGTTTGATTTTTCATTTTGATAAATGCTGTAATATCACTTCCTCCCTCGGTTTTCCTTTCATTTGTGAAATTTTATGAGGATATTAATTAATCAAACGTTTGTTTCGAATCCTGTGGAATACTTTTGCAATGCATCAGAAACACTAGTATGTCGGCAGATGTATTTTGATGTCATTTTTCAAATAAGAGTTACTCAAACAACTGGATATGATTTTGGAAACAGTTAGACGTTTCAAGTAGCATTCACTACTTTTCGTCAGTGACTCTGAGCAAGATTTGTCGAACAGCAGGTTTTAACCACGAACTAGGAATTGATATGCAAATTGAGAGAAGACCATTTTAGATAGTCTAGACCAATAGGGAAACAGATTAGAAAAGGCCAAGACAAGATTGATGTGAAAGAGACAATTAGCTCCTACTGTTTTGATATAGGAGCTAAAGCTAATTCGCGGGCAAGACTGGGGTTTAATATTTCGTTTCTTTTCCACTATACAGCTATCTGGGTTGCCTGTGGTGTGTACGCCGTGCTTGTATTAGTCCTCAACATTTTCCTGTGGGCCAGAGGGTGATTAATAACACTTTGACACAATTTGCGTTTGTTTCTTCAAGATAAATGTCTCCATTTCCATTTGATTTATTTTCTGTGGAAGACATATTAACTATGTTTGTTTCATATTGTTATTTTTTTTTTCGATAGGAGGCCCTGGTTTACAAAACTTGCTTTCTGGCGAAAAGACAACGATGACACAGAAGGGGGAAGGTCATCGCAGGTAAATAAGATTTAGATCTATCTTCAAAATTCTTGCTAAGTCGTCTTACTAATTAGAAGAGTTTGGATTGTCAAAAAAATGTATTTCTTTTTGCAGGATGTTGAAATGCAAAGTAATCCCACTGCGGAACGCGAACAGAGACCAACGGCAAAGAAAGAACGGCTCCGCTCGTTGGACACTTTTCGAGGGTAGGTTTCAAATCTTTTGCAAATTCTTCTCTACTACTGTAAAGGCAGGAATGTTCGCGGTGGTTTTATGTTCGTGGTTTTCTCGGTGAACTTTCAGCCACCGCGAAACTTTTTCCCCACCTATGACTGTAGCGCTACTATTGTTTCACACACGAACTTAAAACTACCGCAAGCACTGCATTTTCTCACTACCGCGAAAGAAAAAATACGCGAACTTAAATGCATTTACAGTAATCTCTTTTATGTTAAGTATAAAAGCTGTGGCATCACTTGCAACATCTTAAGCACATAACTCAACGCTTGGGGAATAGATTACAGAGACATTGAATGTCGACTACATAATCAATATTGAAGAAAGGGTGAAGGGAAGACTAGCCTCTCAAGTTCATTAATGCTACATGCTACATGTCTATATTATGTCTCTGTATGTTTCAGACTTTGTCTTACCATCATGCTCTTCGTGAACTTCGGTGGAGGAGGGTACTGGATCTTTCAACATCCAACATGGAACGGTAAATATCTACCAACACATGATGTATCTATTCAGATGATCATGGCCTTCATAGTTATGAATCTTTCTTCGTCTCAACTATATTTTTCTTCGGGTTAACTGTGTGAGTACTGAATTTAGTAACATTATGTGACATTGAACAGTACTTCACTCAGCATTATGTAAGCTAATGACATTACTAAATGTTGTTTTCCAGGTCTAACGATTGCCGACACAGTTTTCCCCTGGTAAGCATCTGCCAAACTGAATTTTACCGTCTGCTTGACACCTTGATTAGAAAAACAGACTTACATCTCAACTGCGTGTAACATTAGAACGTTTGTATCAGGTTAGTTTCGTTGAAATGATATTCTTTTCCATAACATAGATATTGTTCGCAAAGCTGCATCATTATACTTCAGCATGTGCCCATCAAACTGTTTGAAGCGTTCACTGGCTTATTTGTTTGTTCTATGTAGGTTTGTCTTCATCATGGGTACATCCATGGGCCTTTCGTTCAGGAGTATGAGAAAGAGAACGTCCACACGAGGCGTTGTATTCAGAGTGATCATCCGAAGCGTCAAACTATTTGTAGTGGGATTTTTCTTAAACGCTGGGCACGGTAAGAGCCAAAGATAAGGACGTTACATAACATGTTAACACGTTGTGTTTGATATATGAGATGGAATTGGCACGGTGTCTACTATTAGTCTACTACCTGGCTAAAACCCGATGTATAATTTGTAAGTACGAAACGCATGTGTATATTTACTTTAGGTCGGAATGATCTAGCCACCGTGCGGGTCCCAGGAGTACTGCAGCGCTTCAGCATAGCTTACCTGGTGACTGGTTTAATTGAATGCTTCGTTGGGAAGGATGGGAAGCCTTCTGATGCACAGTCACGTCTGGTAAGAACTTTCTTCCTGGCTCAGAAATAAACATTCCACGAAGTTTCAGCTTGTATCAATACATTTGTTACTAGACCTAGAGAAATGTACATTTAGAATCACATAACTTTATGCGTCTATGCTCAATTTGAATACCACATTTTAGTTGATAATATCAGTTCATTTGGTAGACTAACGTTTACGAAATGTCATAATACAACATTTACTTCGTTATTTAGCCTTCGAAGTCAGTAGACGCCAAAAGACCAAATGAAAATTATAATATGGTATCATTGTTACATGTATGGTATTGTGTGGCACCGTGTTACATTGTGTGGCATCGTGTGGCGGTAGGGTGTTTCGCCTTCAACCGAGAGGTACCGGGTTCAATACCACTGCTATTCCCCGATGTTGTGCCCTTGGGAAAGGCACTTTACACGACTTTCCTCACTCCACCCTGAGTTCCATGGGTACCTGTCTTCGGTTGGGGAAGGTCGTATTGAGGTCACCTGCTGGCGCCGAAAGGCAGCCGCCCAGACCCTTGCGACAATTCCACAAAGTGCAAGTGTGGAGCAAAATATGTATCTGTTCTGTATTATATGATTGTAAACCCTGCAGCAATTCAGCACTGGCTGCCATTGCACGGGTAATTTCTGACTAATAAACCATTATTATTATGTATGTTTAGACCAACCCAACGCTACAGAAGATTCACAATGCGCTGAGAGACGTTCTGGATAACTGGGCACCCTGGATACTCCATCTGCTCATCCTCATCATGCATCTCATCATCACATTTCTACTTCCGGTCCCAGGATGTCCAACGTAAGTTGGTTATCATTCCATCTACTAGCTAGCAGAAACAAACTTCAAATCTGAACACAGAATATTTGTACAAGTGCAAAATTGTTAAACCATGGCTATAGGTTTGCACTTGGTAACATAGAACAGGGAACAGTCTTGTACCCAATAATTTATTGAAATACGTACCATATTTTTTTTATCTTATCGATTTCCGTTAAAGGCTATCATAATCTATTTTGTTACTAGCTATGGACGGTCGAATTTGATAATAGTGCATACAGTTCGAAATATGCCTGTTTGTTTTCTTGTTTGTTTGTTTGTTTACTTGTATCAAACGACTCTTAATTATAAAGATGTGGTTGAATGTAGACAAAGACGTATTGTATTTGACATGTAGGGGTTACCTGGGCCCAGGAGGACCGTTACTGGGGGATGGAGCGGAGTATCTAAACTGTACAGGCGGCGCTGCAGGGTACATAGACCGACTGATGCTGGGCAGCCACATGTACCAGACACCTACCGTCAGGGTAAGGACTTAGGGCACTTTCATATCCCCTTTCCACTTGGGCGACTACCTCGCTGCGACCGCGTACTGAGACCTGAAATTTGACAGCTTGCTTCACAGATGAGAAATGAATTTTCTTACGCTTTGTTTGTTTTGTTGTCATACATTTGGCACGATATTCAAATTATGAAATCATGGGTTACACATATACAACTTAGGTCGCAGCGAATTCGCAGCGCGATCGCCGTCTAGTGGAAAGGGGACATTAATAACAGTAATGGACTCGTAGTACACGGTCACGGTTTTAGGGTCTCGTCACATTTACCGTAGGATATTCGTACGGTTGCAAACGGAGGCAATTTTGGAACAGTTTCTGGAGTTTTTCGTACAACATTTTGTTGTCCTGTTACCGAAAGGGCTGTCTTAGATCATTGTCCGTGGTTGGTTCTGTCAAAGCCTGCTTGAATGTTCTATGGCATCAGAGTTGTACGACGTCAAACGACGAATGAATGTAGCGGTGTCGTAAGCCACAATGGAAAGCCTGTATCGTTAAGAAAAGTACCACATATTAGCCCTCAGTCAACTTTTCTTTCATATGAATCAATTGCTAGGTATATAAGGAGTTCTTTGTCTCTTTTCTTATGATGTAGGTTCTTTACAAGACACAAGTAGCGTTTGATCCCGAAGGAATTCTTGGCTCTCTGACAACGATTTTCAACTGTTTCCTTGGTCTACAGGTAAATACTTAATAAAAGATATGTCATGACTTACCCGAATTGACACAGTGAACTCAGAAGCTATGAAAATTCTTTAGAATTTATGAGTTATTCTCAACGCATTCATTGAAAGGGCAATCTTTTGTGGTAGGTTTGAAATTCCTATTTATACGTGAATCCCCTTTAAATATTTTCTTACAGGCGGGAAAGATTCTTGTTCACTACAAAGATCACGGCAGCAGAGTCGGTCGATGGGTCATATGGGCAGTACTAGCAGTAAGTGGATATTAATGCATAGGAAAAATGATTTAACTCTTTATAGTAAATACCTTAATGATACCCCGAGCAAAATGAGACACTGAAGTATCCAACACCAATTATATCTATAGTCTGCTGGTACTGAATGTTGTTTGTTGTTACTACAGGGTGTCTTGGCCACGTTGCTGTGCAAGGGGACCAAAAACGATGGGTGGATTCCTGTCAACAAAAACCTGTGGTAGTGTATTTATATGAAATATATGAAGATATATGAAATATGACTTTAGATTTATTTTAGGTCAACCATCGGTATAAGACATTCTATATGAAGTAGTTCACTTAACACTTCAGCTAATACGAGCTCATCTCGAAAATTGAGCAAAAATAACATTCTTGACATTGTGTAGACATTATTATGAGTTTATCACTGACCATTGTTACGTGTGTGTCTTATTGAGACTGCTGTTTTCCCATCCTTCCATTTGTGTATTTCTTCCGTAGGTCCCTGTCGTACGTGTTAGCCCTCTGCTCCATGGCTTATGTGCTGCTGGCTCTGTGCTACCTGGTTGTGGACGTTAAGAAGTGGTGGTCTGGATGGCCATTCTACTGCTGCGGTACGGCTTACTTCTGTTAAAGTTACTCCATTCTACACTTTAAGTATCCTTTGGCTAGTAAGTTATAATTCAATAGATAGTTCAATCAAGAGCAACGTGTCTAAAACATGCATCAATGCAATGCATAGAATAGTGCTGGTATGATAAAATACGCAAATGAAATCTTCTTCTGAAAGCTTTTATATACACTTACCTTCCCTGATTTCGTTTCAGCACCAAGGGCAGTGCCATGTATATGTAGGGCAACTTATCAGCAGAATTACAGTTGCCTATTCAAATGATATCGTGTATGAATTCTGAATTTTTATCCAAAAGAATCTGAACTCTTATCGGTTTGGATGGTCCTACCGTGTTTGACTTGGGTCTATTCTATTCATAAGACAACTTGAATGATATGTGACGGAAACTATGAACATTTTTTTTCTTCACAAGGCATGAACTCTATCCTGCTGTACGCCGGACAGAACATCCTGTACGATTATTTCCCGTTCTACTGGCGCGGAGTTCCTCTGACCCATCCGCATCTCCTGACCATGCACCTGGTGGGCACCACTCTCTGGGTCATTATAGCAGTCTACCTGCACCACGTCAAGTTCTATGTCAAGATATAACAACAGTGTCACACATGATTTTTACAGGTCTGCGTAGCAAAACCTATGCTGGATCCCTTGGCATGTGTGGTGGCCACCATCTTGAATTGTGACGTCACAGGGTCGCCATACTATTTTATTGGAAGGGGTGTTTTTTGGGGTCGCTAGCGTTCTCTCTATTTTTAACAAATCGGCACACAACTATCACATATTCAACTCAAATAAGAATTCAACACCAATTCATATTTATAAAAAGACCCCGCAATCGCTAAACTAACATAGCAAACCTGAAGCATATGTAGCACAAATACTTAACTCTAGTTTTTGTATGATTTCCTTCTTTCAGACCCTTGTCGTGCCTAGTGGCACATATGAAAGCAAGTTTCCTTGCTGTTTCAGTAGCAGGATATATTTTCACAAGAAAGGGTTGCTAGCCCTTCCCCTTTAACGTGCTCGAGGCACCTCCTCAAACACGGGACCCCAATTTTACGTCCCTTTCGAAAGACGGGTGCAGCCCCAACCGAGAGGTCCTGTCCCAGAACTTAAACCAGGGTCTCCCAGTTACCAACTAGTTGGTACCAGGGGCTCAACTGTGAGGCTGCTACCTGTTGATCTATAACTATCATAACGGCTGAATTGTGTGCCAAGACTGTTCTACAAATATTCATATTAATTGGCTATCATATACTAGTACTGGAAGTGCGATATACACGTGTTCTGTAAATAGAGTGTGTACAGCTACAGTACTTAATATTAATGGAGACTACAGACAGCTAACTGCGGAATAGTACCACATGCGTACTACGATACTACCATCGCTTCTTGCTACACTGTAACATCGTTATGGTTGCACTATAAGCATGTAAGTAACAAGACAGTATCCAATGTAGAAATCATGTCAGAATTAGTATCCAATGTAAAAATCATATCAGAATTGATATCAGCAAAATGATGAAACAGAAACATTTTCCCATGTAGTAAAGCATCTTTATCAATTCTCAACATCTGGAGAAAGAATCTATTACGTGTTTGATATTTACAAGCACTGGCCACCAATTGCAATTCAAGTAAGGACAATTAATTCTGTAACCTTCTTCTTGATGATGACCCATTTAGCAACCAAATTTGTAATGATTATAGTAGAAGTCAACAGAGCGAGGGTTAAACATTGACTTTGTATGCCTCTAATAAGGACTAACAAAGACGTGTATGTATTTCAAGTTTAACCTTATTGTTTCATAATCATTCAACATATTTACGTGTACATAACACAACTTTATCAAAGCTTCAACAAATGTTCAGCCTCATTAGAAAAGTAATTACAGACTTGAAGCTTTTCCTCTCAAATTCGCCGAACCCTTGTAACGCTAGTGTAGGCATGCCTATTTGTACTTGAGTGTAGCATTTTCATGATATTAAGTTACAAGGTGAAATATCATAAACCAACATCAACAGAGTAGACTAGCATAAACACAGCAGTTTCCATATCAACTCAATGCAACATCACAATTTGGCAATGTTATCATTCATAATGTCTTCAAGTAAGACTAATCAAGTAAGGCACATTCTCAAATCAACAACGTGTAATACACTAGAAAGGTATACAGTAACAGGAGGGTAATTTTTTTTCTTTCTCACAGAAATACATTGTATGCAAAAATACAGTAACAACACTCAACAGCGTCGGATTTTTTTCAATTATGCAGGTATATGTTTTTTCATAAGGTATGCAGGTATATGTTTTTTCATAAGGTAAGCATGTTGAGCAGCAATTTACAAGTCGCAAGTCTGTTATAAGAAGTTATTACAAATATTTACTTGTAATCATTGAATTGTGAACAAGTTTAATGAGGCACACATCAATTGCATGCTTATTAGCTGCAGAGATGATTTGCAATATACATATATCGATATTGTTGTCATTGTGTATTAAAGACAAGATGTTCACTTTGCTATTCCAATCAAACTTGTGTCATACCATGTGTTTACCATTATAACATGACCATTGACTGTAAAATTTCATTTTTGTGTGCTGCTGGCTACATTCATATTGTACCTTTCAAAAGGTGCAACGATGGGTACCTCACTTCATGGACAGTTTGTCTTCAAAGCAGCATAGAGGGCAAAATAAAGTTACAAACGTGAAGGTATTGTGTGAAGAGGGTCCATCTCATAAATAAGTGGTCAGTTTTTGTGTCTAAACAGTCGTTGTTTCAAATGATAAACTGTACCACTATTTACAACAGAAATATGTTGATTTTTGAGATGACCCCTAACAAATCAGATCTAACTTAAAACAATGCTGAGCACCAGAGAGGACCAAGTAAGATAAATAATAACATGTACATCTGTTCAGAATTGGGCATAATTCTATACAGCATTTTAAAAACACTATCATGACCCCAAAAATTACATGCAAATTTCAAATTCAGCCATAAATTTCATCTTTAATCAGCTATATATCTTACGTCAATGCAATACACCCAATGTACATTATATTTTAATCAATCTTCCAAATAATACTTGTAGGAAGAAAATAATTTGCTTCTTTAACACTCATCACTTAATGCTACTGATTTTACAATAATGGCACAAAGTGGTGGATTAAAGTTTTCTCAAGTAATATTTGGCATTTCCAAGCGCATAGTCACCACACGAGGCACACAAGAATATCTTTAGGTCATCAGTGATGGCCTATGTTCCACTCAGCTTTAGAATTAGATCACAAATAAATTACACAACAGGTAGAAAGAATGCTAGATTTCTTGTGCACAATGCATCTCTTTTCCTAAACTTTAGGCATGCTGACTTCCAAGTGTATCAAAGACACCTAGACTGACTTGCAGAAAACTTGAGCCTAATATTTCTAGGCTTTTATAAGAAATTCTCTTGAATTACATATTAATATTTCATCTTTCCCATGCTTATACAATTTTACCTTGAGTTCATACATGAATGTAGAAAGCTGTACCCTGAAGTGAAAAGCCTTGATGTTCTCAGAATCATCAAATAGCAAACAAGTTCACAAGAAAGCACAGAGAAGCAAGTCCCAGCTTGCCAATGCTAACCCTACACCAACAGAAGCTGCAAGATTTGTTTACAATATCAAAGATTTTTTTTCCCTGTAGAAATCTCGGCCTACACATCCAGCATGTCTTCATCGCTGTCATCATGGTAAGGCCTGACTTCTTCCAGGTGGTTCTCATCTGCTTTGGGTTTGGTTTTCTGGAACGGAGTCAAACAAAGGATAGTTAAAAATACTTTGTACAGTACAAGTCATGTAGATACACTGTACATGTATACGTGGTGCAGTTTAGTTAAACATATCTATTTACAAGTTTTAACTTAAAGCACTTGAAGAAATTGTTCACAGTACTAGTGGCCATTATAGTTCGGATTCTTAATCCTTGGCGCCAAAATGGCAGCCTCCAGACCCTTGCGATTCAGGCCCGATCAATGGGAAAAACAATCTAAGGGACCACCAAAAAAGTATACCATATCCATAAAGGTCAACCGGTCCTTATGCACAGATGGTCACCACTATACACACACGTCAGGTTTGACTGAAGTACAATAGAATATTCAGTCACAGATGAACAAGAAAGGAGATTGATTCAGTGGGAGATCTTAATTTTTCACGAACCTTTTTTCTCTTTGCTCTGTTTTGTTGATGGGACTCAGCATCAAACTCTACCATAAAGTCGTCTGACGCCTCTTCTGATTGGCTGTTGCCACTCTCCTCATCGCTGTCGAGTCCACCCATCAGCAGCGTACCATCCTCGTCACCATTGGACATAAACTGGGGGATAGAAGGTCATGATAAGTCCAAATGAGAAATTATTCTTGTGGCATAAAATACAAGTGTTGTGTACCAGTTTGGTCAGTACTCAATGTCCTAGATCAGTACAAGTCGTAGTATCCAGTACAAGTCATAGTAAGTGCATTTAAGTCCGTGTGGTTTTCATTTCGCGCTAAGGCAAAAATGGAGTGTGGTTTTAAGTTCGCGGCAGCGCTATAGTCACATCATAACCGCTACACAATATTGGACAAAAATGTTTGGGGTGGCTTTAAGTTCGCGGTGAAATGGTCGCTGCGAAAATCGCAAACATAAAAGCACCGCAAACATTTCTGCATTTACAGCTGCTGCTGTGGGGGTTCCTGACATAGGTGGGCGGCAGGCAGCTAGTCTTCACACTGTGTTTCCAGGCAGCTCTGTCCAGTGGGTCAACACTGGTGAGGCTGTACACTTTGACGTCTTTCTTGATACACTCCATTACACTGTAACCTAGTATCTGTATTGACTGGACCTATTGCAGAGGTGGCATGTCATAACTATTAATTCATGTATTTAGACCTTTAGCATGATTAAGTTGGGGATCTGCTCAACCATTGAGCCTGATAACTTGACATCCCAGTCGGCTGTAACTCTACCAGTGGCATGAAAACCTATGTTTAGAAAATTAGAACACCTACTATAGGTTAGAGACATTTTGCTTACCTTAGTATATCTGTAGGTAGGGTGACTATAATCTCCTCTTCTGCAGCAAGACTTCATTTTGAGTACAAATGCTTGTCTGAAATAGGGAATAAAGAATTACTGTAGCAAAGGACATGAAAGAAAAGACATTTAACATTCATCTGGAAATAAAAATCAAATGATCCTGAATACATCTACCAATCAAAGTGAAAATATACCACAGAATTTGAACGGAGATGCCTGATTATTTTGTGACAAAGGCTCTACATTACCAAGCAGAATAACAGTAAGTAACTGTTTTATTACTTCTGGAGAAAAGCGACTACTGGCTAAATCCTTCTGAATCATTGATTTTCAGTAGAAAGAACAAATGTAAAGAGACAGGAAAAAATTAACAGGAAACAAGCAGAGTAACTTCAATTAAAACATAAAGACAGGCACTATAATAGCGCAGCTTTATCGTACTGTACAATAAGCCTGGATTTATAATTTTATGTTATACCTGGGCCGCGAAAACGTTCGATACGGGTGTTCTGGACCGTGTGATAATTTTCCGTATCACACGGGCTTCAATAGAATATATAGAATGCATTTTGAGCGCGCCGAATACCGGATTCGGAGGTTGGAATCAATGTTGTAACAGTTTTTTGTTCGAGGACACAAAACTCCCTCAACTTCTGGTGCATTCCGCATTGAAATGTGTGTTTTCTCAGGTGGCTATGACATAAATAAAATACAACACGGTGTATTCCGCATCACCCTTGGTCCCAGTCCTCCCGCGGGTCGGATTGCCCTCCGGCCTACGGGTGATCCTACCCGTGGTCAGGCTGGTACCTCGGGTGATACGGAATACAACATGTTGTATTCTATATGTACAATAAGTCTGGGTTTAAGTTCTTCCTACCTTCTCTCCTGTTTGTGAAAGATGATGACTAGGACACAGATGACGACTATTGCCAGCATTATCCCAACAACAGTGGCAGCAGAGCTTTTATGCTGGCTGATAAAGTGGTGAATTCCTGTGCCATCGTCCGGCAGGTCTTGCTCAGGTGGTGGGATGGAGCTAGACAAACACACAAGATATAAATCATCATCATCATCATATAAATCATATCATGGAATAATGGAAAACATCTGGGCTATTACGTCTAAACACTTGCTGAGGGGTGTACACATTCTTTATATATCGTACAAGGGCTCGCCCCGTCCTCTGCTGCAGAGGTCGACGGATGATGATGATGATGATATATCTTTTAAATCATGCACAGTAGCATTTCTCTGAATTCCTTTCTCAGATAATAAGGGCACCATGATGTGATAAGGTTTACATTTCTATCTGTCACTGTCACAATACTTTTTTAAAGCACATAATGGAATGTACACAATGCCACATATTACTGTCTTAGTGTATAATGTTACATGCCGTAACTTTTAAGTAATAATCATAAACTTGTTATGAATTCTAGATGTCTAAAATCTGTCTAAATTCAATGCATTCTAATGAAGACTTTTAAATAAAAGGTTGAAACCGGTAAATCGATGTGTCTCAGCCAACGTCCTCCTGACGCCCAATCGATCTGTCTAAATTCAAATTGACCAATGAATGTTTCAAGCAGATGGATGTACAGATGAAGACTTACACACTTTCCTCCACATCATCCTTCAAACAGGCCACGTTGGTGTACCAGTTAAAGATGTACTCACAGTCGTGAGACTCAGAAAAAAACTCCGGCTGGCCCTGTAGAAGAGGGATATAAAAATACCATTTCAAAAAAGAACAAGAAATGGCTATGCCTCCAAATATCAGAGTTGTTAAGTTACCTAGGATTGATGTGTTCAAAAATTCGTATTTTCCTAGAACTATCATTATAGAGAACTATCAGTTGGGGATCCTCACTATATTTGTAAATAGCATGAAACAACGACGCAGTTGGATTTGCAAAGGTCATTCAGTGTAAATGTAACCAGCTGCTGCCGTGCTGCGTGCCTGCCAAGCTGATGCATTACACCGAAGGGCAGTTATACCGAAGGCTATACAGATACAGAATATATATTGATATATTGAAACTGACAGAAAAATCTAACAAATTGACAGTAAAAATAACACTTAACTTACCTTTTGAATGTAATCGGAACAATGGAAGATAATGGTGGTACTGGTCTTCTTTTCTTGTCTTCTCCCACATTTTGTATCAGAAAGAATCTGAACTTCTAGGGCTCCATCTGTAACAATGAGAATGTTACACACTCAGTCATTTGATTTCTGTCATACTCATGAAGACTATGCTATGATTGCCAAACTTCTTAATAAGTGTTCCCGTCTTAAATATTGAAATGAAAAGCTAAACGTACATATGAGACAATATAGATTCTGAAGTATATCAGGTCACAATGAAGAATTAGCAATCTTACAAAGTTTAACACTTATACAAGAGAGTAACATTTAGATAAATGCATTTGATCTAAAACAATCACAATTAATGGGAACGTGCCAGGCCCCATGCATGAAATGCGCGTGGAAAATTTGTCTCTCTACTATTCAACACTGCCTTAGTTACAAACCACAATATTTGACCACATGTGAACACCATATTTTTAAACACATCGATCTGAATAACTGCACATGAAAGTCGGCACAAAGAAGGTATTAATAACAATGTGAATCTTACAGTTTTTATTTACCTTGCATGTAATAATTGATCATGTTTGGTTTGCCCAGAACTTTCATGAAGGAGTCTTTCTCCTTGACTTGGCAAACGGCAGCACCCCTACATGTGTCCTCCTGTATGCCAACATCGTCCATCCTGATATAGTACACGTACACGTCCCTGTTAGGTCTCAGGTCACCGGTCACTCTCCAGGAGTTACTGTCGGGGGAAAATACGTAGTACTGTAAATGCAGACATGTTCACGGTGGTTTTATGTTCGCGGTTTTGGCGGTAAGCTCTTTGCCGCAAACTTAAAATCACCTCAAACATTTTTCTCTCTGTTTCTGTAGCACTACTATTGTTTCAAACGCAAACCTACCGCAAACACTCCATTTTCTTCCTACCGCAAAATTAAAACTGAAGGAACTTAGATGCATTTACAGTAAGTAGAAGCAAAACTGTCTTGAATTGTTTGCAATGGTTTGTCCTTAGAATATTGTTGGTAACACAGGTCTCCGAGCATATTTCAAAGCCCATATTCAGATGCTATTTTGAACAAAGTTACAAAGGACATATTAATATTTTGACACAGTACAGTTGCTGTGAAATGCAGTGGTGTTAGAGTAGCAAGCATAATTATGCAGAGTTTCCCTGGCAGACTCGCATTGGTTAGTAAAGATTTTTGAAATTCAGAACAAAATCCCTAAATCTGTCAAACAAAACAGATCCCCAGTCTACAGTGTTCCAATTCAGCCAGACAAAGCTTAATTTTCAGGCAACAGAAAACAACAATCATGATAGAGAACTCACCCATTGTTATTGTAGAGTTGTGAGATGGGGATGACACTCTGGGAAAAGGGGTCTCTGATCTTTCCACTATCATCAGGTGTGACAGCCTGTCTGTGAATAAAACGATAAAAGCAAATTTAGTCTTGAAGACAAAAGTTACCAAAAAAATACAATGATTGTGACTGTACAAAAGCGTTGGAATTTGTAGTGCATGACATTGTGTAGTAAACATTGTGCAAACATTTTAATTGGCAAATAATCAGGGCTGTCTCTCACTTTGAATTTTTTTCCATCACTCATTGTATGGGAGGTAGATGATTGTTAAATCTGTCATTTTGTTTGTTTGTTTGTTTGAACCTTTGTTTATTCATGATAAGCTCAAATCGGCACGCAGGCCGCTTTTCATTGAGGTCATGAGGGAAGAGGTAAGGGTCAGATACAATATAACAGAGATACACAGTCATTTGAGTCCTAATAACTCTATCAACATATATCATTACATATCTATGGTACAACAATATACAATTGCTACAACATGCAACATATAGTAGGGCAAAAGCTGGTTCATGGTCCGTGTCCGTTTGTTTAGTTCATTTCCGTTACTTCAAGAGTCTCTTAAAGGAGGTCAGATTCGGATCCGTACGTGTGTCTACAAGCTTACGAAACCCATTTTCATCAATTTCATATCCTGTAGTTCAGATTTTTGGGATGGACAGGGTACAAATTTTTTCTGTCCCAACAAGCAAATTTCCATCCCGGACAGAGGGACAGGTCCTGGAGAAAGCCCTGCAAATGATTTAATATCATTCTCTATGATTAAAGACTTTACCTCTCTGTTGCACAAGCGATGGCGGACCTCCAGTTGACCACAAAGTGGCATCTCCCGTCGCTGTCTATACTGTGCAGCTGTGGTCCTCCCACCGTGGAGCCGCAGGAGAACTGGATCTCGATGGAGGCCGAGTCGCTGTTAGACCTGCGTGAGTGGTCGTCACACACCCCTGCCTCACCCTCACTGTACACAACCTTCAACCCTGTGTCTGAGGGTATAGAAAGAGGGGACAAATATGTTTAAATGGTCAGTAAAATACATGTATATGAATATAGGGTGAGGAGATGTCATTTTTCCCCATTGGAAAAAAATTAAGATCATACATTGCAATAATTATTAAAACAGAGAACTGAAACAGTAAATAATTATGATTGTTGTTAACCGAAACTGCTTAGAAAAAGCCCATGTTGACAGTAACCTAAAGATCACTTGAAAATAAAACAGTTGTAATGTGATCCTTTCAAGACTGTATGTACAGCAGATTTAGATTTTAGATTAAGTAGATTTCTGAATAGCTCCTGTCCTTGGTGCTGAAACGCAATCAAATCTCAAAATAAAACAGTAACTGTTGTAAAACCCTATGTGATCCTTTCAAGACTGTATGTACAGCAGATTTAGATTTTAGATTAAGTAGATTTCTGAATAGCTCCTGTCCTTGGTGCTGAAACGCAATCAAATCTCAAAATAAAACAGTAACTGTTGTAAAACCCTATGTGATCCTTTCAAGACTGTATGTACAGCAGATTTAGATTTTAGATTAAGTAGATTTCTGAATAGCTCCTGTCCTTGGTGCTGAAACGCAATCAAATCTCAAAATAAAACAGTAACTGTTGTAAAACCCTATGTGATCCTTTGAAGACTGTATGTACAGCAGATTTAGATTTTAGATTAAGTAGATTTCTGAATAGCTCCTGTCCTTGGTGCTGAACACAATCAAATCTCAAAATAAAGCAATAACTGTTGTAAAACCCTATGTGATCCTTTGAAGACTGTAGCTACTGAACAGCAGATTTAGATTTAGTAGATTTCTAAATAGCTCCTGTCCTTGGTGCTGAAACACAATCAAATCTCAAAATAAAGCAATAACTGTCGTAAAACCCTATGCGATCCTTTCAAGACTGTAGCTACTGAACAGCAGATTTAGATTTAGCAGATTTCTGAATAGCTCCTGTCCTTGGTGCTGAAACACAATCAAATCTCAAAATAAAACAGTAACTGTTGTAAAACCCTATGTGATCCTTTCAAGACTGTAGCTAATGAACAGCAGATTTAGATTTAGTAGATTCCTGTCCTTGGTGCTGAAACACAATCAAATCTCAAACATTGCTTTCAAAGAGCTTTTGTTCTGTTACATTATGATAAGTTTGTAACACAAGTTTATGATAACATGTAAGATGTGCTTACCATCCACGTTCATAGTCTGAGAGCTGACCACTCCCAGATTATCAACTGTACCATCAGGCCTCTGTCTACAGGCAGCAGCATTGGGGTCACATCCTGTAGAGAACAGAAATAAAGGCATGTCATAATCAGTATCAATAAGTCTTTGACAAAATACACTGAAAAATGTGTTGATAAAGCTTAGACATCCAGGTAATAAGATACGCAAAGCAACAGTTACTCCTGCAATATGATTGGATACGTTTTTGAAAAGGTCAGACATTTCAGGTATCATCTACTACTTTACTCAGTGATTGGAGGAAGATCTTACTAGGTTCACCAGGTCTCTACCAAAAACTATGAGTTTACATATATCATGTAAATGATGGAAGTGCATTAAAACAAATTTGAAAAGGTAAGCAAATTGATTTGCTTTCTTTCCGTATGCACATCTTTGCAAACAAGCTGACTATATGAACAAATATACATGTAGGACAACATATTAATACTAAATTTCTTTGATTCATAAAAAGATCCTCCAAAACCACAGAATGAAAATTCTGCCAAAATCTTTGCAGTAGATACAGCATTTGCAGTGCTAGAATTGCCACTAGCTGATAGAAGTGAAAATAAAAGAAAACCATATTACATACTTGGTGGTCCCTGGTGCACAGGCTGACACAGGTTGAGGTAATACTTGTTGCCAAACTTGTCCCTGAACCTCCAGCTGTTGGTCTCCTGTGAGAGGAGGTTGAGATCGTAGGTCTGTCCGTTCTGGTTGATGGCGCAGGGCTGACTGGCCGGCGGACAGGCTAGGGATGTCTTCCACATGAAGGTGTACAAGCATCCTGTCACCTGGAGAAAAAGAGAGACAATGTAGAATAACAGTTTTTTCTTAATTTGTTTTTAGACTGATTTTATTCACATCTTTAACAAAATTATACATCATACATAATTCAAGACAATTATCTAATAATAAAACTTTGCATGTATTATACATTATGAACTATGTACAAAATCAAACATATATATCAATAATGTTCTAAGATGTCTTTTGTACATTTCTAAAGTGCTGTCAAAAAATGTGAAAATATTAGACTTAGGACTGATTTTCAGGTGAAATATTAACAATATGCATGAAAAAGTATCTGGCTGAAAATATGTTATCAAAGAGAATCCTGGAAAGTTTTGCCAACTATATTATGAGAGTCAATTATAGCAGTTGGAAGGAAAGCTGCTCAACTAAATTGGATGTGGGGATTGTGGACATTTGTACATGTACTTACACTGAATATAGCAGGCTGGCTGTTCTGTTCATCAGCACACTTGAATATGATGTTGGTTCTGTACTTCTCACTGCCTCTACATGTCGTCCCGTCACTGTAGGACAACGTCAGAAGATTTCCCTCGTACTTGAAGGTCTGGGTGTTAAACTTGCCGGCTGAGATCTTCTTCCCATCTGCTAGGGTTACGCACACGGCAGTGTCAGAGTCACATCCGGATCTGGGAACGGTGCCACAGACGTTCAGGCTGTACTTACCACCTTGCACATTGTCCTCCACCTAAAGATATGATAAGAAACAGATCTTAGGTACTACAAAATGATGTACCAGAAAATCAAAGATAGTCCAAGACATGCATTGACTGCTTGCCAAGTACTACCCAACATTTACTTCCTTCTACGTACTATATCTGATCCCTCTATTATGGAATACCTCCATTAACTTTCATCTTTACAACATTGGAAAACCTCTTCTTCGATACCCCCAGATGACCCCATCAGGGGCAAAGTTAGGGAGAGGGAGGGGAGGCCCTGGGCTAGGGCAGGCCTCCAGTCTCGCTCTGAACAACCAAACTGAGAATGGTGTTACAAATGAGGCAGGCAGGGCATTCCCTGTTCTTGCAACTTTTCACTTAGTCTAGTAAGAGCTGTAACTACAGTAAAATCTTAAACTTGATGATGTACAGTAGTTATTTGCATGTTCCATAATATAATGATGGCGGCCATCTTGGTTTTGTCGCAATGCTGAGGACAGTGTGTTATCGTCTTTTTCAGCCCAAAGTCCACTATCTATGAAGGGCTTTGGCTGGTTTAAAACAAAAAGGTGTTGATTTCTTCGTTTCAATTGAAAATTTAGCGAATTTTATGACAGTGACACTGTGTTTTTGTGAGCTTCCAGGGCTCGGATTGAGTTCTTGGGCTCAAAATCTAAGGTTGCACACGGCGCTACCTGGGTCTATAGAATTAACTTGGGCCAACCGAAATATTGTTGCGCTGTGCAACTGCGCAACCGGGTATTTTGCACCCTGCTATTGCATTCATAAACCACTACTTTTAATAATTAAAACTTAAGAGAATGCAGCATGTCTTAATTGTTACCTCATATCCGTTATCCCCAGTGCTCCTGAGACTGGTGAGGTTAAAGGTGTACTTGAGGGCTGGATCTGTGTAGGTGCACTCTGTGGTCTGGAGAGGCTTGGGGGCCGCACACACCACGTTTGTCTTCCACTCAAAGAAGTACACACAGTCATCTGTCTTGTAGCTGAACTGTGGGCTTCCCTGGAGGGAAAAAGAAAACACAAGTTTACAGAAAACTGCTTGGAAAAGTACTACAAGACGAGTAACTTTGTGAAGGTTAGACATCAATGAAAGTAAAATAAGATACATACGATAACAGTTACCCAAGCTATTTGGTAAACGAAATCTATCAAGTTTCCTAAGTAGCTGTCTTCTGTTGGTTACACTCTTTATTACACAGGGAAATACATGAGGCCGTAATCAAAAGGATGGAACTTACCGTTACAGTAACAGTTATAATTTTTTACTCAACAACTGTCTGTTAAAGACTAATAGATACATAGTTACTGTAGTCATCATCGAAGCTCATCTGTGTTGGTAGTAATCATAGTACAATTGCCAAAAATTGTTACTCAAGCAACTGGATAAAATTTTGAAACGGTCAAATGGATGTCATCAACATAGTACAATTGTACTGTATAGTTTATTACATAGTAGTTGTAGATATCATAATCAAGTTACTGATAAATTCATATTTCCTAAAAAAAGGTGTAAAAAAAGCATCTCACCACTGATGTTCCCTGTTCACAGCGGAAGACAATCTGAGCAGTGTTATTGTAGTCAGGGTTACTCTCACACTTGGAACCGTGCTTGTAGATGATTGTGATCTCCTTCGTGACTGGGTTGATTTTGGGCTGTTCAAACACTCGGCCAAGGCTCTGTAATGTAGAACATCAAATTAGTGAAAAAAACAGAATTTGCGCTCATCAAGTTCTTTTAAATCCTTAATTATCAAGTTGAATTTACAATATACGTCTTGCATAAACAAGATACCAGTAGTTAGTCATACAATGAAACAGTATAGAAAGGTGGCCAATTCACAAGAATTTAGTGACTGTTCGGAGGAAATACTTTTGTAATTGAGCAAGTCATCACTTGCAAACACATTTAACTTAACTGCTTTCCAGGTATGTAGCAACTGCAAGAATTAATGGCGTTGAATGGCTGAGTGCCTTAGAGGCTAGAGGTAAAAAGTGGTGGAAGGAAAGGGATGGGCTCCACCTTCCAATACTGTGCCCTATATAGACACAATGGTAAGAACTCACTCCCCCTACAGCCTCAAAAAAGGCTATAAAAAGTGACTATGCTTACTAGTACCTTTACCTTACTGTCCTACATTGTAGTTATTATCATACAGACTTACATGTGTGATATAAGCAACAAACATACCACAGGATTTTTGTTGTCTTCCTTCATACACGCGGAAGCCCCCGGCGGACATCGGACACCAGGGATGGGGTTCAGAGGTCGGCAGATGTTGATGTAGTACGCCCCGGTCCCTCCTATTGAGGGCGCCATGAAGTGACCTTCAGCCTTGATCAGTGGGGAAAGGTCAAAGGAGTTTGTTCCATTGTCCACAATGCAAGGGACCTGTGGGAACATAGAACATGATACAGGAGATGTAAAATTAACTGTTCACAAACAGGATCCATACAATACATGGACTTCAAAGTTGCAAAAGTTCAAGAACAGAATCAACCAAAAATTTATACATTTACTGATTTAGACAATTATGTTGTGATTAGAAATATATTTTTTGCGGTAACCTATTGCAACAGGCATTCCGTTTATAAATTTTGTGATAACCTTATCTTCTGTGTGTGGTATTCTTCCCACTTTTTAATATATTTGAAGAGACAATATTCACTACAAATAAAACCTATTCAACTCAAAGTTCCTGATGAATATTCTGTGGAAATTATCGTATTCATAATGCAAATAATCATTCATATTTACAGATCCTTCTATTCTATACAAGGACTGTCTCCAGCTTTAGATTTTTTTCCGTCCCACTCATTGTTTGGGAGCCCAATTAATTTTTGCTGTTACATCTGTCATTTTAAGTTAAAAAAACAAAACATTTTCATCAATTCCATGTCATGACCTACAGATTTTTGGACTGATGAGTGGAATTTTTTTTCCGTCCCAACAAGCAAATTTTCTTCCCAGGACGGAGGGACGGGTCCTGGAGACAGCCCTATTCTACACAGTCTTCTTAAAGGCACCCAGAGCATTTTATGAGGCTTGAAACTTGAATTAGAAAAACTAAAATTTCTAGTCATTCCTACATATAGTAAGTTTCAATAATACTATACCATAATAATTACATATCGACATTAAAGGAGCAAAGATACGATATCATTGTGTGGTGAGAACTGATAGAAAATCTAAGCCCTAATAGATTGATCCTGACTGTCCATCACAATTAGCGGTTTGACCAATGAGAGTGTGACTGCATGTCCGTCAAATATTTCTATTTTTATGTTTTAATTTTGCATTTCTACGTTTTAGCGGAGGTGGGCAGGGCTATGGGATCGGTCTATTTACACTAGGCGCGTGAAACTAAAAGATCGCAATGTAGCTTATTTTTGTGCCACTTTTGAGCACTTTTGATATGAAATTAGCACGCAAATGTGGTAAACAGTGGAATTAAATGTAAATTTCATGAAGATTACAGCAATTAGAATATTTCCAGTTTTCAAGCCTCATAAAATGCTCTGGGTGCCTTTAATACCTAGAGTAAAGCCTGACCTGGGTTTCACAAGCCAATGGTGTATGGAAGGAGAAATAGTAGGTGCAGTCCTCGGACTCGTCGATGAACACCGGCCTGCCGTTGTCCGTCCGGTTGGCGCACACGAAACTGATGACCGAGCTGCGCTCAAACTGGTCCTTGTGGCAGTGGTCGCCCTGCTTGTACGTCAGCTCCAGTATCCCTTCGTTGTAGTCCAGGTTGGAGTTGGACTTGCCGCCGTTGAACGTGCGTTCGCCATGGATTAGCTCCGCCTGACACACGCCTGTTGGAAAAGAAACTCCATTTTGACCAAAATTTCCAACCATACCATGTATTTTTTTACAGCTATATCAATTGTAAACATGCTACAGGTGACATGCATTCCAAAATTGTAAAATGCATCCTATTATCATATCATGGTAGACTTTATTACAAGTTTGCTGCATGAATAAAACCATGCCAAGTTTCAATATCTACACCAGGTCCTGACTGTAGAATATCAATAACGATATATCATGCTATAATCATCAGACAAAAGGAAAGGCATTATGACTATAAAATGTAATTTACAGAAGACAGAAATATGCTTGGAGTTACATTGTATGTTACTTTTAATTAGGAAGATTGAAATTCTTTCAATTTGCTGCCATAATCTAAAACAATGGTCACTGGCAGAAGGAAGAAGACAAAAGAGGTAGCTAGACTTGGTGGACATATCAGAAATATGATTTCAATTATGATTATGATCATAGTATTTACCTATGTTATCCCCCTCACACTTGGAGCCCTTCACAGCTCCACAGACATTGATCTGGTAGGCATGCTCCTTGGTCTGGTCCAGTACTTGGTAGTAGGAGTCTTTCTTATTCAGTCCACTTAAGTCAAATTCATAACCTGAAAAAAGAAAACATGCATAAAAATAACTAAATATATATGTCAAAATATTCAAGATGGTGTCATTGTTTTGTTCTGGAAAGTCACTGGGACTTTGGAAAACCTAATCAACACTTTCACTCTTACTGACTAATAAAAAATTGAATGAATCTGTAACTGTTACTATAGAAAGTTATGAAAAAAACAAATGTACCATCATGGTAGAGATAGACATATGGCATATGCTCTAGACTGTGAGAATTGGCATAAATATCTTAAGAAACATCTAGCAACAAGTGGAAATAAATTAAAGTCTAAATGTTGATTAGATTAAGTGTACTTCCAATCAAAGTAACCAGACTGATTGTTTTGCAGGATTCGAACTGGATCTGAGGCTTACACAGTAACAACAGGAGAAACTGATTAGAAACCAGAACAAGCTGCTAGGGAGCCCAAACCTACACCACTTCTTTATTACATCACAAGCTATCTGCCACCCAAAAATCAAGACCATAGCACGTCCAGGTCAAAAGATACAAAAACGGAAGCTCTGCCGCAGTACCAAGGTCACATACCAGGGGGCCCAAAATCGACCTTGAATTTGGGCTTCCCAACACCCGCCCATATACCAAATATCATCAAAATCCATCCAGAGGTTCTTGAGTTATGCAGAAACACAAACAAACAGACAGACAGACAGACAGACAGACACACCCAAAACTATATTTCTCCATTTTTCATGGAGATAATGACAGTGAGATGTATAGAATAACAGTTCACCTGTGAGGGGGTTCTTGGCCTTACAGTGTCCTTCGCTGGGCTGGTCAGCCTTGAGTGGACAGGCCACGTCCGTGAACCAGATGAAGGTGTAGATGCAGCCGTCAGTAGAGCCCAGGAACTGGGGACCATTTCCCTGTGGAAAACACAAATGGTTAAATTACTGTAAGCTTCCTTAGTCTATCAACAGACAGTTTTTGTAAGACTCAGACCTTTAAACGGATTCACTCAGTCTTGAAACTAGACTAGTACCATTTTCTGTTGACCACAGGAGAATCACATGGGTTCAAGAAGTACCACAAACAGTGATTGTAACAAGCTCTCCTGACTCCAGTTCTTCCCAGTCCTTTGAAATAAGTGCTACTGCTATGGGGTGCATTTAAAAGTTTCATTTCAGTGCACATCCATTGTGATTTGTGAATTTTGATTGAGTTGTGGATAATTGATTTAGTAGTTAGCAAATCATATGTACATGTTTCATGTATTATTGTGATAAGTATAGACGGAATTCCTAGCATACAGTGTATGTGCAATTTTATATATTATCAAGGACTAATCTTAGACTACTAATCTATATGATTGTGTATGTTTATGATATTTCTTCTGATGTGATGCATATGGCACCTGATATAAGCAATGCTGCCCGGGTAGCCCGTTGTATTGAGATGTAGCAATTCTTATTACTAGACAAAAATGAAAAACCTCTATTAAGGAATAAAAAAAATAGCTTTACATTAATTTTACAAGACTTATGGTTTAAACCTTTGAGACTCACCACAGAATCTGTATCACACACAAATTTGATGACAGTCATCTTTTTCCTGGACCCGTCAGCGGTACAGTTTGCCCCCAGGGTGTAGTTGAGTACCAGGTTCCCATCCTCGAACCACGGCCCACCCTGTACCTCACCCAGGTTCATGAACTTTGAACTGGCATCACCAGCCTCTGGTAACTTCATACAGGCACCTGCGTTGTAGGGACACTGGACACCTAAAATGATATATTAGGAAAAACAAAATGAGCTCTTTGGTATTTTGTGAGTACAAACCTGTCAAAGCATGTCCGCATGAATTGCAGCATGACTAATCCAGTGCGACCCTGCCTCCAGACCTTTTAGACGTTCAGAGTTGGAATTACAGCCGTTGTCACTCATCCAACATACACGCTATTGGAAATGACTGCACGCCTTAATTATAGGACAGGGCAAGCCATTGTCATGATTGTTCATTCTAATTGTCCAAAAGAGCTAGGGGAATTTCCCAGGTACAACGAATATGTAATACTATACATATAGCGTCTGCCTTTTCTGTTGAGAGGACGATTAGCTCTCGATCCAGTGAGCTAAACTGCTTTGAGATGACTTTCACCTTTACTTAAATCATGATTATGTTTTGGGTAGCGATTGTATGTGTGTATGTAATTGCACAGCATAACTCGAGAAGGCTTGGATGGATTGTCTTGATATTTGGTGTGTGGGTATAGGTCTTGGTGAGACCTGGAAATGATTAGATTTTGGGTCCCCTAGTGGCTTGTTACAGCGGAACTTCCTGTTTTGATATCTCCTGTTCTGGACATGCTATGGAACTGATTCTTGAGTGGTAGGTTAAGCTCTTATGACAGAGAGTAAGTGCAATAGGTTTGGGCCCCCTGGCGGCTTTTTTGGAACTGCAGGAGCAGGTTTCGCTTCAGACTTTGAAAGGGAATAACTCAAGAAGTCATGATTTTTGGTAAGTTGATAGCTTGAGTGATGATGTACATGAGATTGATGGGATTCTTATTATGCAAATCAGTATCTAATTTGCATAATTAATGAGTAAAGTTTATTTCTAATTCTATGGATCAACTTACCTTTGGAATGCACCACTGATCTGCACACATTGATGTAGAAGATCTCATTGTTGGAGCTTCGTGATGTTGGGATGATCTCCCAGTTCCCATGGGACAGAGACAGGGGAGTCAGATCAAACTGGTTCCCTTTGTCGTCATGGTACACACACTCCACGATCTTGAAGGGGGGGCACGCGTAAGACGTCGCCCACTCAAACACATAGGTGCAGTCAGAGGTCTCATTTACATAGACCTGGAAATAAAACAAACATAATGTCAAGCTAGAGCAGACTTGTTGATACCAACAACTTGTATTCCAGAGGCTTATCACAGAAATTGACAAAGATGCAATTCTTTTAGGGTTCCTGAATGATGTCACAGTCAAAAATAATCTCATATAAGGTACCAAATCGTACTGTTTTCAAAAAAATAGAGCATTCTTCTCACTCCATTATGTTGATATCAAAGTTTTTTTTAGGCTTCGGTAACAACAAAACAACACAAAAGATGGTAGTGGGACAAAAATTCAAAAACAAATTTTATCAGAAAATCATGATGCTTTGCTGTCGTGTTGCTGAAAAATAGAAATTTTCCAAATTTTTTTAAACAAAAATGTTTCAAATTAGGTATGGTCTCAGCACAAAACAGCACAGGACAAGTCTGAGCATGCACATATTTTACAAAAACCGTTTCCTTGAAGCTCACATGACAAAAGAATGATGTCATTGTGATTCCCCAAGCTCTTTCAGTTTCAAAGAGCTAATCATAAGTCTGCATTGTCATCATTGCACAATGTATGCCTTTGGGCATTACCTGTCCTACCACTCTGCTTCCACTAAGTACTAAAAGCTGCTCCTTAACACTAACAATAGTCATAGGACCAGTTTGATACATGACGCATGAGGAAGTTAGAGACAAAATAGACCATACCGTGCACAAACCACGTTAAGGAAGGACCTTTGACTGCATTGCCTGTATGGTGCTCTGCACAGACTTCTAAATTCTGATTGCAGTATTTTTGAGGTTTGACTGAAGAAAAAAGGCCCGGGGAGTACGAAAGATATAAGGATGCCTACTACTAGGGGGTACAGCATGAATCTTATGGTAGCTCTTGCAGTGTTCTGTGTTGCAGCACATATCAGCAGTGGACAGTCTACTCGGGAGGCGAGCGCACAGTGTCGTTACACGGGGGAAGGGGAGCGTGCCTACACGTTTGTGCTCCCACCTTCCAGTGTCCACAACTGTGGCTCCGGCTTGGAGCAGGAAGAAATGAGGGAACTCAGGGAGACAGTACAACAACTGGTAACCAAAACACAACAACTTGAGACAGAAGCACAACAACAAGAAAACAAGGTGCGACAACTGGAGACAGAGGTGCAACAACAAAAGACAGAGGTGGAACAACTGCAGACAAAAGTACAAGTACTGGAGACAAAGAGTTTGGAAGACAAGTGTGCCGAAGGACATAGACTTCCAGGTAAACTAGATTTTAGAAAATTTAATCCAGTTTTTCAACGATACCTTTAACTAACACTTAATGCATTTAATGAAAAAAAGAACAGATGTGTAGCAACTAACAGTACTCAATACAGTCCAGCTTATAATTGTTTTTTGGCGAAGCTTCAGGAGTGAGCTTAATAATAACCTATAATCACAAGTCAATGGCAAAACTAAGAGTGCTACATTGGTTTTTCCTTACAGTGAAGTGAGATCAACCCACCTTCAAGACACCTTTGCCATGGCAATAATCTTTAATTGCTGCACTTAATATATATTACCATGATTGTTTTTGTCCAACTTTTTAAACTCAGTGCAAAGTACAGTACACTGGGAATCAGTTTTGAATTTCCAGTTGTGTGATACCATCAGACAAACAAACAATTGTTGCATCTACAGGTGTGCCTTCCTGCTATCACCTGTGGAAGCTGGGATGCAGACAGTCCGGTTCCTACGTGGTGTCTTCAAATGTATCTGATGTGTACTGTGACTTTCATAATTTCACCTCTTTATCAGGTAATAAAAATATGATATCTTGGACCGATTGCGATTCAAATTGCATCCTGCTTTAATTTACATGAACAAAAATGATCTCGTGAAAATATTGGGAGAAATGCAGTTACTGTATTACTTGTTCAAATTATAAATGACTTTTTGTAGTACTGTATATAAAGTCTGACATTGTTAGTATATGTGTGCGTGTGTGTGTGTGTGACATTGTTCTATAATTGTTTACCGAATGACATATATGTGTGTATGTGTATAAATGTACAATATGTATTATGTGTGTGTATGTGCATGTGTACTCATGTACATGTACATGTACAAGTATGAGTATAATTACGTAGCATATATATATATATATGATTGTTCAATGTCTGTGTGTAAGTGTACCTTTATGTGAATCATGTACAAGCATGCCAGATAACTGTATACTATTTAACTTCCTTCTAATACACGTACTAGGTGAAATCCCCCAAACCTGCTCCCCCCTGTATGAGTCAGATATGGCCTCAGGGGAGTACACTATCGACCCTGATGGACCTGGGAATGGGGTGGACCCATTCTCTGCCTACTGTGACATGACCTCTGTGCCTGGCAAAGGTAACAAACAAGTACTAGAAATAGCGACACTTTAAGGTGGTGGATTATTGCGAAGCATCCTTAAGTTACTAAGTCTATATGATAGTTAGGATTAGGTACACTTAACTGGACTGATTAAACGTTAATTTGCACTTTATAAGTTTATTGATTGAAGAATATTTGCATATTTCATTATTTGATCATAAAATGGAGCGATCATTACTTGACAAGTAATGTTTAATGTAATTTATGTACTAGATATTTTGCAAAATGATGCTTGAAGGTTACTTAGTATACATTATATTTCAAAGTAAAAGTATTACAACTAATGGAGTACATACCACTATATTCTTAATCAACAGTAAGTGTGTACACATATTTGTGGGGTTAGATTTCTTTGACTTTGAGGGCAGTGGATAATACAATGTCCCACATTCTGCATATTGATGTTGTATGAGTCTATGACTCAAAAAATTTTGACACTGTTAAACAAACAGGCAAGGCTACATTTAAAATTAGTATTTCAGAGAATCTACGTACTTGACAAATATGTGACACGTGAAGAGATGACCTTCCATTTTGCCCCCCTCCCCACTTTGTCTCTGCCTGATCAGGTGTGACAGTGATCAGCCATGACAGCGAGGCCCGCACCCATGTCAGAGGTTATGATGGTGCTGGTTCGTACATGCGTGATGTGACCTATCAGGCATCGTTGGACCAGATCAGAGCCCTAATAGTTGTCTCACAGTCTTGCCAGCAGTTTATCAAGGTACATATATTATATTACATACTTATTAGCAAAAGGTAATTTTGTTACTAAAATTATAGTGTTCTAGATCAAAGTAAGGGCTTCACTGGATAAAATGAGCTATACAAAGCTGAATATTGAATAATCCTCTTATTCTTTATGTTCACCCCAGACTATTTTCCAAAAAAGATTGTATTATTTTTTTTCCCTGTCGCTCCCATCATTGAGGGACACATTGCACAATGTAGTAAATGCACTATCATCATATGACTCTGTACAAATACAGTATTTCAATCTGTAAATGCAGTATGAGTGCTACCACTCCGTGATGAACTTTGGTGATACTGACATTGCCTGGTGGATGACCTGGGACGGCAGGAGGGCAGACTACTGGGGAGGGGCTACCCCTGGCAGTGGCATGTGTGGATGTGGCCAAGAAGGTAGGCGCTCAGGCTTTTAGCCAGGCATGGGTCCATGTGTCATTTGGACGCATGATATTAGAATAACAAGGAAGTTAGACGCCCTCTTTTTTAGCTGAACGTACAGAGGACCCCCTGTTTCCCTGGTAATTACAGACACATGTTACTGTGTTACAGTGTCACTGATGCTTTTTTTAGTTCTACCATGCAGACACTGGGACAGAATGAAAACTGATTGACATGCACAGATACCAGGAAATTCTTAATCCATAGAGCCCATTGGGAGACAGAGAGGGAACCAGCAGTTTTTAGTGATTAAAATGGTGTGCTAAAAGTATGATATGACTAGAAAACACCTAACCCCCGCATCACAGCACCCCCACACCCCTATTTTTGGACCCTTTGTCTCTATAAATCGTAGCTAAAAGCCTGTAGGCGCTACATAGAGTCATGTAGCTTGTAATTCTCTGAGACGTATCTTGGAAATGAAAATTTTTCAATCAGAATTATAGAATAATAATTATAGACAGTTTAAAAGGCCTAGTACATGATTATGGTAATATTCTTTATTTAGTGTAACATTTTGACCCCTGAATTCAATGGTAAAGTTGCAGGTTTTCATATCTCAGCTAGGTGCAGGCATTAGCTGGACTAGCATGCTTTGGGGTTACCAGATACATGCATATGTAGTCCCAGCAAAATACATTTTTGTACAATGCATCCAAGTAATAGATGCATTGTTATAGCAAATAGAAACAAAACTATCATCGATGGTAACTTAGTAAACAGTACAGTACCTGGTGATATACCTATCAGGTTTTTAATATTCAAAAATTTAAATGTTACCATGCAGGCACCTGTGATAATGGAAAACCCAAGTGTAACTGTGATAACAATGACTACAACTGGCGCAGCGACGAGGGCCTCCTGACCCACAACCCTGACCTGCCCGTCACTCAACTCAGGTTTGGTGACACTTTGGGTTATCAAGCAAATGGCTATCATCGTCTTGGAAAACTCAGGTGTTCATAAAGGCATACAGAGCATTTTATGAGGCTTGAAACTTGAATTTAAAAAAACTCAACTTTCTAGTCATTCCTATAGATAGTAAGTTTCAATAACACTTTACCATTACATATCGAAATTAAATGAGTAAAGATACGATGTCGTTGTGTGGTGACAACTGATAGAAGATCCAAACCCAAATAGACTGATCCTGACTGTCCAAGGCAATTAGTGGTTCAACCAACAACAAAAAATGAGAGGGTGACTCCATGTTCGTCAAATATTTGCATTTTTATGTTTTATTTTAATTTTGCATTTCTACGTTTTGACGGAGGCTATGGTATCTACAGTATTTACAGTAAGCACATGAAACTAAAAGATTACCAATGTAGATTATTTTTGTGCCGTTCTTGCGCACTTTTGAAAAATCTGAACACAAATGTGGTAAACAGTGGCATTAAATGTCAATTTCATAAAGATAACTATTTGATGATGAAACTTTCTTTAAAAAGCTTTCTTTTTTAAAATAATACAGTTACCAGAATGAATTATACATGTATTTGTATGACATATAATCAATTTGACAACTTTGATGTGATTTTAACATGAAACGCTGTACTCATGTATCCAATCCTGAATAAAAAAAGTACTTACAGGTCCAGGTTTGGGTCCATCCTTGCATTTCCCGTCAGCGCAGTGGTCGCAGTAGAAGTTGATGGCAGTAGAACGGTTGTACACAGTGTGACACTTCTCTCCACCAGTGTAGTTCAACAAGATCTGCCCATCCTCATACACAACTGTCTTGTTAAATGTACCTGTCAAATACAACATAGTCACCTTAAAACAAGGATGGTTCTTATTGTTTGACACTTTATATAATTATGTAAATACTTTGTAGTTGGGAACGCATTTATAAGCAGCGACACCTGTGCTGCAGTGCAATGTGAACCAGTTAGAATTGCCTTGAAGAAGGTGACAGATGGTCTCCGAAACGTCAGTGGAATAAATCTCTTTGTTGTGTAAAAAGAGTCTTTTTATTCAGTGACTAACCTGATGAAACTATTTCAACCCCTTTCAAGTTGAATGTTCGACAGCAGATTCTTCTGAATCAAGTCTTTTTCTTAGATTGACTTCATGTGTCACAAATGTTATCCTAATTGTTCTCTTTAATTATATTTTTAGTTCCTGTGTCATTCACGTAAAACAAAAACTCAAAGATGATAATGACTCTAATATAATTGTAATGTCCTTCACACAAGACATCATTCCATGACTACTACAAAATTATTGTACAAAAGAAATGTGGTAGAGACACTTACATGTACCTGTCATGGTTTTCTTTTAAATGAACATCACAAAAATGAAAACTGTTTTTAAATCATCATATCATATACTTTTGAATATAATTTTTTACAAGAAAACACCTTGAAAAATGTATGATGCACATCTTTGCCTTTTGAAATTCAGATTTGGAGCTGTCCTAGGTTTTTGAAATGTATGTCATTCCTCTTGTCATTTTGTACAACAAAATAACAATGATTCTAAATTCCTTCTTACCTGTAACATGGACCTCAGGATCAACTCCAGGCAGGGTCTTCTGACAGGCACTGACGTCTTTATGAACCTTAGCATCGCACACCCCCATCCCCTCGTGGATCGGCCCGCACACGTTCAGATTGTACTCATACTGCTGCGTTCTAACTCTGGAGTGTGGACAGAATGATACAGAATTGAACAGGTGGGCAAGTGAAAGAGGCACGGTTTTTCAATTACCTCTTTCTAGATCTTAAAATTCTAAAATTGCATTTTTATTTATCAAGTCTTAGAAATGTTTTATAAGAAGAACTTTATTGCACGACAATTGTACATGGTACAAAGTATGGCAAGAATTCGTAAACATAATACAAAGAAGAAGTATAGAATAAAACTTAACATCCTATAATTACTAAATAAATACAATACAATAAGGGCTAGTATATATTTTGATATAGCATCCTAATTACTAATACAATACAATAAGGGCTAGCATACATTTTTATATAGCGTAACAGTTATGATCGAGTTGGTTTAATCATTTAGTTTTATATGTATTGACTCAATGTTGTCGTCACAATTGGAGCTACGTACATGTATATTAATCAGGATAAAGGAAAAATTTCGCTTGAGTTAGTTTCTAGCAATGTTCTTTTGTATCGAAAAGCTATCACACTCAGGAAAAATATACATCTTGCATGCCCACGCATCATTTTGTTTCAAACAAAAACAGCCTAGTTACTCGCAACTCCAAATTTGCCCAAATCTTGACCTTACACATTAGGGTTAGATTATAGCAAATTGGGCTTTCTTACCTGTAGTCATGAGTGTAGTTGTACAGAGGGGAGAGGTCAAATTCAAATCCATAGAGCGGGTCCCTGACGCGACAGTTGCTTCCGACGGCCCGCCTGATTGGACAGGCACTCGGGGTGCGCCACAGGAAGGCGTACTCGCAGCCGTCCTGTGTCGTTGTCTGAAATGTTGGAGTGCCCTGAAGAGGACAAAGGATTTCCTTTAGTCTGATACCCTTAATTCCTTTAGCCTATAAGGCTAGTCTTAGGCTAGGGGGTTCAACAGTTCTCAACAAATTAGCCTATCTTGAAAGAGAGAGAGACTTTGGAGAAGCAAAGTGGACATAGTTGGGGCAAGCATCATTGACAATTATTCATGAAAAGCTAACATTATTGTATTCTAGCCATTTACATAATCTTGTAAAATTTCATTTACAAAAAGGAAATATAATGTAGGCATTGAATAAAAAACAAGTTGAAATTTGTAGAATCTGAAACATGATGGATAACACAGAAATTCAATGTGCAAAGATGAAATACGTCTGTTGAAGCAAAAAAACAAAATTAGCGTGCGTAGTCCAGTGGTTAGCGATCTTGCCTTTGGAACTAGAAGCCCCAGGTTCGATCCTGGCTGTGTCGCTCACCCGACATGCACGCTACCAGATTGTACTTGTCAAAAAGAGCTAGGGGAATTTCCCCAGATGAGTACAATATTAATGAACCTGTAAATACTGTATATAGCGTCTGTCTCCTTGTCACGACCAATTGGAAGATTAGCTCATCTGTTCATTGAGTTCATTTGAGCTAAACTGAGATCACTTTCCTTTCCTTTTCAGAACAAGAGCTCTTGAACCGAATAGTACAATCAGTACTTAATGTTCATCTCAAAGACCTAGACACACACTATAGATATAATAGAATAGGATAAGACCCTACCTTACTATCATAATGATAGTCAATCAATTGTAAATGTTTTGTAACACATTTGATTTTGTTCATTAACTGTTTATCAATTGAACATGTTTTGTTCCTTGCATTTTGATTTTAACGTATTTAAATGGACTCCAGGAAGAATAGTGTAAGATTTGTAACGATTGAACACTAATGAAGATTATGTTGAATAATAATATTGAATAAAACAAACAAACAAACAAACCTGAGTGAGGGAGCACTCGAACACGATGACCGTGCTGTAGTGGACGTTGTCTCTGCACATGTCACCGTTGTAGTACCTGATAGACAGGGAGTTCCCAGCAGCCTGGGGGTTGGACTGGACCACACCCAGGTTCTTATTCCCCTGGGGACCCGTCATACAAGACCCCAGGGGGCCACCTGGGAAGAAGGAAGGTCAAGTTTACGCTTTAGCAAGGTAAAAATGAGAACCTAAATGTAGATTTAGTTTGGGATCTCCTTGTCAATGGGACGTAAACCTAGAGGCACTGCGTTTGAGGACAGATACACTTTGAGTATGTTAAAGAACCCACCACACTTATCAAAAAAGCCTTACAGTTTGGCCTCTGATTTGGTACCTTGAAAAGGTGCTAGTCACCTGCTATGTCAATCCTCCTACAAAATAGCAAATCTCAATAAATTTACAGTAAAACTGACAAAGAAGTAGTAGATTATAGAATCTGATGATTGAAAGAAACACTCTAAATCTTTCATCTCCTTATCGATTTTGTCTCAGTTTTTTTTTTTCATGAATCATACAAAGTACTTGTACAGTGAAATCTGGTCTCTGTGGACAGGTGGTCACTATTGACAGGTGGTCACTATAGATTCTTAATGCTTGTGTCAAAAGAAATTTAAGGGACCGCCAAAAAGTGGTCACATTTGCAATGTAGAGGTGGTCACTTGTACAAGTTTGACTGTAACTTTCTTGGCAAAAAAATGTACCTGGGCAGCTATAGTCCATGTTGTTTGTGACGACCAGTGGCCGACACACGTTGATGTGGTAACGTTCGTCCTTGTGTCCTGGAGTGGACTCTGGGTTCAGTGGCTCCCAATTTTGGTCCTGAAAAAAATCAAATATAAATAATTGATTCATTGAAAAAGGAACAATTCTAGATACAAAAATGTAAATATGACAGTTGAAATAGGTTTTAATTAATAGTAATGACAATATTTGGTGGACTTTTGTATGATAGATATAAAAAATTGAATATAAACATACAGCACAGTCACTGTGACAATTATTTTATCTAAAATTCAACAACGATGAACCTTGTCTTTTTTGCCATGCATTTATAGTAAGTTTCGAGTAATTATTCTAATTATTGCACTGCGGATAGTAAGGGTTTTCTTCAACAGTCCCTCGGATAGGAGTGGAGGTCCCGTGTTTGAGGAGAGTCACACCTTGAGCACGTAAAAGAACCCACCACATCTTTCGAAAAAGAGTAGGGGCATGCCCCGGTGTGAGTGGATCAAAACATTCCGGCCTAAATGGGGTAGGGAATTTCCCAAGCAGCCTTCGTAACCCCTGCTTCTCCTAATGGGTCAGTGAAGTCATGCTTGTCTCGAACATTGATGTTTCTGACCTAGAGCTGCTGCAGTAAGAATTAGTTCAGTGCTTTGATGAGTGACCCCCTACGGCCTTGCACTGAGCGAGTTCATTAAAAAAAAAAAAAAAAACACACAATATAACAACTAACCGTTCGAGAAAGTGGTGTCAGATCATACAGGTTCCCCGCGGTATCTGTTACCAGACAGTCCACAGGTGCAGGGGGACAGGCCAGAGACGTGGCGAACTCAAACAGGAACGACAACCCCTCCTGGCGGAGGAACTTGGGCTCTCCCAGCGCCACTTGTGTCCGGCAGACAAAGTGGATGATCACGCTTGTCACTTGTCCTAAAGAAAAGAAAGCTAACTTGAAGATAATTGCAAAAGAACTGTCTCTTGATTTTACAAGCAAATTTCACAAGGTGATGACAAAACATTTTGTACATTTCATTGCACTCTAGCCCACTATATTTCAGTTCTCACTGGTGACTTATGAAAGGAACACTGTCTACAGTATGTCTAAGTGCATGAAAACTCTATAATTGTGGATTTCAAGATTAGACATTCAAATTCCTCAGATTTTTATATTATACACTAATCTTATGATTTACATTCTATAAGACTATTCTTTGACAATACATGTTTTTGTGTCAGAAGTCATGACAGATGTAAGCTTCATGATACACCAAAAAACAGCTCATTACAAGCAACTGGATAGAATTTTAAAACGTTTCAGACATCATTCGCTATCTTTTGTTAGTGACTTAAATGGAAAGAACTGGAGAACCAGGTTTTATACCAAAACTCTGAATAATCTTCATGACCTTGCATGTCTTTGAGGACATCATCTCTTTCAACAACTGTAGGTAAGATCTCCACATACCTGACCCTTCGTCACGGACTCCCTCGTACCGTAGAGTCAGCTGTCCGGCGTCGGAGAACTCCAGCTGGGCATCGCGTGCGTGTGCGAGCGCCTTGTCCTTACCCGTGGCTATCGAGCACACACTTGCATCCTCGCAGTGTCCGTCTTCGTCGCAGTATTGGGGACAGCCATCCTTAACACTTCCACAGATGTTCAGCTATAGGCAAGAAAGTACAACACTCGTTGTATGATAATACCAAAGTAATGAAGAAAAGAAATTAATTTAGGCTACGCTCTTTCCACTAATACCGGGTAAAGAAAGTTGTTTCCCTACGGTTGGTATTTCAATCAGTCTCTTTCTTTTCAAGTCAGTTTAGCTTTTCTAAGACAAAAAAAGTCAAGAAAAGAAGAGATACTATTATATAGTATATGAATTGTGTCTTCCATACTTTTACCTTCAACTTACTGAGAAGAGTAGAGGTGACCCCTTGTGCTTGGCTAAACATGCAAGACGTAGCAAAACCTCACAAACTAGCTACCAAAAAAGAGCCATGCTTCGTCCTTAGTCTGAAGTTTCACCACTTTACCTTAAGTCTTTCTTTTCAACACGACTTTTATTTTTAAAAAAAGTGCTGCAACACAGTGCCAGTACATAAATACTTCTTTGCCATGTGTAGTAACTACTGATATTTCAAGACAGAATCTTAAGAACATCTCCTACCTTAAAGGCCTGACCATCACTACTGGTGACATCGTAGTACTTCTTCTCCGTCCGGTCCCCCCTGGTGAGGGGCTGTAGGTTGAAGATGTAGCCAGAGTTGGGGTCGGGGATGGTACAGTCCTCCTGTGTCTCCACCTTAATCCCACAGGCTGCCTCAGTCTCCCAGGTGAACACAAACTCACACCCCATCTGCTCCAGGAACCGGGGGCTGCTCGACTGCACACAGAGAAAAATACATCAGAATCTCAACCTACATTAGGGCGCACCAATCCTCTCTGAACCCTGACGGTGATAGATTCTGTCTTTCCGCCACCTTTGATTCACTCCTGACGTCATTAAGTTTCCCATTTCTTGACAGTCAGTGAGTGAATCAGACATCTGATGAGATTGACTAAAAATTCATGGTGAGTGTTTTCTTTCTGTTGTAATAAGCTCAAAAAGCACATTATGTATTTTGCCAAGTTAACAACACAGATGAGCTTTCATTAAAAAATTTCCACCTGTTACAAGGAAACAATTTTGCTGATTGAACAGAAGAAGCGTACAATGAATTATAACATGCAAAGGAAGAAATGAATTATATTTCAGTCACTAATGCCTTGAAAACAGCATCACAAAAGATCATCTAAGTTAAAGGCTGATCGTTTTATATCAAATTTTGTATTTAGGGAGGCACCCTCCTCCATTAGCATGTGAAATTTTTCCATACATCTGGTGACTTAAATCTTATCTAAATCTTAAAGGACCAGTGCTATTCAAAATTGAACTTGAAAAATGGAGCATATACTTGTAATAACAAGGAAAAAGCTCAAGCCACATAACAAAGGATCTGCTGAACTTCTAAACTGTTCTCGCTTATGTTTCGTTTTTACTCTCACTGTCATTCTGTTGAAAAACATCAAACTAGAAACAATGTCATTTCAAAGGATATGCTAGTATGCTAGTAGATAGTGAAGGAAATGGACAGTCCTCATTTGCCATACCAGACTGCCCCTCTGACAGATAAGGTGGATCTTGGTGGTGTAGTTTCTGGCCACCCCGTCTGGTCCCGTACATGGCCCACCGTTACTGTAGGTCAGTAGGAGATGGCCCGCCTGGCCCTCAATGGTGGGCCGCAATTCCGCCATACCCATGTTGGGGAGTGTCACTGCCTCCTGTGTCGGAAAAGACAACAATTGTTTACAGCTTTCTGCAAATCAATATGGCAGTCATATCAACTAAGTTCTACAAATTTTCATTTTTGATAGTTTACTTTTAATTATAACAAGAAATAGTCATGCCTTTAAGTATTAGAGTTTAACTTTAAGTTATCAACCAAGAATTGAGGTGTTCAAAAAGTTGTTTTTCCCTATAACTGTCATAGAGTGGAACTTGTTGCCAACAAGGATAGGAGCATCCTCATTAGATAGCTTTCAACAATGCTTGCAGTCAGATGTGCAAAGGTTAGGTGTGACAGGTCATTCAGTATAATATAACCAGTTGCTGCCGCACTGGATGCGTGCAAAGCTGGTATACAACGCTGAAGGACAGTTACATTGTATAACTGCTACATGATAGAGAATACAGAATGATACAAGTTTATAGCTTAGTACGCAGAATGTGCTCATCAGCCAAATAGCTATCCCACAGGCCTTCAAAGTTTAGGATTTTTCTCTTCTATCTAAATGAACATCTTGCTAGGGTTAAGCCAACCATAGCTTGAACCTGAAGTCAAAACTTGTGATACAACAATGATCTGCATGCATTTTTAATTCATTTTCAAAAACACACTCTAAATTTTAAACATTATTGCCATATTTTGAACTTATGAAGCAATATCATGATCACGTTGGAAGCAACAGCATCGGTATTTTAACCTTCTCCCTGCTGCCTAACTCTGTAACCAATAGGGAATTGGGTGCCAAATGGCTACTTCAGCATGCTAAAGGTTATATTACATTCATATTACAAAGTAATAGAATTCTGAAAATCACCTCTCCAGTGGCAAAACTAGTCTGGCACACAGCGGCGTAGGTGTCACAGCCTGACACAGGATTGATAGGTCTGCACACGTTGATGTAATACTTCTTCTTGTTGTTTGGGTCCGTGTCATCCAGATAGGACCAGTTCTCACCATTATCGTCCTCTGACTTGGCAAGGCTATGAGAAAAACGACATCATGTTAGCTAAAGGAGGATATACACATGTAGGTTATAGGCGGAAAAGACAACAATACAATCATGTAAATAATTCAATGCATTGACTTCTTCTTGGGGTAATAAGAGACACTAAATCAAATAACACAAAGGGATTTTCATAAGGGATTGTTTTACAAAATTTTGAGAAATTTGACGTACAAATGTACATGTAATATCCACCTATAAAAGACAGGTAAGTATCAAATACACTTGATAGCCACTTGATAAAAGTACAAAAAGTTCAACGTTACTACCTGTCAGACATTAACCTGGCTGTTTTAATAATTATATCAGTCTGCAAGATAGACAATTCAATACTTCAAGGTTTTTTCTTGACAAATGTAATAGCTACTAGACATTCAAGTATTGTACATTATGTAGTTTGCCTACCTTGATAGATCATACTGTGTGTGTGTATTTGGGTCTGTCACCACACACTCTATCGGCTGTTCAGGACAGGCGTACTTCGTGTACCACTTGAAGTAATAGAAGTGGTTGTCTTCTGCAAGGAACTTGGGCTGGCCGTGGCCGACTTTTGGGTCACACAGGAAAGCTATGTGCGCGGACCGGTTCACTTTGTCGTGGTAAGGGTCCCCACCGGTATACGTCAGGTTAATCAGGCCGTCGTAGTAGTTCAGGTGGGAGTTGAACACGCCAAGACTTTTGGCTTTGTTGTCACTGGAAAGAAAAAGATTAAGCTTTAAAAAATTTTTTCTGTGTTTTTTTTTCCATGACATCGTACCTCATTCTTTCATTTATCACTCCAACTCTAAATTTAACAACTGGCAGCTATTCCCCTCAAGTAGGGTCTGGTATCTTCCATATTTTTCTTTGTTAGTCAGATGATATAATATAATATACAATGGACCCTCAGTACTTCAAATTGGTCTACTTGTGACATCATTCTTGAAGTCAAAAGTAATGAATGTTCATCATAGGTCCAAGTCCTCATGACATCCTACTACAGACATGTTAATGAATTACGTTGGAGTCAATTTGTCTGGTATATTTTCGTTTCTACATCAACATGCTATATTTCACAGGTTTCTGACGGGTAACATACATCATATATCTGCCACTTTGAAAAACAGTGGATTTGAGAGATCTCTAATGCAGCACCCCCCAGGTACGCACATTTTAGATATGCAGGAGTGCATTATACTGGGCAGGGCTCGAAATAGTGGGTGCATGTGCACCCAGTGCACCCAAAATTGGAGCTGTGCACCTAATTTTTGACTGTGGGTGCACTGGTGCACCTATATATTTTTGTAGCCTATAGGGTTAAGGTATTATTGTGCACCAGTATACAGAATATTCTTGAAATGTAAGTATAAAAAACAGCATGATAACTTTTTGCTGTACTTTATTTAATGTATTATTTGTTTGAAATTTTAAAGTTAGCTATAGAATTACAGATTGAAGTTCTTAAGAGAGGCAGCAGCGTTAAACTTTGTAATTATGTTCTGAAGAACATTCAACTTTATTTTATCTGGTGCACCCAAAATTCTTTCTGTGCACCCAATTTTTTTGACTTGGGTGCACCAGTGCACCTATTCCCAAAGATGAATTTCGAGCCCTGCTGGGGGATGTTGGGTTGGAGATCTGTTTGAACGTATCTTTTCAGGGTGGCGGAAATATGTACCCTAGTGGAATTATGTTTAGTAGATGTATTATAATTCTGGCTTTTTTTTTCTCTCAGACTTTGCCAGGTAATAATGCATTATATATTAGTTATTACGTTCTCTTTTGTTATTGAATCATTTCAGTTATAAAATCAAAAATTTTGTCCCAACCTTCTGTCCACTTGGCATGCCCCAGCCTTGGTGTTTCTGTCCTCACAGCTTTTTGTCCCATTGATGTCGCCACAGACGTTAATCAAGTAGTCATACTTCCCATTTGTCACGTTGTAGAAGCTGTCTGCTGTGGTACCGGCCCTGGACAGTGGGGTCAGGTCAAACGAGAAACCTGTGTGCAATTTGTGATACATCATGTTAATCTTGTTCGTAATCACTGGAAGCATTTCAAGGCAGTTGATAGCTATGGGAACAATCTCCTATATATAGTATTAACAATCTTTTAAAGAATGATAAATGATAAACAAAGCCTAGGACAAGTATTTCCTTTGAGATAACGAATCTGATGCAGCAGATTTGACAAAATGTTAATTGAACAGGCCATACATTATCACAAAGTCAAAACTGCCCAAGAATACCACTCAGGGGACTACTAGTAATAAATCATATAGTCAGGTGGTCAATGTACAATTGTAGATGGGATTCTTAATGCTTGTGTCAATGGGAAAAATTATCCAAGGGACTACCAAAAAATGGTCAAATCGGCCAAGTGGTCCTTATGTAGGGATGGTCACTTGTACAATGTTTGACTGTTATTTGCAACATGTACGACGAAGAATCAGTTTCAGTTTTTCAGTTTCAGAAGTTCTAGTTTAAAAGATATTTGCACTCAGTCAGAATATGATTAATATACATGATTAAAAAAACTCAATTGAATTCTTTAACTATTGCTGTTGGGATGGACCTCAGTACTTCAAATTGGTCTACTTATGACATCATTCTGGAGGTCAAAAGTAATAAATGTTCATCATAGGTCCATGTCCAAGTTTATCTTAAATGGAGATAGAAAACTGGCATTGAAACATATACAATGTAGTGAGTAAGTGTGAAATTTCATTTATCTATATTTTGTACCTGCATCATCGTCGAAGACCCTACAGTCGTAGCCACTCTTGCGGCCCAGTGGGCAGGCCGCCGCCGTGTGCCACTCAAACTCGTACAGACACTTCTCATCTGACCTCCGCAACAGGACGGGCGCACTCTCAAGGTCACCTGGGTGGGACAGTCACAAAAAAATGATGAAAATTCACAACAGAATCCAACCATTCTAAATGTATATTTTCTTGCAGACTTTCCTGAATTTTACACCCTGTAAAAAGATGTAGGCTTTGAACAGTTGATGTAGGAGTGGGTAGTAAACATAATGTGCTTTTTTGTTGAGTTCATCAATATACTGTCTTGTGCTTGTACAATGTACAATGTATGTCTGTATAAATATGATATGTTAAAAATACCAGTGTCCTGATGCATTCCAGTTTTGCCATGTTAAACTGTATTTGTTGGATCACTTTGGCCGAAATCTTTTAAAAAAACTAAAAAATAGAATCCCTACCTACTGATCCACATATCCAGGAACATTAATTTTTTTGGGGGGGGACATTTCTTTTTTCTTTGGCCTTACTACTATATCACTGTAAGTACTCTTTTAGATGACATGTAAAATTTTGCAAATATCTGGTAAGAAATAAACAAAATGATACTTTGAAATTTGACATTCCAAAGATAAAGTGACTCATTTCAAAATGGAATATCCTAACCAGTTGAATGGGACAGTCTTGATATGTCTTGTTAACTTAAAGCATCTTTAAGACCTACCAGGACTGCACACCAGCCGTATGACAGTTGACCAGGTTAGACTGTCGTGACAGGAGTCCCCGTCTGTGTACGTCAGTTTGATGTGGTTCCCCTCCGGTACAGGGTCTGTCTGGTATCTTCCTATGTTTGTGGCACCTCCACCAGTATCACCTGTACATGGCAGAACAAAATACAGTCAGTCTTAGTACAGTATACCAAAAATGCCTTTGTATTGAGGCCAGCTGGCCGTTGTGGTCACCTTTCAGTTACCAAGATCACCTGTACATAAAATAAAGTACGGTGACAACCTTGGAATACAGCTTAAAACAAAGTTTTCTTAAAACTCCCAGATGACTGTACAATGTGTTGATGAAAGTTAGACATCCAGGTAGTAAGATACGCCAAAAATAATTACTCATTGACAAGCAACTGGATAAAGTTTCAAACCTTCATCCAGTTGCTTGAGTATTTATTTTTGGCGACTGTACAATGTACTTACTGGTAATGAAAGGGTTAAAGATACAGTCTGTCTCAGCTTCATTTCTCCCTGTTGATTATCTGTGACCAATTAACTTTGTGCAAAATGGATAACTTGGCACGGATGCCATGGGTTTAAATTTGGACCACACTAACATTTTCTAAGATGACTGTACAATGTAGATAAAGGGTTAACCTTCTCCCTGCTGCCTAACCCTGTGATCCATATAGACTTGTAGCCGACCCTGTGATCCATATAGACTTGTAGCTTACTGATGTTAAGATATGACTTATGACACAAAAAAAGTATTTTATGCTGCTAACTGATGGACCTCAGTACTTCAAATTGGTCTACTTATGACATCATTCTGGAGGTCAAAAGTAATAATATTCATCATAGGTCCATGTCCAAGTTTCAACACTTTATTGGGATATCGAAAGGAAAAGATAACATCAAGGAAGACAAAGAAAATGGATAACTTGGCACGGATGCCGTGGGGTTAAAGTTGGACCACACTAACATTTTCTAAGATGACTGTACAATGTAGATAAAGGGTTAACCTTCTCCATGTGATCCATACATATTTGTAGCCAACTCAGCCACGAAGGGGTTAAAGTTGAACCACACTTACTGATAGCACAAGCGGCAGCCCCCTGTGGACAGTCTGCAGCCTGTTCCAGCGTGATGACCTCCCCGCACACGTTCATGAAGAACCGTTCATCGTTGTCGCCTCCCTCGTGCTCGTGTCTCCCATCCAGTGCCTCCCAGTTCAGCGGTCCCTCCTGTACGAGGGTCGACAGGTCGTAACGTTTCTTCCCGTCGGGAGAGCTCACGCGACACGACCGACCCTCCTCGTGTTGGAGACAGGCGTAGCTGGTGTCCCAGTCAAAGAAGTAGGAGCAGTCCTCCTCACTGTTAAACACTGGTCTGCCTTTACCATCATTACCTGCAAGATTAACAAAATGTGAGCAGTGAATACTCCAAACCAAAACAAAGGATTTAGAGTATCATTATGTACCAATATCCAACTGGAATGCTGTAAATGCATTAAGTTTGCAGTGGTTTAAAGTTTGCGTTTTTTTCTCATTAACTGCAAACTTAAAACCACTGCGAAAATACCTGTTAATCTGTCTTCTGGCCGGCTACCCTCTTCTTCCAATCGCGAACTACGAACCACTGCAAAAACTCCATTTTTTTTTATTTCCCCCTACAGCGAATTTAAATCACCGTGAACTTAAATGCATTAATTCTACAGTATTCCATTCTTACTTAGACCAAGACCTGAAATTTCAGAAAACATTCAGAAAACAAGACCTACCCACATAGGCAAATATCAAGACAATCCATCCAGGCCTTCTCCAGTTATTCTGCTTTTCTACATACATACACATACATACATACATACAAACGCTACCCAAAACACAATCTTCTTGGCGAAGATAACAACCATGATGATGATGACCTTAAGGTATCAGGAAAATTGTCTTGTCATCTCACCTGCAGTTTTGTTACACCTGAAGGTGATGACAGAGGTTCTGTTGAAGCCATTGTGTTTGCACACCTCCCCATGTTTGTACGTCAGGGTCAGTTCTCCATCGCTGTACCTGAAGTTTCGATTGCAAAACGCACAAATTTACCACAAAGTTCTTCTGTGAAAATATCAAGGAAGAAATATCAGCACGGCCATTATCATGATAATACTCACAGAGTATTTTTAAGCTACTTTATACATTTTCTGCTTTTTTCTAGCATCAAAACATAGTTTTTCTTGAAATCGAGACTTAATGATGGTCAACACTACAGTAAATTCTTTGCCATAATCAGCATTTGCCAAAAGAAGTTTCACACAATCATGTTTATTTGTTGTGTCACTTTTAAAAATAAATCTATTATATCATTTCAATTTTGGCTGCAAATACACTATATATACAATATACAATAAAATAATGAAGAAAACAGAAATACTAACGATGTGAAAACTACACAAACCTCAGAGTATGACCTGTTGCTCCAGCAATGTGAGCAGAATCTGCAGATGTTTGACACACGCTAGTGTGACTCCCGTCATCATCGTTGTCCCCACACGATATGCCTACAGCTCCGCACACATTCAGCCAATAGTCGTATGACTTCCCATCATCACCAAGGGTAGTAATCTTGTATGGCCATGGGTTTGTTCCTGTGTGGAGTAAAAGGAACATCATTATACCTCCATGAAAGTTGTTTTGGGTCTATCTGTCTACGTTGTGTGTGTTTGTGTTTTGGCATATTTGTGGTCAGCAAAAGTGTAGATTGTGAGGATACTTGGTTTGTGGGCAGGTCTTGGGAAGACGAAGGTCAGGGTCAATTTTGGGCCACATGGCGGCTTTCCTGAAAACTGCAGCAAAACTTCCAGTTTCGGTATCTTTTTTCCTGGGGACATGCTATTGTTTTGATTACTTTAAGGCAGATATTTTTTAATGTCAGGAACTTACTTCTACTTAATATGTTCAGATTTATATTAACTACAAAGCAATCCAATATTGAGAACAAAATATCATCGAAATTGAATCAATTTTACCAACCTCTAGATCTAGGGACTCCCTACTCAGAGACAAGTTATTTACAAATTTTGCAGTAAGAAAATTTGTTGAGTCCAGTTTTCCCTTCATATTTTCCTCCAGCTTTGCAGGTTGTCAGACCCTTTTCTTCTCCTACTGTTTTAAACATTTCTTTAACAAGTCTCTTACTCTGAATCTAACAACCTATTGTTGATGATGAATGGTTTATTCAATATTTACATATCAAAAAGCTTTGCAGACCAGAAATTGTCTCGGATGCCTGAATTGCACTGTTAGATACAGTAAAATACCATAGTACAGCTAAATATCATAATACAGTAAAATATCATAGATACAGTAAAACATCTGATCAGTAAATGAAATGGGCAGTACATGTATTATCTATCCTGTTGTTCTAAACTCATTTGAAATGACAACTATTCAACCCTACCTTCTGGTACGTTCAGTGGTGACAGATCAATGTCAATGTCGTGTTGTTGTTTACTGAAGCTGCATGTTGTTGTTGTGAGGTACTCGGCAGGACAGGCATACTCCGTCCACCACTCCACCTGGTACTGACAATCTGTGTCCAGAGTCAGGAGTGGGTCCTTACTCTGGGAGAACAAGTTATAAAAATAACATTCATTATCTTAGATGAAACACCGTCAGAAACTCTACATGCTTAACTTGGTGTTGTGCAAATTCCCTCTGTGCTGCGGTCTCGCCGACTCCGGTGGTATGGAAATGTCGAACGTGCCAGTGGCTGCATCAGCGCCATCACCAAAATGCAGTTGCCAGGCAGCAGAGGTCGTGGCAGACCTAAAAAATCTTGGATGGAGTGTGACGGGAGAGACCTTAAGGTGTGCGGCTTCACCAGGCGTGGACCCGCTGGACAGAGCCGCTTGGAAGAGCCGTGTGAAGACTAGCTGACTGCCGCCCATCCCTGTGTCATGGACCCCGGCAGCAGTATAATCAAATAATGGGTACTACTACTACATAACTATTTTGATATGTATGCACATTAGCCTCAGTCCATCATCAGTAGTTGACATTACATCTACATACATGTAATTATATAACTTAACCTTCTCCCTACTGCCTATTATAATTATCCCTTAACCAATAAAGAATTGGTAGCAAATTTGTTACAGGTACGTCAGTGTGCTAAAGGTTAATTACCAAAGGACACTCCATGAATGCACCATACAGTCATGTATTATTTCTATGTTTTGGGAATTATAATAATAAAATTATAATACCATCTTCTGTAAAACTGCTAAGCTGGGAAAATACCTTGCACTTGATGCAGTTGAAAATAATGACACTAAGAGCCAACAATGTATTTTTTTCTGACAAATCAGTCACATACATATTTTGTACGTCCCACAAATGAAAACCATCCTTCTAAGTCGTAAAGCAAAAATCCTTGTATGTCATTGTGAACTACAAATTTAAAGAACATTTAGCTGGTTACAATACAACACAACAAATGACACACAAACTGATGTGTACTCACTCCGCCTCTTCCATCGCCATTCGGACAGACAAACGTGACGTGAACAGTTGGTTTGACCCCGTTACATCCTGTAGGGGCGTCCCCGTCTGTGCTGTTATAGTGCAGGAACAGCCTGCCGTCCTCCCCCATCTGTAGGTCAGTAGTGGGACGACCCATATCCACAGCCTCTCCACCAATCACACGACAGCCTGCTGTCCCAGGAGGGCAGGGGGAGGTGGAACCACCTGTTTCTCAGGAAAGATAACGGTATATCTCCTGGTTATATCTAGTTAATATAGTACACCCACACACACACACACACACACATATTAAAATGAGTTACAATGCTACAATTATGTATGTTACCGGTAAACTGTTTACAAAAAAAGCAGGACTGGTGATAAATACCCCAGGATTTTTGGATACCCTTAAACTTTTGTCTTGTTACTTCAATCAAGGTTTCTTAATACGATGCTTTGCAAGTACAGTACATATATTATATGTATGTGTAAACTGGTCACAGGTAATTTCATATTGATATACTTAATACAAGTGCAAGTACACATTGTTAGCAGCTTGTTTTAATCACAATTCTATGTTATAATTTACAAGATTTTCAGCTTTCAAGAAGGTGTTTTACCGTACTTGGTAGTTCACTTTGAAAGGACTCCCCAATGGGATCTATGAATTAAAAATTACCCACGGTAGCTTTGCACTTTGCACGTCAATCAATTTTCATGAGCACTGTGCAAGTGTCTGGTATGCGGAAAAAAAGTTGCAGTGGGTGTGGGGGAAACACGTGACCGAGGGCAAAGGATTTGCTAGAAAAATGAGCCATTATAGGAAGGTGACATCCAGGATTCTGGGTGGGCTGATTTGACTGTACATGTCTATGTAATTACCAGGGAAATTGGGTGTCCTCTGGGTGTCCCCTGCAAAAGGAAGGCATCTAATTTCTTTGTTTTCTTAGTGTAAGGCACCCAGAAGACGCCCTCACGCCCTGCTAGCTAATAGCCTGATGGTAAATACAAACTCACCTGGAGAGATGTCCCGACACACGTTGATGTAGAAGTCTCTCTCCCCCGCTGAATCCACCAAGTAACCACCACTCTGTCTAATCAGGGGTGTCAGGTCCCTCTTCTTCCCATCTGTGTCGTACACATAACACTTCACCTCCTTCTGCGCCGGGTTCTGTACAGACGTACAGGCTACCGTACTGTCCCAGTCAAAGTACGTGGTACAGGGTTTGGCCTCCACAAACTCAGGGAAGCCCTAGAATAAACACAGATTTTGAATACCCAAAGGAAAAGGTACTACAGTATCTTAATGATAACAGTTAAATGGACACTATATGAAACTGCATGGATAAATGTAAACCAAGAAATGATACACTCATGGACAAGCAAAAATTCTATACACTTCTTATCATATATCTTGCTTGCAACACTGGATAAGTGGAAATTCTGATACAGTTTTTTGTAAGTGAATATAGGAACTACATTTGTACATGTATGGCTGTACAGCTTTAGCACACTCCAAAAACCAGGCAGAAAATAAAAGCAAATATTTGACAGTTTTTTCGGATAATACATTATTAGTCTAGGAAGTACCTTTTGTTAATAAGTGGAATAATTCCTTTAAAAATCTTTCAATTCTTCTTATAAAACACCCCAAGGAACTATTTTCTGACTAAAAACTAATTTTTGAAATATAGAATGTTGATACCTACCAGAGTCCTACCACACTGGATGTTAATACTGGATCCAATCTTGTGCCCGGGGTGTCCAGGGCAGTCCTCGTCTGAAAAAAGCTCCATCCTAAATCCTCCTCCATGTCTATCCTCCTCTATCTGAAGGGTAGAGTTGAAGTTTCCTATGTTGGAAGTGGTGTTGTCCTGTAGTCTGCACACAGAGTTTCCACTGCAGGGCGCTGGGAGGGCAAGCTGGCTGCAGATGCTGATGTTATATTGCACGTTGTTGTCCCCTCTTGCCTCCCAAAGCCTAAAGTTCAACAAGAAGAAAATTTTAATTTTGGCACAGTAAATACTATTACTAGTTATTTACTACATATATACAAAGAAAATCTAAGACTTGGGTCGGGTCATTTTTAGATAGGGAGCAAGAAAGGTAATTCCCCCAAGCTACATGTAATGCTATTAAAGGCACCCAGAGCATTTTATGAGGCTCGAAGCTCCAATTTCTAGTCATTCCTACACATAGTAAGTTTCAATAACAATATACCATTACATTTTGACATTCAAGGAGCAAAGATACGATGTCGTTGTGTGGTGAAAACAAATAGAAAATCCAAGCGCTAATAGACTGATCCTGATCATGACTGTCCATCACAATTAGTGGTTTGACCAATGAGAGAGTGACTGCCTGTCTGTCAAATATTTGCATTTTAATGTTTTTATTTTGCATTTCTACGTTTTGACAGAGGTGGGCGGGGCTATGTCAATGGTCAGTACAACTGTTGTTGTAGTTGCAAGTCTACAGCATTGAAATGGCCTGTATATATTTATCAAATTCGATGGGTTTTTTTATACTTGCAAGATACATTATCATTTATGTGGACACAAAAAAAGATAGATACTGATAAAGTGATATCATATTGTCTCCTCTTGCCTCTCATAGCTTAATGTACGAGAAGAAAATTTCAGTTTTGTCACAGTGACTGTCATATTGTATTATACAATAATATTGGTGTTGTCATTGTAAGTCTACAGTGTTGAAACGACCTGTCAATATTCTTGAACTTCAATACTCTACATGAGAATCATGTGGCCATGAAAATTTGATAGATACCTCTCAGGTGGCCTTGGTTAAGTCACTTAATTTGATTAGTATTGGAAGAGACTGTACTGTCTTCAAATCAACAGGCCATGCAGTATTATTCCCTATGAGGCTGTGACTATAAGCAAAAGCATATTGTGAGGCCATATATATCTACATTACATTCTTTGCACATTAAGCACTATGGCTGCATCAGTTGATCTTCATGACCTTTTAAAACATTAACTGAAGACCAATCAATTTTAGCTCACAAGCAATATTGACAGACTTGTACGAAACTGATAGTGATATATATGATAAGACCAAGACCAATGACTACACCATTGAAAATCCAATGAATGTATTCTAGACATCACACCCAGCTGCAAGTGACTCATCCTGGGTTTAGTCATGCATAATGTCAAGTTAAGGTTACGGTAGCGGCGAAACTGACTCAAACAACAACGGCTGATATGCAAAAGATGTGGCTCTTGTCAAAGTAGGTAACAATGTGTGCATGTTGGGAAGGCATTCAATTTTCTCACTAAACTCTTTATAGGGACATCCTCTTGCATAGATTAGAATGTTAAGTGAAGGTGCAATGCATGTTTGAGAAGAATCACACCTCAAGCACCTCATACAAAACTGCTGTGTTACACCTTAAGGTGCTTTTTCTATCAGTTATGCAAACAAATAAAGCATGGTTTACAATGTATATTCTGAAGGACAACAATCCATGCCATGTTTGAACAAAATGCAAACTGGGGCTAGGAACGTTAACACCAATGGCTAGGCTGGCAGTGCTTGAAGTTGAAATACTTTTTTTGGTACATGCTAGATTGCATGTTGGCAAACATTTTACATGCAATTTGAAACATCGACATGCAAAATTATACATATTTTCAGCAGTAAACACTAAGCTCACTAACTGCATCTATAGCATTACAACATACAAGTATACATGTTTCTTCTTCATGATCATTTGGCCCATCTTTATTAGAATACATGCATAACGTTAACTTAACATCCAAAGCTCATATTTATAAGGAATTGTGAGTTCCTAAATACTGTATCTAGAGCTAACATGAAAGTAGTCAATCTAACGTAATTTTGAGGAGATAAAAAATAAATGTGCTGGTACGATTATTCTTGAGATGAGAGAAATAGGAAGATTCAAGCCATACAGCGTGATAGAGTTTGAGACTTCCGCAGTGCGAACAAGATTGCACATTCAAAATATTTCAACATGCATATGCAAATCTTGAAAGGAGCATATGCATGCAAATAGCATGTTGCATGTGGGTATTTATTTTGAGTCCAGGCTGGGATTTGAACTTACTGCCCTGAGCACAATAAGAGGATCTGGAACTGTTGATCAGCAGCAGTGCTATGGTCTAATGATCAGCAGTTCCGGTCTCGCCTGGTCTACTCTAGTTCACTACTAATAAGTAGGTTTATAGGTACATATTTTGAAGTAGTCAGGGTGATTTTATGTTCACAGTTGTTGCAGTGAATCTCACTGTAAAGTCACTACTTACACCACAAACATTATAAACATTCTGTCTCGCATGCATTACATTAGTTAACTACAGCGGCTTCATGTTCAACCGAAAACATCGCAAATGCTTCCTTTCCCCTTCTACCATTGGCCTATTGCATAATAAAGTCCCTGCAAAGGTAGAGTACTTAAAACTTGTAATTATCTCTCTACCTGTTGACCTGTGGTATTTATGCTATACATAATGGTATACCGAGTCGACAGTTCCTAAAACTGGGACCCTGAAAAATCCAACACATGCATGCAAGAGGAAATGAAAGCTCTCGAAAGTAAATCTATACAGAACCTTGTCCCTTATTCTGCTTTCTGAGACTTTGTGACCTGCAAACTCGGCCGGTGTTGTATTGGGAATCGCTTCACTGAAGCGACAACCAAAACAACTGTATTCATAATCACAAGACCCCAGCCGACCCCCTCCCCCTTTTTCCCCATCCGCCCCGTACCAAAATATTATATAACGTCACAGGCTACGAACCAGTCAAAATACCAAATTAGGAACCATAGACACCGTACTACTGTACAACATCAGTTCAAACACTGTTGTCTTTCTGTTCATAAATTCCCATGCCGTGATTTGGACAATGTAAACACAGTCAGCTGACTATGGAAAGCAGATATCATGCCTGAGGAAGTTGGTACAAGCCAAAATTTCCCCACGTTCCTCTGCAAAAATAGACCTCATTCGAGCTCTACTCACCCCCGAATCGGCTCTAGGTTATAGTTCCCGGCTACACAGTCTCCTCTGGTCCGACTGACAAGTTGGAGGGTGAGAAAGAGAGAGGAAAATGTCCAAAACATCGAAGTTTTTATGTTCCGTCGGTGCCACAGGTGCACGGTGGCCGCCATGTTGGATTTTTAAGGTCACATGACGCTGAGAGAGTGTATTACATCATCACCTGATAGTCATGTGGTCCTAGTACTACTCTGTGTGGCGTCCTGGACATTGGACCCTCTTTAAACGGTCTCTGATCTATTGTCCTGTGACCTGTGTTTACCTTTGACTACATAATCTGCAACGAATAGGTCATCTCACTATCAAACAGAGATGTTGTTTCGACTGGTAATTTGCTTGCACTTATGGTATTGTTTGCAAGGTGGCGCGCCTAAACCATCGAATTACCGAAAAAGGCAATGCGTAATCAACACTCAATATTTTGTCCTTGACGCAATGCATGCATATATATGAAACTATATATACTTTTTACAATAACACAACGATCATGTCATTGCAGTGAACTAAAGGACCCTAAGAGTAAACTGTTATAGAATGCTCACCAGTGTACAAATAAGACTTATAGAATACAGACTGTGATCAGTTTTAAAACTTTTATTATAGACTTTTTATTCCACATTCCCGGCATATTAAAGTGTGTTATCAATTAATGAAGACTTTAAAAACGTCGCAGCTTGGAACGTACTATCTTGCTGCGAACAAAAACTATCAAATGTTTAAAGTTTTTGATAACAAGAGCCCGTCGCTTGCAAGTGGTGACAATTACAACCAACCAACCCACTTATGATTCAAAACGTGGGTCACTTCATTTTCCACTGTCTTCAAAAAAGAAGTCTAACCCAACGGTAGTCGACCATAGTTAACATAAAAGTTTCACAGTAGACTAGATAACTATTTCGATTTCCATGTATCTTAGTTACATGTACTTGTTTGCCTTTTGGCATGAACTTGCAATAAAGTAAAGTTATTAATGCAATGCAGCAATACTGCCTCTATGATTCAATTTGTTGTTGTGCTTTTCCCCATTTGCTTTATTTCTTGCAGAGTCTGGTTGAAGATTTCCACGAACTGGTCGCACACTTCCTCGGTGTGTTTGAGCGACAGGTACAGTTTGGTACCCATGGGGTTGAGGAAGACGCCTCTTTTGAAGAGTCCGACCATCATGGCGCGCCGCCTAGCGGCATTCTCCTGAAGTTTCTGCTCCCGATAGTTGTAGACGAGCTTTTTCGTGAACAGAACCTTGGAGACGGAGGACAACATGGAAAGTTATATACTATGAAACTTAATAATGCGTCTTTTCAGCGAAATAGTGATTTGAGTGAAGACAATGGCTATGTGGAATATAAGTCCGAATAGTACACATACCGTGACATGAGAGAACATGCATGAAAATCGCACTGAAAGTTTTCCATTATTGTTGTTTTTTCACACACGAAATGGACCAACAAACCTGTGCCAGAGGCCCGTCTCCGATAACATGACCAGGAATGTCATTTTTCTCTAAACATTCCTTCATCTTGTTCCTCACGTACCTGCCGATACTGGAAAGAGACGCATAAAAGTTGGATCGATAGATAACATTCCTTATCTTGAAGTTTTTGTTAATTTTGACAAAGAAATGTTTCATTGTAATTCGCCGCTTACTTCTTTTTAGATATTAGCATCTAGAAATATACAGTTGTGATTGCTGTAAATCAAAGTGAGTACAACTTTAAAAACATCGATATGCGCTTTAGAGGTAGATGGATGAAAGTTCATATCTTTATCGTTGTCAGTGTCGATAATTGAAAGTTGTTAAGATGCCGTACTGATGCAGGTGCTGATACGTGTCCGGATCCGTTCTGCGGTAGATCTGTAGCGCTGCCAGGGCGGCCGACGCGCTGATGGTGTTACAGCCCAGGGATGACGCCGTCCACACGTAACGCTTGTCTTTCCCCAGTAGGTCCTCGTTCACAATACTGGGAAGAATCCAACATCATTTTCAACTTCGTAATACTTCTTAACGACAACATCTAAAATGTGATGTACTTTTACAAGAGCAATAAGATTTTAACATGGTTCTGAACGATAAACTTTGAGACACAAACTGTTAAAACGTGTCAGAACAGTCAGTTTGTGTACGTTATATTTAACTCTCCAAGCAGTGGTTGGTGGAGAAATTTTTCAGTGATTTATTTTCACACACTAAAAGGACCAACCAGGCCAGAGGCCCGTCCCCGATTACATGACCAGGAAGGTCTCCGGGTGCCGACAGAAAACGGCGCAGATCGATGATAAAAAGGTCACAATGTTCTCCGCCAACCTCTGCTTGGAGATTACGTTATACTGACCTCATGATATCGGCGCGACCCCCAAACACACCAATCGGGTAGCCTCCTCCTAGAGCCTTACCGTAGCCTACCAAGTCCGGGATCACGCCATAGTATTCCTTCAACAAGTGGAAATGCAATATGGTTACGTAGAATATCATAGAACATCTGATAAGACGAACGCATAATCAAGTTGCAAGTTTGCGATATAATTTTGAACCACAATTTCTGTTGAACCTGAAAAGTGTTTTTCAGAATATAGTCCCATATATATATATATATATTTCATACATAAATATATTCCATGTTTTGACCTTACCTGGGCGCCACCATACGCCAGTCGGAAGCCTGTCACCACCTCGTCGAAAATCAACAGAACACCATGTTTCTTGGTAAGCTCGCGTAACCCCTGCAAAAACCCATCCTGCCAAAACAAAATAAAAGGAATTGAAATTACACCTTTGAGTGGGGGCGTGAGTAAATTTCGACCGCGTTCACTTTTCCCCAGCCAGACACTGACCCAAAGTCGTCTTGATTTTTTTTCAATTTTTATAGAAAATGGCATAGTTTTACGTTCTTGGAAACAAGTTGCAAGAAGAGAAAAGAAGAATACGATACACATTTGAACAATAAAGAACAGTAACATACCATAGGGGGAGTACAGCGATGTAAAGGCTCAACTATCACAGCAGCTAGGTCTTCCTTGTGCTGTTCCACGATCTTTGTCGTCATACCGAGATCGTTGTAAGGTGCTACAAGGACGTGGTCCTTCACAGAATGTTCTATTCCAGCACTGGAGGGGTCCGGAGTGGGGTAGTCAAGTAGTCCCTTCGGAAACAGACTGGTCACCCCTATTTCGTTTGCACCATGGTATGCTCCTGGTGAAGTTGTCACATGTTGTTACCAAAGTTTGACAAATCTGTTTTGGTTTATTTAAAGTTTCTTTAACTTTAGAAAAAAGAAACGGGAAAAATTACCTTCGAACTTCAAAACTTTACTCCTGCCAGTGAACGCCCTTGCCAGTCTCTCACAGTACATGATAGCCTCAGTTCCGGAGGAACAAAATCTGATGAACGAAGAAAGTTGACATTTAGGCAATAATGACCGGATCAGAGAGAATTGTAATCCTTTGAACAAACAATGACAAATAATGAATGAAAAAAGTTTCGAGATTTACCCAAGGTGATAGTTACTCAAGCAACTGGATAAATTCTGGAAACGGTCAGACATTTCAGTTAGCATTCACTAAATGCGCCAGTGACGTCGACTGAAAAAATCATTCAAGCGTTCAATAAATGGGATACTCCAAAAACATTCCATTGAACGCTTTAAATAAAACTTTCCAGTCATTGACGAAACGAAGTGTATGCTGTCTGAAACGTCTGACCGTTTCCAAATCTATCCAGTTGCTTGCGTAACTGCTTATTATCTTATTAGCTGGATGTCTTGAGATTTATGATTTTCAATTTATTTGATTACATTTATAAACGTTTTCACCTGAGGTACTCTACCGCTGGACTCAGTCGTTTGATCTCCTCGGCCAGTTGGAGAGACTTCTCGTTGACGTAAGCAAAGTTGGAGCCGTTCGCGGCTTGTTCCGTTACTGCGGCAACGACTTCTTCTCGGGCGTGACCCACAAGGTTCGTCCCCCATCTTAGGACAAGATAAAGGTTTAACAGATGGAATATGCATGCATATGGCAGCTTAAGAAATGATCACATTATTCTCCCTGGAAACCCTTGAATCATCATCATCATCATCACTCTTCCGGATTTATATATACTCCGGTGAGATACAATCAATAAAGTCTTGAGTAATATCTTCAAATGTCGCCATTTTTGGTGTCTCTTGTACTTCAAGGCTTTATACGACTTCTTGGAGCGCCGGATTTATTTTTTTTGGGGGGGGGGGGCGCTGCTTCGCGATTTTCAACGCGGTTCTCTACTGCCGGTCATCGTCAGACTAGCCTAGGTAACATCCTCCGTAGTAACCGCTGGCTGAACCGTGGTTTAATAGTAGCCTCTACCAGGCCCCACGGATTGCTGGGAAAATAGTAGAAATTGGCCAAATAGAGTGAATTGTATGAAGGGAGTCAGCTACAGAGAGAGGGTCCAATATGCAATCCTAGCAGTGAAACCCTGCAGCTGGCAAATATTCTCCCTATATTATAGCCGGCGTAGTTAGTCTGGTGGAGACTAGTTTAATAGCAAGCGAAACGATTGAGCCAGCGGTTTACTACGGAGGATGGTACCCAGGCTACGGAGACTGTTTTGCCACCAAGAAGTCTTCGAAGGAGGCTAGAACTGTCCGAAGCAAAGATGCTTCGTTGCCAAGGATAATCTAGCCTGGTCCCAGTCTCTAGGAGTCGGCTTAGGGGTGTTTTACCGGGCCCATTCTGCTTTATTCAGCCGTTTCTGTCAGCCTGTCGACTTAGCAGCCATGTAGAATTTCGCAGCCTGTCTATTTAAATTCACCCCCGAGCGGGCTAAGCTGTCTGGGCGGGCGGGCATCACTTCCAGTGCCGTTGAGATACCGGGGAGCCTCCGCTGGTATGGTTTCCAGGCTACTGAGGATAACCACTCATTCATGGCGGACCTAGGCAACAATTTGAAGCGGTCAAAATGATTGAACGAATTCTTTGTCTTGATATCAACTCACCCCATGGAAAAGTCCAAATATCGCTTGCCGTTCACATCCCACACATAGCAGTCCTTTCCCCTGGATAGGACAGTCGTCAACTCTATATAAGTTACGAGAGAGAAAAAAACTTGTTTGCAAAGGATTACTGCAATCAATTAATAATGAGGTTATAAACTATAAACTCCTTGCTGTAATATTTAAGACATATAGACTTTCTTTATGATATCTTAAATGCATTTAGCCCTCGTAGGGCATGAATATGCAATATAAACTTCATTGTCGCTGTTATAGATTTAGACTTGAATTTTGCTTGAAATATTTTGTGTAGCTGATTGCCAATCTCGTTTGATTGTTTGTTTGTTTGTTTGCTTGCTTGCTTGTTTTTGTGTGTTTTTTTTAAAAAAGTTTTTAACAAAAGTGCAAACTAGTGCCATGATGGCAAATGCAATGAGACCGTTGCAATGTGTGGTTACCTTTTGGTAAGTTGAATTCTCCATTAGATCCAGCTGGAAACACGGCAAGAGACCTTTGAGCCGCCTGACCTAGTGTAGCTGTGGAGCCATTGGCTATGGCCTCTGGATCCATCGTTCTCGCTTCCGCTCAATGGTTTGTAAACTCCTAACTGTTAAAAAAAGGTGTGTAATCAAATCTTGAATAAGAAAAGTAAATTGAATGTTGAAGCAATCTCAGGAACTTGCAAAAAAAAAGGATGAATCCTCGACAGGTAAACGTTAACTTGCACCTGAACACCTGTGAAAAGCAGTGGTGCGCAAACACCTGTACCTGTATGACCTCAACCTGACCCCTAGAAGACCGCAGCCAAGCAAACCTAACGCATAAAAAACAGTTTGCCGGGATAAATGTGAAGATTTCTCCTCTAAAAGATAATACAATTAATTATTTACATACATTTATTTGGATTTTATATAGATTGTACGTCATTTTTTCCCGGAAAATCCGAGAATCGCAAAGTTTATATACTGCTCGTGTTGCTGCGGTGCAATTTAGCGTTGCTGAAATATGAAACTGGCGCGCACCACAAAGAACGGCCGCACCGGCAGAAGACGAAGATGTGGTCGCAAATTTGCTTCCATACATCTTCCAATGTAACTTGGATAGTTCTGGGGAAGGCCTAAGGAACAGCTTGTCTGATGGACGTCCAGAAAAAGGACATCGTTAGAGGTATATTTTGACTCTGAATCTCCGAGTTTCTTGCACCCATGTGGTCTCTGCACGTTTGCCCAAGTAACGTGGGGAGGGGGGGCGGATGATACTTTGGCTCGGAGAGTTTAGCTCGCTTCCAACTTTTGCAGACACTCTTGGGCCTTAAAATTTTTAACGTGGTTAGATGTTCATTACAGATGTCCTGACTATGTTATCACAATCTTCTAGTTCTAGGTTCTTAGGTGCCACTCTATGCAAGCGCTTTACTCCAACAGAGGAGTGTTGATTAGTATCCTATCAAGATCAAGTTTGTCCATATCATGTGTACAATATGTTCTGTTCCCTTTCACCTTGTAGATGAAGCCCATTTTGCAGTGCCTGGGAAACCTCCCCTCCCCACCGCAAGACGACAGTATGAGAAGAGGGGTTCTCTCCCCACAAGTGAGCTGGCAAGGGCCAAACTACCAAGGTACAGTTGGATAAATTATTACTTAATTTTTGTCAGACAGAACCACAGCTCTTTTTTCTTTCAATCGTATGCATAGCTATTGTACCATGTGTATGAGTTAAGCAAGTAATATATGAATTATCATTTAAGACTGTAAGCTTTCGGTAAATAGTGGTAAACTGGAACAATCCAAGTGTTGTGTTTTCAGCACTGGAACAAAGAACGAGACTACTGTCATTCTTGATTTGTTAACTAACCTAATTTTAGCTAATTTAACGGTCACTAGTCAACCTCTTAAATGTCATCATCGCTTTTATTTGATCACTAATATTTGAGACAGTGATGTTTGTTCCCACCGTTAAAGATGCTCTATGTAGGATTGGTGCGCTAAAACGTAAAACAAAAAGTCAAGTTTCCAGCTATATTTTTGCACAGTTAGATGAATAAACCCTACCATGTTACATATCACCAGTCAGGAAGAGGCAGTTGGGCGATATTTCGCCATGCGAGCGCGTTTGAAAGCTGGGGACTTTGTTGTTGCTGCACGCGCGCGCGGGGCGTCCGCCATCTTTGTTCAAATTTCCGGATATATCCGATTACGTCCGAGTTTGCCCGAACCTGTCCGGAGATTAGTCACGTGGTCTACCGTGACCTTTCACCCGTTCTATTTTTACCGTGGCGCGGGATCTCCGATTTTGCCGGCTGTTTACTTGTTTTCGTCTTGGTTTTCGTGATCGCCTGCCTTCGATTTATTTGTGAAGATGGACAGACGGCCCAAACGACGAGCAGCCAACGCAGCACGGGAGAAGTTCCAAGCATTATCAGAGTCAGAAAATGACGAGGTAACACATGTCTGATCATTTACTTTACTACGGTTTACTTTTACTAGTAGTTTTAGGGCATAAAGTTCGATATTGTTGTTGTTTCTTCGGCTACATTGGATCATATGGACCTTGAAAACGTTCGGTCAAACGTCCGTTTTTCATCGAGGCCAAACAATATAGAACAAATATATTATCTGATGTTTCCGTCTTCCTCGTGTACAATCTTATTTTTCTTACCACAATGTTGGTCTGGCTACATCTGGTTCCTATCTAATACGTCAAGCCTACGTAGTCTAACCTAACTGTTACACGTAAACAAGCGGATTCCTTTGCTATTGTTGAAAGAAAGGTGCTAAATGTAACAGCTGATTGCAAACGTACTTTATTTCACTTTTTCTGCTTCTGTGTCCCAATTCAACGTTTGGAAATTACATTCCTGAATGTGTAGATCACTAAACATCTGTTGAGAAAATGGAAAGTTTACATCCAATGTTACCGTCCGCTCGTTTTGTAACGCGAACCAAGGACGCGTGAACGAGCGCATTCCTTTGCTATTTTGAATTTGAAAGGAAGCAAAGGTGCTAATTGAAACAACTATGGCCGATTCTGCAAGCGTAATATGTATTTTTCATCTTTCTTCTACTGTGTCCCAAACCAACGTATGGAAAATACAATTTCAGACTAATTAAATATCTCTTGAGAAAAATTGAAAACTAGAAATTGGCCAAATAGAGTGAAGAGTATGCTAAGAGAGTCGGCTACGGAGAGAGCGTCCAATCTGCCATCCTAGGAGCCTGCAAGTGAAAGCCTGGCAAATATTCTCCCTATAGCCGGTGGTTATTTCGGTAGAGGATATCGGTTGACGGTGTTTCTGAGAAATTACGGTGGGCTAATCTGTATGTAACTTTTGTGGCAAGTATGTCATCACGAGCGAAAGTATATGTACGCTATGTTACATAAGCAGGGCATTTGTCGTCGAGATGTCAATCACATTCCTCTACTACCGAAAGAAAGCTGGAAAACGTGTCTAGGTTGCATAAAAACGATATGATGCATTGTGTTCCTTTATCCAGGTTTCTAGTGATGTGGTGCCTAACGGTAGCGGTGGTTTTGTGGTGCGTGACAGCGACGATGGTGATGATGTGGTGCACGGAGGACTGTTCCAGCGATGGAGGGGGGAACGCCTAGCAACGAGTAATGCCCCCTCTAACCTGAGCCATGACGGTCGGCTGGACCCGGCACGATCACCTGATCGAGCAGAACTAGTACAACGGCTGATGAGTGACGTGACCGCGGACATGTCTTTGAGCAACAGCTCTTCCTCCAGCTCCGACTCCGACATGTCAGAGCATGAGGTTAGTGGGGGTCGTCCTGTTGGACAGGGGGCAGAGGGGGCAACCCCAACTGTCACCGGACCTGTTCAAGCACCTGTCGTGACACCCACTCCAACAGCCAGGCGCACCTACAGAAGGCGGAACACTTCAGTTGGACAGGGGGCAGAGGGGGCAACCCCAACTGTCACCGGACCTGTTCAAGCACCTGTCGTGACACCCGCTCCAAGAGCCAGGCGCACCTACAGAAGGCGGAACACTTCAGTTGGACAAGGGGCAGAGGGGGCAACCCCAACTGTCACCGGACCTGTTCAAGCACCTGTCGTGACACCCGCTCCAAGAGCCAGGCGCAACAACAGAAGGCGGAACACTCCTATCATGAGGCAACAGGACAGGGAGAGGATCGAGCAAATACGATCAAGACGGAATGAAAACGCGAAGGTAACTTTGGCTACAATACTTAGTAATTGGATACATAATAACCCTGAATAGATAAATTCATGATATACACATTACTTTGCGATCAGCGTTGTAAAGTTTCCTTTTTTTTATCTAAGGTGAAGATAGACAGGATGACGGAAGCTCAGGCCAAGTACGTTTTGTACAAGGTCCTGGAGCGACAGCCAGGCCTGATACTAGACATCACTGTCATCATAGAAAGCAGTGGAGGTGACCAAGACGGCGTCGGTGCAGGTGTCGTCGGTGCAGGTGGCGCTGCGGGTGTCGTCGGTGCAGGTGGCGCTGCGGGTGTCGTCGGTGCAGGTGGCACTGCGGGTGTCGTCGGTGCAGGTGGCGCTGCGGGTGTCGTCGGTGCAGGTGGCGCTGCGGGTGTCGTCGGTGCAGGTGGCGCTGCGGGTGTCGTCGGTGCAGGTGGCGCTGCGGGTGTCGTCGGTGCAGGTGGCGCTGCGGGTGTCGTCGGTGCAGGTGGTGCTGCGGGTGTAGTCGATGGAGGTGGCGCTGCGGGTGTCGTCGGTGCAGGTGGTGCTGCGGGTGTAGTCGATGGAGGTGTCGCTGCGGGTGGCGTCGGTGCAGGTGGCGCTGCGGGTGCGGTCGGTGCAGGTGGCGGCGGGGCAGGTGGCGGCGGTGACGTCAACGCCGTACCCCCCGAGTGGTGTACCTGTGGCCGCTGCCAGGACATGCCGTCCGACGTGGAAAAGGTGTGCTGTGGGGGTGGACGCGACAGCTGCACTTCAGAATTACCTGTAAGCCATCAAGTCTGTTTATCCACAAGTTTTGATCGTACATGTACCCATATTCATTTTCTTTTTAACAAGAAACATGCGGATGGGATCTGATAACGAGGTTTTGCTACGATGTACAAGTAGAATACCATCTCTATTCAATACTATCTCTCTAAGAATAGCTCTCCAAGTATTTCATTGCTTATCAGTCCTTTACTTTCTTCTTTCAGGACATCGATCTGCATATCCTTGACCCTGGGATACTTACACTAGCAAGGCTATACAGAAACGATGTGTTTGCACTTGAGGACAGTCAAGAGCCAGGGCAAGACAACAAGGAATACAGACATGCTGCATACAGACAGTTCATCTTATGGCAGCATGGGAGCCTGGGGGCAGGGAACAGAAGGGTCATCCCTAGTTGCTGTGTGTGCAAAATCAGGCGACGGTTCCCTGACCCCCATGGCCAGTACATAGGCTTCCGTCCAAGTAGAATATAAACGTGAAGTAGAAGTAGTTGTACATAGTAGCAGTGTTCGTATCTAGTATATTTGAACATGTTTCCGAGTGGAATCTTGACTGTATACACCATACAAGTATCTTATGAAGTTTATACAAAGTTCTAGTTCCACATAGTAGCAGTGGTAGTATCCAGTATATATGAACTGGAGTCTTGACTCTAACTATACTGCATACAAGTATCTTATGAAGTTTATACAAAGTTCTAGTTCTACATAGTAGCAGTGGTAGTATCCAGTATATTTGAACTGGAGTCTTGACTCTAACTATACTGCATACAAGTATCTTATGAAGTTTATACAAAGTTCTAGTTCTACATAGTAGCAGTAGTTTTCAATAGTAGCAGTTGTAATATCCAGTATGTTTACACAAAGTTTATATAAAAAGTAATTACATTTGCTGTTCAAACAAAACATGATTTTTATACTGTATAATACCAGTCGTTACAGCCAACTGCTCATTACTGAGCAGAATGTAAACATGAACTAGTACTTTGCTAAATAGAATATAAACGTGTGATAGAAGTAGTTTCAAATAGTAGCAGTGTTAGTATATCCAGTATATTTGAACATGTTGCTGAGAGGAGTCTTGACTCTAACTATGCAGCATACAAGTATCTCATGAAGTTTATACAAATACATTTGCTGTTCAAACAGGATTTTCATACTGTATACTGTACTTTAAGTATAATTTCAGTTGGACAGGGGGCAGAGGGGGCAACATAACAAACCATAAAACATAATAACATGCATGGTAAAACATCTCGCAGATGAAATACAACGCTTAATCAAAAAGTAAAATAATCAAAATGCATTCCAAATATTGTATGGAAGCCTGTCTGATCACCCAAGTTATCATCCGGTCTGGAACACCGGCATCAAACACCAGTATCAAACACTTATAAAACATCATCCCAGTCCAGGTATGACATAAATAAGATCATTACACACTATTCCTGCACTATCCTTGACCTGTGCTGCTCGACAAGCTGAGCTGTTGGTGGTGGAGGGTGCCTTGGCAGTGGACCCCGCCTCCTTGGGTCGTTCTCGGACATTGGCTGCGTTCGGCTCATGCCTCTGCCTGAGTCGATCCTCTCCGCTACAATCCTGCTTTGCAGCTCTGGGATGTAGCTGTAGTCCTTGGGCACTTTAACGTTGTAATAGGTCCACCTGTCCGACTTCTTCTGGAAGGACCTATGCTGCCTAAAGGTATAAAGTAGTAACAGTAGATTTCAGTTACCTTCAAGTCCACTTCAAAGAGTGTTCAAAAACCTAGTTAAATAACTTATAGATAACTCATGTAGACACAAACATGTACATTCTCTGCATATTGAAATCAGACAAAAATGTAAGTCTACAATAGACTTCTGTTAGGAATAGTCTGTAAGTGGGAGTATAAATAGAGGTGTGAAAGTGCAATTAAAAGTCAGATAAGGAGAGAAAACACATCCACATACATCACTTCTCCATCACGCTTCCTCTTTGCCACCGGCCGGTCTTTGTGTCTGTTGTAGTCGATGGCTGCCAACAGACAGCGCGCCCCATACACATCCGGACTGAAGGCGAACCTCTTCGAGGCATACATCAAAATGTGATTCTGGAAACTTTCCAGATGAGATGTCAGCCTAGAACAAAGCAGCAAATGAAAATGATTTTCTTTGCAAAGCAAACATTTGCCCCAGAAAACACTTGATAAGAATACATGACTTTCCCTTTCTATGACAAAAAAGGCATATTTATCAAAACCTGTATCTAAATATGTCATCAGACCCACCTGAAACGCAGAAACTTGTGGGCTGTCTTCAGCCATCTCTTGTTGAGGATGATGGCTGCCAGCTTCTGGTGGGGTGCAGAGCCAGAGACAAGCCAGGTTGTGGTCCTGACCTCGGTCTCACTGATGGGGTCGTGATAACACCCACCCAGGGTCCATGTGTGCTTATTGCAGACATGGTTCAACACACCTGCCCACATTGCCTGGTGACAAGAAGCTCATATTTTACTACTTGTTACACTGAAGAAGGTCCCCTCAAAACATAAACACAATTCAATCATGAACAGTCAATTAACATTTGCAAACAATGAAGTTATCTACCACACTTTAGATAGGTCCCCAGGGTGGTCATCTTAGACAAGTTTGACTGTAGTTATCTATTCAACAGATGGCAAGATATAAAATGTTTTCTGTTCAAAGAGTTAAAACTCAAAACTCACCAAAAATACTTCAAAGTCCCTCCCAGATTTCTGGCAGCAGTACCAGAAGTGGTTAACTATGTGGCTAGCCCACTTCTTCAGCTCAGTGCAGCCCTTCTCTTGGCCAGCCTAATTCAATAAAAAGAGAGAAAAACAGTGTGCTGTAATTGCATGTCTTGTTGTCTCATTCACTCTTAGTAAGAATACCTCCAGCAAGTCCATTGTGCCTCATTCAATACAACAGTCATGTCGCTGCACTTCTGCGTACTCTTGTGCCACAGGACACAAACAGAAGTAAATAGAAGGATGTAATATTGCTTCTGAAATGTTGATCATGCCATTGCTACTGCATGTGAGTGAAAAGGATGACAAATAAAAACTTACTGCCACAATCTTCTTCAAGATGTTCTTGGCACCATGCCAAACATCGAGAGAGTGGAAGATCCCTTTCCTCCCATACTCTCCTGTGTCAGGACCTGTTTATGAGAAAGATTGTATTTTGATTGTTTAATGTCCTGTCTGCAAATGACTGTTATCACAGATACATATCAAAATTCAGTTAATAACTGTCACGGTTGTCATAGCCATAGTTTTGTCATTGCACGCAAACATAAGACAGAAAAGTGACATCATGCAACAGAAAAATACATCAAAAGTCCCACTGTACTTACGCATTAAGACACTGATCTGGGGGTGTGCATCAGTGCACACCTCCTTCACAGGGACACGTTCTGCCTCCATTTTCCCCATCATTTTCTGGAAGGCTGCCTTCTCTGTCCTGGCAGATACCCTCTGTGTCTCGCGCTTGTCAACCACCTCCACTGACACAATCGCCTTAGTGTCGTTGTCCATGGTTGTGTATGTACAATACTGGGCGCAGTGTCCAGGGGAATCCATACGCCCATCTCCTGTGTAGAATAGGAGCAATGTTGTTTAGCCATTATCATTCAACGAATCTATTTTAATATTACATGTCTTGAATGCTATGCATGAGGGAATTAATAGGATAGATTTGCATAAACACATTAAAAAGAATAGCCACGAGGCAAGTGATATTCCTGTCATAGTCATAAGTAAAGCTAATGTGGACTGGAGGAACCCATGACAGCCCAATTTCAGGTACAAAATAATAATAATTACCAGAATTGCAACAAAACAAAGACAACAATCAGCATAAACACAGCATAGAAATAATGATGGCTTATATATAATTTTTCAGATGATGGTCTTACTATCAAAATAAGTAACATACCCAGTAGAACAACGTTGTCCCTTCTCTTCAAGTCACGTAAGATGTTGTTGTTCTCTTCTTCCCAGTACTTTTGTATGGCAGGCACACAGTACTGTTTCTGTATGGCATAGAATGTCGACGGGCCAACACACCCCATGTTCATGAACTTGAACATGAGGTTTACCTTGCTGTAGTTGTTACCCGACAACAGGATGTTTGATGCCAGCATGAAGTCCCCTCCTTGCATCGAGTACTTGAATCTGGGCTGGGAGCACCATTTCTCCTGAGGATGGCCTTCTGCACATTTCTGAGTGACAAGACAATAGGACATGTAATGACGTGTTTAACACCTCATCTAAGTTGGAATACAGCTAAACCCCAAAAGACTGATGCTGGGGAAACAGACAACACATTATGAGCTATTAGTAAGGACATGCTGACAAGTTGAACAAAGACTACATAAGTAAATATGTATGTCTATAAACAACAGACTTACCCATGTCAGGATGATCCCACTTCCCACTGACTTTGTTGTTGGCTCTGGAGTGACTTCGCTGGAACATCCTTTTTCCTTGCATATGTTGTACGGTAACCTTAGGAACCGCACAAGTGCAAGCAGACACTCTGTGTAGACGATGCTACACTTCATGCCCACAAGGTCCTTTGGCTCTTTTATCTGAAGTTGTTCTGGCGTCTCAAACTGGAAGTCTTCTGTTGTTCCCTCTGCCACTGACTGGTCATGCGCAAAGACTTCCTCCTCAGGAGTAATGATGGGAAGTGTCCTCATATCTTCATTCAACTTTCTGTATGAAGACCTACAACACATTGGATAGAAGTAAGATATTTTGAAGAAGTCTTTGGCTTGAAAACGAAATAATCATCCATGGCAGAACTTATGATGGGAATTAAGAAAGGACGTAAATATATAAAAAAAATGATACACGCTCAGGACACTATGATAACTCAGAACACACCTTAGTCTCACCGGGGGAACCCACTCAGGATCACACTCCTCCCAGTCATCATCTTCCTCACTCCAGTCCTCATCTTCACCTTCTCTCAGTTCCCCAGCGTCACTTATCATCTCATCTTCATCTATCCATTCCCCACGTTCTTCATCATAGTACTCCACAGATATCCTTGAGGAAACATGACAAATACATGTTCAAATATAAACTTGAAAACAAAATCACATGTCATGCGTTCCAAGTATGCATCAGTGTGGAGGCTTCAACAATTTGAACAAATCACACATCGAAAAGACAAAGAACAAATAAGGGGAATGAGGAAGGAAAATTAGTACAATAATAGCAAAAGGGTAATAAAGAATTCTTACCGACTGTTTTCTAAGGCATTCATATCAGAGTCATCCACATCATCCTCATCTGTTTCTGACAGCCACCGAAACTCACCCCTGCAACAAAGATGTATCATGGTCACGATGAGTGCTGACTTAGCAGAGATACATGTATTGTTCTCCCACCTTATATACAGCACTATCAGTCTGCTATGGTTTACACACATATGTCACAATAACATCAAGCAAATTTATTCCATATGAAATACTTTTCTGAATACTTACAGAACAGAAGTAGTTCTGTCATGTTCGGAGTCTGAAGCAACACTTGACAGATGACCAGCATTGAGGTCAGGTGGCTGTAATACTGTCTGTGGACTGGATATCATTGCCTGGTGAGTTGGGGTTTGTGGTGTGGACTGTGGGCTGTGAGGTGGGCTTGGTGTCTTTGCTGGGCCTGGGGGGCTGTGAGGTGACCTGGGCTTGTCCTCGTTGTTATTGTGCTTGTTATAGCTGTAAGAAAAAATAGTGACTGAAAGTTATCAGATGGAAATTGAGTAACACTATTAATATTATACCCGGATTAGGCACTGGTTATAAGATTACAACTCTCTACCATTTTGTATGTACAACATTTACATCTTTGAAGCACAGGGAAACTTTTTCTATAAACTTTTCTCTATTCTAAGGTGAAGCAAAACATTCAGAAACTTCCACATATTCTTCCATGGCACCTACATATATTGCTGCACAGCACCATTATATAGCTTGCCACTTTCAATATTAAATGAAAAAAAATTTGTATATACATGTCAGAAATTCTGAACTTTTAATCAAAGTACACATACACACAGATTTGGTGCCACATGGTAAATTACCGAGAGATAACAGAAAAAAATACCCACTACAGTCTAGTAATATATTGCACAATTTTTGAATAAATGTGCATAAAATTTCATCGGGTGTCATGTAGAGTTCATGTAAATATAAATACAAATAAACATCGAGGAAATCCAGGCGAGTTGTGAACCATGCACGGTTCGGTCGTCGTCACAACAGAGTAACAAACAGCGCGCTCAAAATGGTTGACATTTAGAATGACAAAGGCCGCATGTCTCATGTGCACGCCTCGAAAACCCTTTGATTCTTACCCATCCCATTGCCACAAAAATGCATTTCTACATCTAGCTATAACATACGACGGTACAAACTGAAATTGATCAAACTTGTGTAGTAGGATTTACTGGGTAAAGAACGCATAATTTACCATGCACCGCTGACTCATTTTGGTGTAAGTGCGGTGCAGAGGGGCGCCCGTCTTGTTTACGTATTTATCTGGCCTCCGGGAAAGAGACATATACGAAAATAAAATCTAGGCAAATCACTTTCGACATAAACGAGAAGTCGAGGTTGATCGGTGCAACTCATAGCGTAAATTGAACGAATGCACATGTGTAAAATATGACTGTATAAATACAAACTCCACAAACCTGTCGATCAGTAGACGAGCAACAGCACAGTCTGTCCAAACTTCCTTTGTCTTCTCCTTGAGCATTTCCCTTATGTTCTTCCAGTCTTGATACGACTCGAGCAGGAGGATACGCGTTTTTCCTCTTGCTTGCCTCTTCCTTTTCGTGGTGGAATCAGTCTGCTTACTGCGACGCTTTCGCTTCGGGCCAGCACCATCGTCCTCACTCCCGCATGGGTCCGCCATTTTGTTTCAGAGACTCGGCGGATCATGACGTCACGCAAGATTCCCGAAGATTCCCGACCGAAAACCGTTTCTTTTTGAGTTTTGAAGCTGTCTACTTCCGGGTGGTGTCGCGGAAAGAGCGCACCTCGAGCGGACTGTTTGTTATCCGTTATTATACGTTAGAAATATGAAATGATGACAGAAGTATGTTGAAAAGTGATAGTAAATGAGAATTACATCAAGATATCTGTTATATATCTGATATTCACAATATTCAAAATTTTGGCGCTCAATCCTACATAGAGCATCTTTAAAGATGCTCTATGTAGGATTGGTGCGCTAAAACGTAAAACAAAAAGTCAAGTTTCCAGCTATATTTTTGCACAGTTAGATGAATAAACCCTACCATGTTACATATCACCAGTCAGGAAGAGGCAGTTGGGCGATATTTCGCCATGCGAGCGCGTTTGAAAGCTGGGGACTTTGTTGTTGCTGCACGCGCGCGCGGGGCGTCCGCCATCTTTGTTCAAATTTCCGGATATATCCGATTACGTCCGAGTTTGCCCGAACCTGTCCGGAGATTAGTCACGTGGTCTACCGTGACCTTTCACCCGTTCTATTTTTACCGTGGCGCGGGATCTCCGATTTTGCCGGCTGTTTACTTGTTTTCGTCTTGGTTTTCGTGATCGCCTGCCTTCGATTTATTTGTGAAGATGGACAGACGGCCCAAACGACGAGCAGCCAACGCAGCACGGGAGAAGTTCCAAGCATTATCAGAGTCAGAAAATGACGAGGTAACACATGTCTGATCATTTACTTTACTACGGTTTACTTTTACTAGTAGTTTTAGGGCATAAAGTTCGATATTGTTGTTGTTTCTTCGGCTACATTGGATCATATGGACCTTGAAAACGTTCGGTCAAACGTCCGTTTTTCATCGAGGCCAAACAATATAGAACAAATATATTATCTGATGTTTCCGTCTTCCTCGTGTACAATCTTATTTTTCTTACCACAATGTTGGTCTGGCTACATCTGGTTCCTATCTAATACGTCAAGCCTACGTAGTCTAACCTAACTGTTACACGTAAACAAGCGGATTCCTTTGCTATTGTTGAAAGAAAGGTGCTAAATGTAACAGCTGATTGCAAACGTACTTTATTTCACTTTTTCTGCTTCTGTGTCCCAATTCAACGTTTGGAAATTACATTCCTGAATGTGTAGATCACTAAACATCTGTTGAGAAAATGGAAAGTTTACATCCAATGTTACCGTCCGCTCGTTTTGTAACGCGAACCAAGGACGCGTGAACGAGCGCATTCCTTTGCTATTTTGAATTTGAAAGGAAGCAAAGGTGCTAATTGAAACAACTATGGCCGATTCTGCAAGCGTAATATGTATTTTTCATCTTTCTTCTACTGTGTCCCAAACCAACGTATGGAAAATACAATTTCAGACTAATTAAATATCTCTTGAGAAAAATTGAAAACTAGAAATTGGCCAAATAGAGTGAAGAGTATGCTAAGAGAGTCGGCTACGGAGAGAGCGTCCAATCTGCCATCCTAGGAGCCTGCAAGTGAAAGCCTGGCAAATATTCTCCCTATAGCCGGTGGTTATTTCGGTAGAGGATATCGGTTGACGGTGTTTCTGAGAAATTACGGTGGGCTAATCTGTATGTAACTTTTGTGGCAAGTATGTCATCACGAGCGAAAGTATATGTACGCTATGTTACATAAGCAGGGCATTTGTCGTCGAGATGTCAATCACATTCCTCTACTACCGAAAGAAAGCTGGAAAACGTGTCTAGGTTGCATAAAAACGATATGATGCATTGTGTTCCTTTATCCAGGTTTCTAGTGATGTGGTGCCTAACGGTAGCGGTGGTTTTGTGGTGCGTGACAGCGACGATGGTGATGATGTGGTGCACGGAGGACTGTTCCAGCGATGGAGGGGGGAACGCCTAGCAACGAGTAATGCCCCCTCTAACCTGAGCCATGACGGTCGGCTGGACCCGGCACGATCACCTGATCGAGCAGAACTAGTACAACGGCTGATGAGTGACGTGACCGCGGACATGTCTTTGAGCAACAGCTCTTCCTCCAGCTCCGACTCCGACATGTCAGAGCATGAGGTTAGTGGGGGTCGTCCTGTTGGACAGGGGGCAGAGGGGGCAACCCCAACTGTCACCGGACCTGTTCAAGCACCTGTCGTGACACCCACTCCAACAGCCAGGCGCACCTACAGAAGGCGGAACACTTCAGTTGGACAGGGGGCAGAGGGGGCAACCCCAACTGTCACCGGACCTGTTCAAGCACCTGTCGTGACACCCGCTCCAAGAGCCAGGCGCACCTACAGAAGGCGGAACACTTCAGTTGGACAAGGGGCAGAGGGGGCAACCCCAACTGTCACCGGACCTGTTCAAGCACCTGTCGTGACACCCGCTCCAAGAGCCAGGCGCAACAACAGAAGGCGGAACACTCCTATCATGAGGCAACAGGACAGGGAGAGGATCGAGCAAATACGATCAAGACGGAATGAAAACGCGAAGGTAACTTTGGCTACAATACTTAGTAATTGGATACATAATAACCCTGAATAGATAAATTCATGATATACACATTACTTTGCGATCAGCGTTGTAAAGTTTCCTTTTTTTTATCTAAGGTGAAGATAGACAGGATGACGGAAGCTCAGGCCAAGTACGTTTTGTACAAGGTCCTGGAGCGACAGCCAGGCCTGATACTAGACATCACTGTCATCATAGAAAGCAGTGGAGGTGACCAAGACGGCGTCGGTGCAGGTGTCGTCGGTGCAGGTGGCGCTGCGGGTGTCGTCGGTGCAGGTGGCGCTGCGGGTGTCGTCGGTGCAGGTGGCACTGCGGGTGTCGTCGGTGCAGGTGGCGCTGCGGGTGTCGTCGGTGCAGGTGGCGCTGCGGGTGTCGTCGGTGCAGGTGGCGCTGCGGGTGTCGTCGGTGCAGGTGGCGCTGCGGGTGTCGTCGGTGCAGGTGGCGCTGCGGGTGTCGTCGGTGCAGGTGGTGCTGCGGGTGTAGTCGATGGAGGTGGCGCTGCGGGTGTCGTCGGTGCAGGTGGTGCTGCGGGTGTAGTCGATGGAGGTGTCGCTGCGGGTGGCGTCGGTGCAGGTGGCGCTGCGGGTGCGGTCGGTGCAGGTGGCGGCGGGGCAGGTGGCGGCGGTGACGTCAACGCCGTACCCCCCGAGTGGTGTACCTGTGGCCGCTGCCAGGACATGCCGTCCGACGTGGAAAAGGTGTGCTGTGGGGGTGGACGCGACAGCTGCACTTCAGAATTACCTGTAAGCCATCAAGTCTGTTTATCCACAAGTTTTGATCGTACATGTACCCATATTCATTTTCTTTTTAACAAGAAACATGCGGATGGGATCTGATAACGAGGTTTTGCTACGATGTACAAGTAGAATACCATCTCTATTCAATACTATCTCTCTAAGAATAGCTCTCCAAGTATTTCATTGCTTATCAGTCCTTTACTTTCTTCTTTCAGGACATCGATCTGCATATCCTTGACCCTGGGATACTTACACTAGCAAGGCTATACAGAAACGATGTGTTTGCACTTGAGGACAGTCAAGAGCCAGGGCAAGACAACAAGGAATACAGACATGCTGCATACAGACAGTTCATCTTATGGCAGCATGGGAGCCTGGGGGCAGGGAACAGAAGGGTCATCCCTAGTTGCTGTGTGTGCAAAATCAGGCGACGGTTCCCTGACCCCCATGGCCAGTACATAGGCTTCCGTCCAAGTAGAATATAAACGTGAAGTAGAAGTAGTTGTACATAGTAGCAGTGTTCGTATCTAGTATATTTGAACATGTTTCCGAGTGGAATCTTGACTGTATACACCATACAAGTATCTTATGAAGTTTATACAAAGTTCTAGTTCCACATAGTAGCAGTGGTAGTATCCAGTATATATGAACTGGAGTCTTGACTCTAACTATACTGCATACAAGTATCTTATGAAGTTTATACAAAGTTCTAGTTCTACATAGTAGCAGTGGTAGTATCCAGTATATTTGAACTGGAGTCTTGACTCTAACTATACTGCATACAAGTATCTTATGAAGTTTATACAAAGTTCTAGTTCTACATAGTAGCAGTAGTTTTCAATAGTAGCAGTTGTAATATCCAGTATGTTTACACAAAGTTTATATAAAAAGTAATTACATTTGCTGTTCAAACAAAACATGATTTTTATACTGTATAATACCAGTCGTTACAGCCAACTGCTCATTACTGAGCAGAATGTAAACATGAACTAGTACTTTGCTAAATAGAATATAAACGTGTGATAGAAGTAGTTTCAAATAGTAGCAGTGTTAGTATATCCAGTATATTTGAACATGTTGCTGAGAGGAGTCTTGACTCTAACTATGCAGCATACAAGTATCTCATGAAGTTTATACAAATACATTTGCTGTTCAAACAGGATTTTCATACTGTATACTGTACTTTAAGTATAATTTCAGTTGGACAGGGGGCAGAGGGGGCAACATAACAAACCATAAAACATAATAACATGCATGGTAAAACATCTCGCAGATGAAATACAACGCTTAATCAAAAAGTAAAATAATCAAAATGCATTCCAAATATTGTATGGAAGCCTGTCTGATCACCCAAGTTATCATCCGGTCTGGAACACCGGCATCAAACACCAGTATCAAACACTTATAAAACATCATCCCAGTCCAGGTATGACATAAATAAGATCATTACACACTATTCCTGCACTATCCTTGACCTGTGCTGCTCGACAAGCTGAGCTGTTGGTGGTGGAGGGTGCCTTGGCAGTGGACCCCGCCTCCTTGGGTCGTTCTCGGACATTGGCTGCGTTCGGCTCATGCCTCTGCCTGAGTCGATCCTCTCCGCTACAATCCTGCTTTGCAGCTCTGGGATGTAGCTGTAGTCCTTGGGCACTTTAACGTTGTAATAGGTCCACCTGTCCGACTTCTTCTGGAAGGACCTATGCTGCCTAAAGGTATAAAGTAGTAACAGTAGATTTCAGTTACCTTCAAGTCCACTTCAAAGAGTGTTCAAAAACCTAGTTAAATAACTTATAGATAACTCATGTAGACACAAACATGTACATTCTCTGCATATTGAAATCAGACAAAAATGTAAGTCTACAATAGACTTCTGTTAGGAATAGTCTGTAAGTGGGAGTATAAATAGAGGTGTGAAAGTGCAATTAAAAGTCAGATAAGGAGAGAAAACACATCCACATACATCACTTCTCCATCACGCTTCCTCTTTGCCACCGGCCGGTCTTTGTGTCTGTTGTAGTCGATGGCTGCCAACAGACAGCGCGCCCCATACACATCCGGACTGAAGGCGAACCTCTTCGAGGCATACATCAAAATGTGATTCTGGAAACTTTCCAGATGAGATGTCAGCCTAGAACAAAGCAGCAAATGAAAATGATTTTCTTTGCAAAGCAAACATTTGCCCCAGAAAACACTTGATAAGAATACATGACTTTCCCTTTCTATGACAAAAAAGGCATATTTATCAAAACCTGTATCTAAATATGTCATCAGACCCACCTGAAACGCAGAAACTTGTGGGCTGTCTTCAGCCATCTCTTGTTGAGGATGATGGCTGCCAGCTTCTGGTGGGGTGCAGAGCCAGAGACAAGCCAGGTTGTGGTCCTGACCTCGGTCTCACTGATGGGGTCGTGATAACACCCACCCAGGGTCCATGTGTGCTTATTGCAGACATGGTTCAACACACCTGCCCACATTGCCTGGTGACAAGAAGCTCATATTTTACTACTTGTTACACTGAAGAAGGTCCCCTCAAAACATAAACACAATTCAATCATGAACAGTCAATTAACATTTGCAAACAATGAAGTTATCTACCACACTTTAGATAGGTCCCCAGGGTGGTCATCTTAGACAAGTTTGACTGTAGTTATCTATTCAACAGATGGCAAGATATAAAATGTTTTCTGTTCAAAGAGTTAAAACTCAAAACTCACCAAAAATACTTCAAAGTCCCTCCCAGATTTCTGGCAGCAGTACCAGAAGTGGTTAACTATGTGGCTAGCCCACTTCTTCAGCTCAGTGCAGCCCTTCTCTTGGCCAGCCTAATTCAATAAAAAGAGAGAAAAACAGTGTGCTGTAATTGCATGTCTTGTTGTCTCATTCACTCTTAGTAAGAATACCTCCAGCAAGTCCATTGTGCCTCATTCAATACAACAGTCATGTCGCTGCACTTCTGCGTACTCTTGTGCCACAGGACACAAACAGAAGTAAATAGAAGGATGTAATATTGCTTCTGAAATGTTGATCATGCCATTGCTACTGCATGTGAGTGAAAAGGATGACAAATAAAAACTTACTGCCACAATCTTCTTCAAGATGTTCTTGGCACCATGCCAAACATCGAGAGAGTGGAAGATCCCTTTCCTCCCATACTCTCCTGTGTCAGGACCTGTTTATGAGAAAGATTGTATTTTGATTGTTTAATGTCCTGTCTGCAAATGACTGTTATCACAGATACATATCAAAATTCAGTTAATAACTGTCACGGTTGTCATAGCCATAGTTTTGTCATTGCACGCAAACATAAGACAGAAAAGTGACATCATGCAACAGAAAAATACATCAAAAGTCCCACTGTACTTACGCATTAAGACACTGATCTGGGGGTGTGCATCAGTGCACACCTCCTTCACAGGGACACGTTCTGCCTCCATTTTCCCCATCATTTTCTGGAAGGCTGCCTTCTCTGTCCTGGCAGATACCCTCTGTGTCTCGCGCTTGTCAACCACCTCCACTGACACAATCGCCTTAGTGTCGTTGTCCATGGTTGTGTATGTACAATACTGGGCGCAGTGTCCAGGGGAATCCATACGCCCATCTCCTGTGTAGAATAGGAGCAATGTTGTTTAGCCATTATCATTCAACGAATCTATTTTAATATTACATGTCTTGAATGCTATGCATGAGGGAATTAATAGGATAGATTTGCATAAACACATTAAAAAGAATAGCCACGAGGCAAGTGATATTCCTGTCATAGTCATAAGTAAAGCTAATGTGGACTGGAGGAACCCATGACAGCCCAATTTCAGGTACAAAATAATAATAATTACCAGAATTGCAACAAAACAAAGACAACAATCAGCATAAACACAGCATAGAAATAATGATGGCTTATATATAATTTTTCAGATGATGGTCTTACTATCAAAATAAGTAACATACCCAGTAGAACAACGTTGTCCCTTCTCTTCAAGTCACGTAAGATGTTGTTGTTCTCTTCTTCCCAGTACTTTTGTATGGCAGGCACACAGTACTGTTTCTGTATGGCATAGAATGTCGACGGGCCAACACACCCCATGTTCATGAACTTGAACATGAGGTTTACCTTGCTGTAGTTGTTACCCGACAACAGGATGTTTGATGCCAGCATGAAGTCCCCTCCTTGCATCGAGTACTTGAATCTGGGCTGGGAGCACCATTTCTCCTGAGGATGGCCTTCTGCACATTTCTGAGTGACAAGACAATAGGACATGTAATGACGTGTTTAACACCTCATCTAAGTTGGAATACAGCTAAACCCCAAAAGACTGATGCTGGGGAAACAGACAACACATTATGAGCTATTAGTAAGGACATGCTGACAAGTTGAACAAAGACTACATAAGTAAATATGTATGTCTATAAACAACAGACTTACCCATGTCAGGATGATCCCACTTCCCACTGACTTTGTTGTTGGCTCTGGAGTGACTTCGCTGGAACATCCTTTTTCCTTGCATATGTTGTACGGTAACCTTAGGAACCGCACAAGTGCAAGCAGACACTCTGTGTAGACGATGCTACACTTCATGCCCACAAGGTCCTTTGGCTCTTTTATCTGAAGTTGTTCTGGCGTCTCAAACTGGAAGTCTTCTGTTGTTCCCTCTGCCACTGACTGGTCATGCGCAAAGACTTCCTCCTCAGGAGTAATGATGGGAAGTGTCCTCATATCTTCATTCAACTTTCTGTATGAAGACCTACAACACATTGGATAGAAGTAAGATATTTTGAAGAAGTCTTTGGCTTGAAAACGAAATAATCATCCATGGCAGAACTTATGATGGGAATTAAGAAAGGACGTAAATATATAAAAAAAATGATACACGCTCAGGACACTATGATAACTCAGAACACACCTTAGTCTCACCGGGGGAACCCACTCAGGATCACACTCCTCCCAGTCATCATCTTCCTCACTCCAGTCCTCATCTTCACCTTCTCTCAGTTCCCCAGCGTCACTTATCATCTCATCTTCATCTATCCATTCCCCACGTTCTTCATCATAGTACTCCACAGATATCCTTGAGGAAACATGACAAATACATGTTCAAATATAAACTTGAAAACAAAATCACATGTCATGCGTTCCAAGTATGCATCAGTGTGGAGGCTTCAACAATTTGAACAAATCACACATCGAAAAGACAAAGAACAAATAAGGGGAATGAGGAAGGAAAATTAGTACAATAATAGCAAAAGGGTAATAAAGAATTCTTACCGACTGTTTTCTAAGGCATTCATATCAGAGTCATCCACATCATCCTCATCTGTTTCTGACAGCCACCGAAACTCACCCCTGCAACAAAGATGTATCATGGTCACGATGAGTGCTGACTTAGCAGAGATACATGTATTGTTCTCCCACCTTATATACAGCACTATCAGTCTGCTATGGTTTACACACATATGTCACAATAACATCAAGCAAATTTATTCCATATGAAATACTTTTCTGAATACTTACAGAACAGAAGTAGTTCTGTCATGTTCGGAGTCTGAAGCAACACTTGACAGATGACCAGCATTGAGGTCAGGTGGCTGTAATACTGTCTGTGGACTGGATATCATTGCCTGGTGAGTTGGGGTTTGTGGTGTGGACTGTGGGCTGTGAGGTGGGCTTGGTGTCTTTGCTGGGCCTGGGGGGCTGTGAGGTGACCTGGGCTTGTCCTCGTTGTTATTGTGCTTGTTATAGCTGTAAGAAAAAATAGTGACTGAAAGTTATCAGATGGAAATTGAGTAACACTATTAATATTATACCCGGATTAGGCACTGGTTATAAGATTACAACTCTCTACCATTTTGTATGTACAACATTTACATCTTTGAAGCACAGGGAAACTTTTTCTATAAACTTTTCTCTATTCTAAGGTGAAGCAAAACATTCAGAAACTTCCACATATTCTTCCATGGCACCTACATATATTGCTGCACAGCACCATTATATAGCTTGCCACTTTCAATATTAAATGAAAAAAAATTTGTATATACATGTCAGAAATTCTGAACTTTTAATCAAAGTACACATACACACAGATTTGGTGCCACATGGTAAATTACCGAGAGATAACAGAAAAAAATACCCACTACAGTCTAGTAATATATTGCACAATTTTTGAATAAATGTGCATAAAATTTCATCGGGTGTCATGTAGAGTTCATGTAAATATAAATACAAATAAACATCGAGGAAATCCAGGCGAGTTGTGAACCATGCACGGTTCGGTCGTCGTCACAACAGAGTAACAAACAGCGCGCTCAAAATGGTTGACATTTAGAATGACAAAGGCCGCATGTCTCATGTGCACGCCTCGAAAACCCTTTGATTCTTACCCATCCCATTGCCACAAAAATGCATTTCTACATCTAGCTATAACATACGACGGTACAAACTGAAATTGATCAAACTTGTGTAGTAGGATTTACTGGGTAAAGAACGCATAATTTACCATGCACCGCTGACTCATTTTGGTGTAAGTGCGGTGCAGAGGGGCGCCCGTCTTGTTTACGTATTTATCTGGCCTCCGGGAAAGAGACATATACGAAAATAAAATCTAGGCAAATCACTTTCGACATAAACGAGAAGTCGAGGTTGATCGGTGCAACTCATAGCGTAAATTGAACGAATGCACATGTGTAAAATATGACTGTATAAATACAAACTCCACAAACCTGTCGATCAGTAGACGAGCAACAGCACAGTCTGTCCAAACTTCCTTTGTCTTCTCCTTGAGCATTTCCCTTATGTTCTTCCAGTCTTGATACGACTCGAGCAGGAGGATACGCGTTTTTCCTCTTGCTTGCCTCTTCCTTTTCGTGGTGGAATCAGTCTGCTTACTGCGACGCTTTCGCTTCGGGCCAGCACCATCGTCCTCACTCCCGCATGGGTCCGCCATTTTGTTTCAGAGACTCGGCGGATCATGACGTCACGCAAGATTCCCGAAGATTCCCGACCGAAAACCGTTTCTTTTTGAGTTTTGAAGCTGTCTACTTCCGGGTGGTGTCGCGGAAAGAGCGCACCTCGAGCGGACTGTTTGTTATCCGTTATTATACGTTAGAAATATGAAATGATGACAGAAGTATGTTGAAAAGTGATAGTAAATGAGAATTACATCAAGATATCTGTTATATATCTGATATTCACAATATTCAAAATTTTGGCGCTCAATCCTACATAGAGCATCTTTAAAATTATGTGCAGTGACGTACTGGATTTACAGTATATGATGGACACTACATTGTCACATGAGTGACATGACAATGCTCTCTATGCCCAATATTTATCCAAAATTATCAAGAATGTGTTATATGTCCTCGCTGTTTAGATCTGTTGTTCTTCCTTCCCTTCCCTACCCAGACCTATCAGCCAGCCCAGACTGCAGAAGAACTTGGGAGGAGGCTCCCTGGCTAGACTTAACTTGGACAGGTGAATGAACAAACTCCACAAGCTAAACCTGTAGCTATTATATTACATAATACAAAATAAATCAAGCAACAAGATAGATTCTCTAAAAAGTCAGACATTTCAGATAGCATTCAGTGTCTTTCAATTCATCAGTGACTGAGAATGAGCTTGAAGACAAGCGTAACTCGTATATAACATTAAGAGACTCTGAAAAAAAAGTAGCAAAAGAAATTGTTTAGTTGTCAATGATGGTTGACCAGGGCTCGAAATACTGGGTGCATGTGCACCCAGTGCACCCAATTTTGGAGCTGTGCACCTAATTTTTTACTGTGGGTGCACTGGTGCACCCAAATATTTTTGTACGGTTTGATGTGTAAAGGTATCACTGCACACTAGTAGACAGCATATTCTTGACATCTAAATGCAAGAAAATAATAAAATCTTTGTTGTAGTACTTGTTTAAGATTTTGATGTTAGAATTTGAGTTAATTTGGATTTTAAAAGCTTCAAAACTGCGTGCCGCGATCACATGCCAAACACGCATTAAGAGGAACAGTAAGGTTTGTCATTAGATTTTGCTTACAATAGTTACATTCTACTTTATTTAATGTGGTGCACCCAAAAAATTTTTGGTGCACCCAATTTTTTAGGTTGGGTGCACCAGTGCACCTATTCCCAAAACTGAATTTCGAGCCCTGTTGACGTAATCATCTCATTTTTCACTTGTGGGAAAAATGAGGACACAAACAGCTGATACAACAGTTTCTTGTAAGGCACTGGCAGTTTGGCACATAAGGTTTCATGTAAAGAAAATAGGCACTGATCCCTCAGAACGTTTCATTGGAATAGTTCTTCAACTAAGCCAGTATTCCAGTAGTGTGGTGTTGACCATTTTTGTTGTTCTTTTTTACAGAGAGAAATCCAGTAGCTTGGTACAGCTGTCAAATCTCAAAACCAAGTAAGTACAGGATCTTTTTTTTGTTTCATTTAAATGTGACACCTTTCTTTGTTTTAGGACTATCACAGTATCAGATCTACATGTACCATAACATTAACAGTCTGTGTAGGAATAATTTGACAGTTCAAAGTTTCAACTTTGCCAGTATGCCAGCAGAACAGTCAGGGAACTCCTGAAAGTGACGACAAACTCCTCTGTGTCTATCCATGATGGTTGACGTAATCATCCTACCTGCCACATGGCATTGTGGGGAAGCAATTTCACTGAGATACGCATGGGAGACATGTCAATTCTTACTTACTAGTAGTAGTCTGAGTAAAACTTAAAATCATTTTTGTAAACTTGAAAACAAGCGTTGTATTATCGTAAAGAATTACAGTATAACATTTTTCCTTCTTTGCAAGAAAACCCTATATTTGTACGTGTGAGAAGCTGTGAGTATTGCCGGTAGCTTCCTTGTATTTCATGTTTTGTCAGTGATGCGAAATTTATTGTAAGCTGCATTTTGCATGACAAACATATCATGATGATGTACATTTGATAATTTGCTGTGTTGTTCCACAGAACCTTAAGTTCCAGTAACCTGGCAGCGGTGTCAGACAGTAACCTGTCTGTACAGGAGGCTGCCCCCCTCAGGAGTTACGAGACACCCCACACAGCAGAGGCAGCTACTAAAGTATGCACCAAGCTACTGGAATACTGTAAATGCATTCAAGTTTGCGGTGGTTTTATGCTCTTCCCCATGAACTTAAACTACCGCAAAAATGCTTGTTTTACCTTCTGCCTGCTCGCCTTATGCTATTGTTTCAAGCGCAAACTTAAAAGTACCGCGAATACTCCATTTTCTCCCTACCACAAAACCAAATCACCTCAAACTTAAATGCATTTACAGTATACTAGTCGTAGCCCCCATCTGTGGTTTTGTCTCAAAGACAACTATTACTAGTACCTAAGCAACAAGCTTTTGTGCAGATATAATCTGGCATAAGAAAATAAATCAAAGTTAGCTTTTGTGCAGATTCAATCGGGCATAAGAAAATAAATCAAAGTGCTGTTAGTATATCACATGTAGACCTGTTATAAATCACTTGTGTTTATTTTACAAAGTGATATTTCCTAACAATAAGCATACATTTGCTCACACAATAGAAGTCATAGATGAATTATTATGGTGTAATTAATCAGTGTTTACCCCAGAGCATGTCCTTCCCGATTTGAATTTTCCTCTTCTTTGTCGTAGGTTTATTTTGAACAGTTGGTGAAGAGGTATTTCTACCAGCTCACTGAAGGTTGTGGGAACAAGAAATGCAAGAACAAATTTTGCCACTCTTGCCCAGGTAAACAGTACATTGCCATACAAATTTGATAACATTAAATACTTGTAAAAAATTATTATACAGTTTATGTAGTTTATTGTGCAACAAAAATCTTGTCTATGTATGTATTACTTAACTTGCTTGTTCTGTTGCGAACTGTCGTTTTTATCATTATTCTTGTTCAATGTTGTTTATCATGATCTTAATAACAGCATTTTTATTGGGAAATTTTACATGCTTTGGGTATATCTATTGTACATGAGTGTTGAATTGACCTAATTTTTACAATTGATATTTTGTTTCTCCAGGGCACATTGTTGTACCAAAAGACATGTTAGCAATGATCAGCATAGAGCTTGCCACAAGACAAAGGTGATTTTGTTACATCCTGGTTGTTGATTTATATTCAACAACTTTTAATGTATTTTTATCTGTTATCTTTACAATTATGAATGGCTTACAAGTTGTTTTTACCATACAGGCCATACCTATGTTCCATGAAGAAGTTTTTGGACAGACCACTACCATCAGATGTATGTATTCAATTTTTGCCTTTGATTTTCACAATCAGTGTGATTTAAATCTTCTCATCTGTAATGGTTACATTTTCAATGATGAGCTGGTTTACTAGATACATAAGATGACAAACTTAAAGTACATCAGTGTAGCCCAAAGCTTAATTGCAGTGCTACAATACAGAGCCTGCAGTACATACTAAAAGTTAAACCACCTGGGAAATGTAATACGAAATGTAAGACTGTTAAATGCTTTCCACAATATTTACATTTAGAAGACATTCACACACAAGATTTGTTGCTCACAAAGCATTCAGGAGCTTTACACAATATGGTAGATTCGTGTTTATAAGAGTTGCAAATGTGATTTGGAATGAAAACATTTTGCTAATACCCACAAAACACTTTTTGTTTCCAGATTTTTCACATAGAGAAAGGGAGACCAAAGCCATTCCTACACACCATGTTCTCATGCAGTCCTTTCTTGGGACTCTTCAAAGAGACTCCGGAAGAAACAAGTCCTCCAAACAAGCCATCCAAACCAAGACTGCTGTCCTCCAGCTCTAAAACACTGAACATAGCATCACATTCCAGTCTCGTATTAAAAGCTGCTACCTCGCTGAACTCAGTGGCAGATTCGAGACAGGTGCATTCAAATCTCAGACAAGAGGTTTTGAGGAGGGGTTCCTTTACTAACTATGATGGCTGGAGTGGACGTAGGGCTAGTACAGACTGTGTGTTGAATAAACTCACACTGGACAAGAATGGGCTGACTGGAAGCAGTAGGGAACTAAGTGGGAGTATGGAGAATATTCTGGGTGGTTCACCCAGAGCACTGTCTATCCACAGGTAGGAACTAAAGCATTGTTCCAACATGCACTGCTACAAATTTGATGTTTTACACATTTTGGGAAGTCAAAGTTAGGAAATTCATTCTAAACTTATTATTTTACAGTCTACATTCTATTGATTATACTGCTGTCTATGATGCTTGACGTAATCATCTGTCTTGCCATATTTGGCACTATGGAGACAAAATTAACTGAGACAGCCGAAAAACTAAACCTCATGTTATATGTGTGCTAACTATTACAGCAAAATTATGTATCTTAAGTAATATTGCCTACCAATTGATTTATGAATTACTTTTGTGACTGATAACATGAACGGTTTTTTGAATAAGATATCTGTCTAATATGAAACTATACTGTTTATAACAATGGTTCAAAAGCCAATTAACCATAACCTGCCCCCCTCCCCATTTCAGTAATGGTAGCAGACCGGGCAGCCTGACGTTTGGCCAGAGTGTTCATCAGGAGGAGGGTCTGAACTCCCTGTCCAGTCTGACCACCAGCCCGTCCCGCCTGCTGTCCTCTGCGGAGTGCCTTAGTGACCAGTCGCCCGAGCTGGAGGAGTTTGAGAGGGAGTGTATGCTGGAGATGTCCTCAGATGACATCAGGGAGTTCTCACTCACACATCTCACACTGCCCATGCTTCAGGTGGGGGACAGTTTACCTTAAAACTGTTTCAGTGATAGTATTCTTTTGTTGTAGCTTAAGTGATTTTTTTTTAGATTAATTTTTTGAGCATTTTGACATTTTTTGTTGTTGACCCCAAAATGATTGTTTATTAATAACCAAACAATGAATCTTTGATTTATTACAAAAAAAGTAGCCAATCTTTGAATCATTGATTAATTTATTACTTTGGGGTCAACAAAAATGTCAAAATCATAGCATAATCAGGCTGATTCAGCACTTTGCTTGCTTTTTTCTTTACAATAGCTTTGACTCTGTGTTAGAGAAGTTAGAAGGCTTGTAGTTATGGCTTTTCAGTATCTCTGACAATGCTGAAGAAAACAACTCATGATTTCTTGCAGGAATTTAGCAACTACATGCTTAATTTATTAACCTTCTCCCTGCTGCCTAACTCTGTAACAAATAGGAAATTGGGTGCCAAACGGCTACTTCTGTGTGCTAAAGGTTAACTTTAAATGTTAGCTGTATGATGCTTGATTCTTCTTTGATAATATTAATTATGCATGTGTCATATTGTGGACATCAAAACAAGTGGTTGGTTTGAAGCCTTTGCCAACTGTTATTATGTCCACATAGAACAAGGTACCAGTGGGATGTGCCGACAGCCAGTCTGAAGGGTTAGACTGTCTGTGCGATTGTCTCACACATTGTTCGTCATCTTCCTACATTAGTTTAAGTCTGAAGATGGGCGTGGTTGTGTCAAGACCTCAGCACCATCTTATGACTTTTCATTTTCGAACTGAGAGATTACCAATCTCGATGATGACCTTCACTTTCAACTTTGCTGTATGTGATGTAACATGAAGCGATGTTAAAGCATCCTAGCAAAGATGGGTATTTGAAATTAACTTTTACATCCTTGCCTCTACCTTTGCTTCTGTTGAACTTGTTAAGTCATGTTGATATAGCTGCTATGTCACTTAGTTTAGAAAATGCTGCTATAATATGCTATCCAAAGAGTAAGTGTTAAACAATTTCAATTTTGTGTTGTTCCCAGGACACAGTGGATAAGTACAGGGAGCTTGGGGACCCGTCCTTCCTCCTCAACACAATCAGAACAGTCTTCACCTCATCACAGGCTCTCAATGATAGCTTCAAGGTGAGGAAGTAACAGGCTTTCATTCAGCTCCAATTGTAATATGAAGTTCCTAGTAAACTTAGCCCCTCTAAAATTTATTGTATGATTTTTAGAATAAAGCGAAAATCTTTATCTAAGAATCAGTAATTTATTAATGTTGCTGTCTATGATGTTTGACGTAATCATCTGTCTGCCATATTTGGCACACTGGAGACAAAATTAACTGAGACAGCATTCATACTTCGTCCACCATGCTTTTACTGAATCTTTAGTAAAGTAAGACTGTTTTTTACTTCTTGAAGCATACTGAGTCTGACAGTGGTGTGAACATTGACCTGGAGTCCCTCAGGAAAGCTTACCATCTACTATGCAACCTGCAACCACAGGTAAGACATTCTAAATACCTTTTTTTTTACCTGCTAGTACAGTAATAGACCTGGCGCATCCCCGTCTTTTATGACAGCCAACGAAAGGGTATGTCACCCTGTAAGGGACGGTATAACCCTGTCGCCGCGAAAGTATGTCGCCTGATGATGACAAAGTTTTTAAATTGACAAAGTCCTTGCAAGCTTTTTGACTATGTTATTGATCATCGGTTGAAATTTTCAAGTGGCGTACTTTATTAAGATCTTCTAATTATTAGTAAGACAGTGTTCTTAAGGAAGTTTGAGATTGATGATATGTTCTTTTTAAGGAAACTTTCAAGACTGCGATGGCCAATGCAGTAGAGATCCTCCTGTCTTCGTTACGAGGCACAAGTGTACAGCCCAACGAGATTGCACAGGTATGTTCATGCACCTACAAGTTCAGGATTTGATTTGTTGTCAATTTTGTTTACCAAATCTGTAATTTAAAGTCAGTGCTCTGGTAAAGCTGCTGTCTATGATGTTTGACGTAATCATCTTCCCTGCCATATTGGCAGACTGGAGACAAAATTAACTGAGACAGCATTTTTATTAAAATTAAGATAAGATATTCAGACAAAATCATGCATAAAACTCATGACTAAGGTGGAATTGAGATTTGTACACTGTAGTTTTGTACACTGGCAGTTCTAAATGTTCACTCTGTATTTGTTTTCAGCTGATCCTTCTGATGGAAAACCCCCTCATGGAGACCAGGCCAGCCTTGCTGCACAAGCTGTGCCAGGTAGTGGCCAGCCTCCCCCACACCTCACGTTCACAGCTGGCCCGGGCGCTCATGAAATACGACAAGGCCAACTTCAGGACCTTCCTACAGCTGTTCCAGGCTCACTTGGTGCAGTCTCTACATCCTGACAAGGGGTGGGTTTTTGTTTGTTTGTTTGTTTGTTTGTTTGTTTGTTTGTTTGTGTTGCATACCGGGAGATCGCCTCATGGTGTAACACACCAGGTTTGTACTGAGGACTACAAACTGCATATCCCGACAGATTTTCAAGATGTCTGAAATGTACCAGTTTTTAGTTTATTGAATGAATCATCTAGTATTAGTATTAGCAAACTAGGTAGATTTGTATAAATTCTCAAGCTTTTGTTTGCCATATATTCAAAATTCAGATGACCATGATGGTTCTTAATTGGATATTTGATACAGCTTTGTTATATTAAAGTTATTATGTGTGAAATGTCTGGATGTATTCATCAGCCTAGAATTTATGTTAAGATAGCACATGAAGATTCTCAAATAACTGAGTCAGTATCGCCCTGAAGAAGGTGACAGATGGTTATCAAAACTTCAACTTAGGTAAAAAAAACACTTGGTTATGTACAAAGAACTGTGTTATCCACTGACTTCCCAACCTGATGAAACTATTCACAGATGATAGATTAATGTCTTGACCATTCCTCCAGTGCTAGGGACCAGATGTTGGATGTTGCTAGGACGTTGTCCGTGTTCCATCTCGCCAACAGTCGTGCTCACAGCTCCAGAGGAAAGGCCATTCTGCCTCTGTCTGACTTCTACTGCCCAGTTTTGGCCAGGTCAGATACAGATCTTCTACATGCATTCATAGAATGATTACTTTTTTGTCAAAGGTGAATACGATGGAATGTGCGTTATGCTAATGATTACCTCATTTGCATAATGTATGCAAAACATATTTCCCTTATGCACCTCTGTCTACTTTTGTTTTGTATGAAAATCATATACATATTTTCTTGTTTTGCCAATGAAGGTTAGACATCCATGTAATGAGATACCCACTAAAAAAGTCACTCAAGCATCTGGACAACTGGAAAACGGTCAGACGTTTCAGAAAGCATCCACTGTCTTTCATCTTAATCTTCATATGCATTCTCAGTCACTTATGAAAGACAGTAGATGCTATCTGAAACATTTGACAGTTTTCAAAACTTGTCCAGTTGCTTGGGTAACTTATGAGTATTGAGTATTTCCTTGTTTCAGTTCTTTTTTTGTCTCACGAAAGTAATCACATATTGTTTTATGATTTTCAGAAAAATGGACTACAAGCATGAGTATGGGGACTGGACTTCAAACCAGAGTTCCATGCTGGACTTTCCTTACCTGTTAGACCCATCGGTAGGTCTAATGTCTGTTGTACATACAAAAGATGAAATCAGCTTCCTTTAAATAATTTTTAAAGAGTACTTTATCTAGAGGCATTGTTTGATCATAATGTGCCTACAAGTTCAGGAGTTAGCCTGTTAATTTTGTTTACCAAATCTTTAATCTAAACTTAAAGTCAGTACTCTGGTAAAGCTGCTGTCTGTGATGTTTGACGTAATCATCTGACATGCCATATTTGGCACATTGGAGACAAAATTAACTGAGACAGCATTGAATTAAGATGAAATATTCTGAAAAAATCTTGACTAAAACTCATGACAAGTGGAATTTAGGTTCATAAACCGTAGTATTATACAGTCTGGCAGTTATAAATGTTCACAAAAAGTACTTATATCTACAGGCATTGATCAAATATCTCACATCTTTTTCTTATTTTAAAGAGTTCTTTATTTAGTTTGATGACAAATTCCTATTAATTGTGGCTATACAGGACAGATTTAGACTAAAAATGTTCTGTATCTTTCAGTTGAAGGTCCGTATCCTACACTTTGATGCTGTGGTGCAGATGAGGAAAGAGTACCAGAATGCAATCCTACATCAGGCAGTAAGTATATCTATGTCAACTGATGGAAAGCCCATATAGTGATTTTTCCATATGGATGTTGATCTTTTGTCAGTTTCATCCATTCTATTTTGTTGTCTGATGTACACTGAACAACATTAAGTTTCAAAAACTCTATTTCAGAGAGTGAATCAAGCTCAGAGATACCTCAACCAACTAAACAAGTAAGTACTCTGTGATGAAGCGTCTGATAATTTCCAAACTAGTGATCAGTACTGCTGTCTATGATGCTTGACGTAATCATCTGTCCTGCCATATTTGGCACACTGGAGACAAAATTGACTGAGACAGCATTGTTGAAAATTAGATAAAAGACTTGGGAAAAAATAACTTGACTAGAACTTATGACTAAAGTGGGATGGAGGCAAAGACACTTGTACACTGTAGTTTTTGAAGTTCTGATATAAGCATCGCCTCCGCTTCTTTTACTCATCAAACATAGATATATCTGATATTTGGAGTTTCTTTTAGCACAACCAGGGGTGTCCCTGTGGTGTAGTGGTCTGCGCCTTTGCTACTATGCCACATCTGGTTCAAATTACTTGGACCAGAAGGACTGGGGTTCTAGTCCCACGTAGGGCACCTCTGGACAAGAGGCGCATTGAGTCATACCAAAGACTTTATAAAAATGGTACATACTTATGAAACAGTATGGAAGTTAAACACACTCCACTGCCAGTGGACTAGCCCCCTGCTGCAGTGATTGCACCACAGTGTGGCCCCAGGGCTATGAAACGGAGATGGGCACCGCCCTATACATCAATTATGGTGTGGGAGGATTTTAACTTTTTAACTTAGCACAACCAGGTAATCTCACCTGCTGACATTTCGGTGTCTGTCAGACATCTTCTTCAGAGCTTCTGACTAGAGTACTGCTTCTCACCGCTATAAGTAGCCGATGTAGGTGGCGCTTTTGCGGCGAGAACGTAATCCCAAATATGGCTGAGCTTGTATCCCCCCTCGTCTCGGTTCATCACAGGTGATGACTTCCTGATCCATACTGCCTCTTTAATCCAACGAATGCGTCTGTTGTCCTCTCTGTCTATTACTTTGGCCCCCTCCCAGTCAATGACGCAATGTTCTACCAACCTGATGAAATTATTTTCGGAAGGATAGATATATCTTTGTCATACCTGGGCTGGAAAAACCTTTGATACAGGTTTTCTGGACTGGGCGATAACTTGGGTTATCACACAGGGTACTACTTTTATCACACAGCCTTCCATAAAATATTTAGAATGCATTTCGAGTGCGCCGGTTGCGCCGCTGTCGAAAATTCAAATACTGGATTCGGAGGCTGGAATCGATGTTGGTACAACTTTTTTTGTTCAAGGACACAGAACTCTCTCAACTTCTGGCGTATTTTGCATTGAAATGTGTTTTGTTTTTTTTGTGGGTATGGCATAACCCTCGGTCCCGGCCTTCCCACGGGTCGTATCACCCTCAGGGCGATATGAGCCGTGGTCAGGCTGGTACCTCGGGTGATGCGGAATACACTGTATTGTATTCTATATGTAGTTTAATGGGGATCATGTGAAACAAGCAAATCATCTCCTCACAGGGAAGCATCCCTGGAGGACGGTGTCCAGGCGGCCACCTGTCCCTTCCTGGTGCTGGAGATCCGCAGGGACCAGCTGATTCAGGACACGCTGGCCGAGGTGCAGCTCAAGAAGGACCAGCTCAAGAAACCGCTCAAGATCAAGTACATCGGTGGTGGCGAGCAGGTCAGTAAATTCAGAAATGTTTGCGGTGGTTTTATATTTGCGTTTTTTGCGTCGACTGTTTCACCGCGAACTTAAAATCACTGTGAACATTTTTGCCCAATACTGCAGCCATTGATAATGATTCATCCAATACAACTGGAGAATGCTTTATTGATAATGCTGTCTGTGATGTTTGACGTAATCATCTGTCCTGCCATTTTTGGCATACTGGAGACAAAATTAACTGAGACAGCATTGTTGAAGAGGTCAGAGGTCACCTCATGATGTACATGTAAAAGGTCATTGCATAGTTAACCATCTTTGTTCCATTTTAGTTAAATAGTTGTGCATGCACAGTAAAGCCAACCAAACAATAGTATTAGTAGGGCCCAAAATATGGAAATAAAAGAAATGCTGAAATCGTTATGGTATGTAGTGACATTAACTAACACTTTTTAATATGCGTAATAACTTCATACTTTGAGCATTTTAAAACCTGCATAAACGTGTTGTACAATGATTCCCTTAGTTTCGCGAGCCTACAAAAACCCTGGTGATTATTTTTAGTGAGTTCTCACATCACAATGACGTTGTATTTTTGCATGATGGACGTCGCTATATAAACTAATCATGTATAGAAATGACTTTCAAAATCCAATTCTCGGGCCCTAATATTGCTTGGGTTTCCTTTAAAAGTGCTTGATGCATAAATGCTGACTCAAGTTGTTGATTGTGTCCATAACTGGCAACAATACATTGAAACTGTACCTACTGTACATTACAGTCTGTCCTTGTCCTGACCAGTGGAAAATTAGCTTTTGAGTCACCGGAAATGCTCTTTTCCATTTCGCTGTGATGACAGGGCCTGGACATGGGTGGTCTGCAGAAGGAGTTTTTCCAGATGATCACAGAGTCTGTGTTCGACCCTAACTACGGCATGTTTGTCTACCTAGAGGAGAGTAGGAGCCTATGGATCAATGGTGAGCACCAGTTCTAACACTTCCAAGTTTCAGCATTATCATTTACAAGTACTAGATGTCTTATTCTCTTTACAATTAGCACACTGAAGTAGCCGTTTGGGACCCAATTCCCTATTGGTTACGATGTTATATAATTAGGCAGCAGGGAGAAGGTTAAAGAAATTTTTTTTTCAAAATGTTTTAGAGTAAAAATTGATACAATCAAGTATGGTTAGGGTCTTTCCATTAGATAGCTTGGGTTAGATATCCAGGCATTTGATGCACCAAATTGTTTGATGTAATCAATCAGCGACCACCTTTTTTAAGCGAAGCTAGTGTGTTCTAGCCTGAGTGTCATCCTAGTTAGTTCTAGGCTTTCCCCCCACTGGAACTAACTACTAGTAAATTGCAGGATGACACTCAGGCTAAGTGTGTTGTGCCAGAGGGCTAAATTTTCTCAACTATACAAATACAGAACTCTCTCAAGCTTGAGAGTTGAGATTTCAAATTTAACGTACTATTTTCTTGTTACAGGGGAATCCCCTGAGTCAGATGGGGAGTTTGAGCTGGTGGGTATCATCCTGGGGTTAGCCATCTACAATGGTGTGATCCTTGATGTGCATTTCCCCATGACTGTGTACAAGAAACTTCAGGGGGAGACTCTAGAGTTGGCTGACCTACAGGACATCCAGCCGACCTTGGCTAGTGGACTACAGGAACTATTAAACTATGAGGGAGATGTAGAGATGGACCTGTGCTATACTTTCCAGGTCAGAAAAGATTTTAGATTTCCTTCATTTACCTCCATGAGTAATGGACGTATTGTCGATTTGTTTGTATGTTTGTCTTTTCAGAGTTATAATTTGGTCAATGTTTATTTTGGGCCTTCTAGAAGGTGAACTTGGTACTGCAGCAGTACCTTCAGGTTTTGTACCTTTTGTCTTGGACACGGTACAGTTTTGATTTGTTTGTGGCAGGAAGTGGAAACTTGACAGTTTATTTTAGGTCCATGAAGTATATAGAGTGTGGAGTGTGCATGAAGTATATATCGTATGTAAAATCTAAAACCCAGCTGTATTATATATTTTGAGTGTCATTTTGTTGGGCCTGCTTGTTGGGTCATTTGTCTATTTAACTGGTGTTTGTGTTGTTCCCAACAGGTTTCATACGAGTCCTTTGGCCATGTGAAGACAGTTGATCTGATAGAGAACGGATCTGAGGTCCCAGTCAACAACAAGGTGCATACTGTATAGACATGTTCGAATTTGTTGAAAGCTTGGTGTTGAGGTTTCCTTTGCTGTACTATTTGTTCATTGCGGTTTTGTCTAGCCCTTTGTTCTTCCTATGCAACCACAGAACCGAGGAGAATTTGTTCGCCGGTATGTCAACTTCTTGCTTGTGGACAGTGTGGAGAGACAGTTTGAGGTAAGTACATGCACTACAAGTATTATTAGATGGAAGTTCATTGTCACTGTCATAGATGTTTAGACGCCCTGTTTACATGTATATGATGACCTTAGAATTACAAACCTGTGCTGGACAGGGGTAGTTATCTCTGCATACTTTGTAAGTCATACTTCATCTGACTTACAACAAAAGGTTTGCAGAAGACAATTCTTGTGTTTCGTGTTGTAACAATGTTTGTGTGTCTATGATGACTTGTACAGTAGGGAGTGTGTTCATAATACAATTTTCATGTTGTCTTTGTTTTGCAGGCCTTTTCCCGAGGCTTCCACTTGGTGTGTGGAGGAAGAGTCTTGACCCTGTTCAGAGCAGAGGAGATAGAACTTCTCATCTGTGGAAGTACTGAACTGGTATGACAGCTGTTATCAATGTTCAGAATACTGTAATTCTTGATTTGTTAACTGTAACTTATCTTAGCTAATTTAACGATTACTGGTCAACCGCTAAAATTTCATTAACGCAAAAACATTATATTTGATCACTAATATTTGAGATAGTAATGTTTGTTCCCACCGTTAAAATTAAGTGCCGTGACCTTAACTCCATTTTCCCCCAACCGCTATATTTTCCTGCCGCTATATTAAAGTGATTTACAGTACTAGTTGAAGTGTTGATTCGTACAGTAGACCATTGAAAGGGGGCCATTCCTACAAAATATAAAACCCATTATATCCTTTGGAAAAGACAAGTCTTGTACAGGAGTTATTAGGTTTAATGCAATTTTTAGCATTATTTCAATTTTTTCTTGCAGGATTTTGATGGGCTGGAAGCATCTACAGTCTATGAAGATGGATACTCAAAGTAAGAACATAACATTTCCAAAACAGTTTTTCTCCTCAAGTATGTTTGGTTGTATGCTTGCGACTCAAAATTTGCAATTCCTTTTTTCAACTCTCTTACCATTTGCTAACGTGTGCCACACTAATGACTGGACTACTTTGTTCACAGGGAACACAAGACTGTGCGAGCCCTGTGGTCAGTGGTGAGGTCACTGTCACACAAACACAAGAAGATGCTGCTGATGTTCATCACTGGGAGTGACAGGGTAAGACCTGCTTACGTCGCACATAGTTGCAACTCTTCAAAACAAGTAAAGCTGTCATCTTGGAATTTTTGAGACACTTTTGTTCTCAAAAAGCGACTCGTATTAAGTGCTGTAAAGCTGACAATATATACTTTCTAGAACCGATTGTGCAAATAACTTATGTAGTTGTCCTAGAGAATACTTCAGGGCAAGTATACATGTAAGCCCTTACCCTACGAAGAAATGTACTTTAAGACTTTTTTCTGTTCTTTATTCATGTATAGGTCCCACTGAAAGGCCTCTCCACCCTAAGGATCACTGTTCAGAGACATGGATCAGATTCAGAAAGGTAAAAAGAAGAGTTTGCAAGAAGTACTTTTTGGGGACTATAGATCTAAGAAATCTTGCTATGCCTATGTGTAGAAAAGTATAAGAAACACATCAGGCGAAAGTTCAGCCACAGAGGTGTTGGTGAATGACCTCTGACCTCACCTTACGACAGGAACGGAATATGGACTACGAGTATGGATTATGGCTCTGTAAATTTTGTATGTATCGATGTATATGTATTTTAGACTTATGTTTTGTACTGATTGTATTGTGTTATCCAGGGCCCCACTGCAAAGCAGTGTGGTGCACTGAGTTGGGCCACCCTGGCTAAATAAAACAGAAACAAACAAACAAACAATCAGTACCTATGACCACTAAAGTCCCAATATCTAGATAGGTTTTAGAAAAGAACTTTGTTTCAAACTTTTCAGATGCATTTCATTCAAGACAGTACACATTTTTGTTACACTCAAGCAACTGGCCTATTGGAATCTAATCCCAACCAGTTAGTATCTTAGAGTTGCCTAGCGATTTATAAGGAGCTTAACTTCCTTAAGCTAACTTTCTCTGTGTTTTTCTCCATCACTCAGACTACCCACAGCCATGACCTGTTTCAACACCCTCCTCCTGCCTTCCTACAAGGACGAAGAAAAACTAAAGAACAGACTTCTTACCGCTATAGAGAACTGTAAAGGATTCGGTCTCACATGAGTTCTATTATAAGATATATGCAGATGTTTATGATTGTAAATCAGTTGCATGTTTCGAATGGTCTAGTCCAATTGTGTATGAATATGATTTTCAAACAGTATTGTTGCTTTTTTGTGTCATGTTAAATTGTTACAGTTTGCCAAGTACGTTGGGTATCAATCTCGAAAAGGAAGATGCTGTGTACTGTTCTAAAAATTGCTAAGAATATGTATTTGAATTTATGATAGCAATTTGCTGCTGTGTTAACATTTGCATATGTAAAGCATTTGTTGTTTACCTCTTTGAAAGTTGAATATATTTATTCTCCACAAGTCTCTGCGTTGATACATTCCTAGTGTATGAGTAGTGCAACATATTTTGACAGAAGATTGCTGCTATATCCATTTTCAGTGTTTACATTGTTTATGTTATAACAATAACTCAGTGTTGAATGGTTGTTTGTGTGAATTGGGGGAATTGTAGGTCAAGACAACCTAATAAATTACAAAAAAAAAATTGGTTTGGACATTTTAATTGATGACAAAATTAACAACATCAACTATCATCTGCATAGACTGTTCTGTATCATATATTCTCAAATTCTTTTATTTTTGTACATATTTGTACTTTTGTAGATACAATTTATGTGATAATGTTGAAATTACCACACACCACTTTATTGGTCTCTTTGTTTATGCAGTGAGAAAATAAAATTTTGTTCAAGAGTTCTCTCTGTTTATTACTTCCTCAGTTTCTCAATATATCTGACTTTTGATATATGTTGGGTCAATATACAGGGATAGCATACATAGCAGGGAATAAGGATTCAAAGCTTAATATATGAGGTTGTCCACCAATCAATGCCAATTCATGATCAGGGGAAGAAGTGGGGACGTACATGTACACAATGTGATGAGGTTTTCAGTGCCCAGCTATAGCTAGTTGACCTATCATAAAATGTTTCTTTCAAATCTGCTCAGGTATTTCCGAATATGCACTACAGTTATGAAACCATGCTCCCGCTGACGTTCTACCAATTGGCGGGCTGTATTGTATCGTAAACCTGGAATGTTTTTACCACAAACGGCATGTACTGTTGCCATATCAGTCACTGTGAACGTCCACTGAGGCGAACTGGGGTGTGACTCTGACGTCTCATGTTTTGTTTGCACACACAACAACAAATGCTTGAGAAAACTATTAAGGGGTCCGTTAATGTACCTGTATCCGCCTCGTATGATGATAAATCTGTCTTTGAAATGTACCAACAGCGTATTTCTTTTATATACGCGTACTTTGGACCCAAATCACATCCCGCATTTGTTCACAACACAAGAATCTGAGCGCCAGCTGGGCGGATTATTTACAGGTTTCCATAGATACGACGCACAGACCTCTGGGTAATAAACATGGCTACCTTTGGAATAAAGTTTTGAAGAAACCGGATAACCTCGGCGTTGTTCCTTCAGATCTTTGGTGATACTTGAAGCGATGTAAGATGTCTTTGTACTCTGAGACGTACAAGGCACCTAAGGAGCCAGTGATGGCGGAAACACGGACTGTACGCGAGCAGGAGCTCCGTAGGCTGATGGACACTGTACTGGACAAACATCGGGACGACATCTTGACCATCGCGAGCGGTCACCTCAACCACGACAAACTTTACAGACCGCCAGAAAGGGCGACGCACCAACCATGGGTGAGCTCCGGCAAAGCCAACCTCTCCCTACGAGAGCCAAGCGTCATCCCGAAGGGACAGAAAGCTGTACGAATCCAGCGGGAGAAACTACGACAAATGTCGGAAACGGCTCGCCAGTTCAGCATGGGCACGGCGGGGAGTTTACCGGCGACTTCGCTCTTCCCGTCCCCTACCGGGGCCCTCCCCTCCCGTAGCGGTGGCGAACGGAGCCGGACAGTTCTCCCGTCAATCGGGGAGAAGGACAGGAAAGACCACGAACGTCTTACCCAGTCTTACCCCACTCAAAGCCGACAAACATACATCGACGACAACGTGAGAGTCGAGGAGTTAAACATGCCTGAAATGTTACTCCACTCGCCAAGAAGACCAGCAGAACCTAAAACAAAATCGGTAGACTTCGCTCACAAGCTAAGAACTATGAAAGATCGCACCTTCATGCAGTCTTACCTAGCAGGGGTAACTAAGAAGGAGCAGTTCAGTAGACTGAAGGAGTTTGAGAGTGATGTCATGAGAATGGGGGATGCTAACGAGAGGAAAGTCCTGACCGGACAGAAGGCAGTGGATCATCACGAGGCCAAGTTGAACGCGGTAAGTTTATGACAGTAGGACGAGGAAAAACGTACTGATGTGTTTGTTCATCAAAACAAATAGGTTTCTTGCTATGAAATGAGTTTCTTCCTGAAAGGAAGGAGGTTTCTTGATATAAACCTCATTGGTTTCTTTGAACTTAAGATCTTTTCCTTTTCAAATTAATTTCAAACGAGTGGGCTGATGTAAGTGAATGAGCAGACTTTTAGTTCTATAAAATCATGTCCATGATAAAATCATGAAATTAAGTGCTGGCCGCAAAAAAGGAAAATATGATAATTGTCACTAATCAATATCTCTGCACACAAGTATTTTGAATCCGAATTTATTTTAGTAGATATTCTTGATTTTTCCTTTACGCAACAAATGCTGCATTCATGTTTTGTTCTAAAGATTTCTGGTAATAATATTGTTGCCCTCTGACATTGTCTTGTACAGTTCCTTGATGAGCTGGATGCCCGAGGTGACTACAGCCGTCTTCACCGCCTCCAGGCCCATAGGGAAGTGTTGGACGACTTGTGTGAGGAGTCTCCAGTATTTGGGGACCTTCTGAACAAAATTAAGGTGAGGTTTTTAAGTTGATAGTGATACGAATAATAAATCTTGAATGGTCTAGCTACCATCAAAACATATATAAGACATAGTTGATAATAGCTGGACTATAGATGAAAACTATGAATTGAACTTTGTAGTATTCTATTGGATTTGGGATTGAGATGGAAAAGGTCATTTGTGTTTTATTGATGTTCTGTGTCATCAGTGACAAAAGATTTGGTCAACCGTGCATGCCATGAAATTATTCAATAAATCAGATCCTATTATACAACTCACTCTCTATTTATTGCCTGTTATTGTTTTGTTTTGTCTTGTTTGTGAACATATTTGCTGCCATACTGTAATCTCCAAACAGATGTAGCAGTCCGGCTTGTTTTGAGCATATGTTTTGTATGTTTTTCTGCAGATAAGGAATTTTTTACTTTAGAACAGATACCCTCCTGTGTCAGAAACGAGCACTCAAAACAAGCCCAGCTTCTACATCTTCTTGGAGATGTACTGTTCTTTAATACAGCTCAAGTTTTGTGTTTTCACATGGAAAGGTTTTCTGTATTAACACTCATGTATTTCCTCCCCTGTAGAAAGAGTATGATGCGTACCTGTCCCACCTGCTGGAGTCTCAGAACCTCCAGCCCAGACTGCTGTACGAACACCTGAGCACCAGCTCAGACAAGAGTCCTGTACCACCTGGGGAGGTGCAGGAGGCCATGCAGCAGGTCAGGACACTGGAGCTGCAAGCTAAGGACCTACTAAGCACCAATGACAGGTCAGTTTATCATTGACCAACCGTATGTCTTATTACAGTTCACTCCTAACCAACCAACCAGCCAACCAACTCACCACCAATGATAGGTCAGTTTACATAATGATTGACTAACCATATGTCTCATTACGGTTTACTCCTAACCAACTCAGCACCAATGACACATCAGTTCACATAATGATTGACCAACCATAAGTCTCATCGTGATTTACTCCTAACCAACTCAGAACCAATGACAGGTCAGTTCATATAAGGATTGACCAACAAACAAGTCTCCTTACAGTTAAGATAAGACTTTCTTCCATGGTCAGATTGGTACATGTTTTTTATCACGGGACAAAACAAGATATTTTTGCACACATTTTGAGTTTACAACTGATGATTTGGTTGCTTTCAAATTTACAAGAGTCATCTAGCTCTGTTTTGATTTAGGTCCATTGTGTTTTCAAGTTATAGGTACATACATGTAAATGCATGTATGCCAGAAACAGTTACTCAGTTCCATGTTAATGATGTAATACACATGTACAATACTGAAACTTCCACCTTTTATTTTCACAGGTTGAGAAACGAACTTCAAGAGGCCAGAGAGAGTCTAGCAGCAGCTGAAGAAGAAGCAAAAGGTAGTGTAGTGCACTTAATCACTAAATATTATCCTTATCAAAGCTGTTCTATTGGCAATCTATTAGGCTAGTAGAGAATGGCATTAGAGATGAACAAGGGATGCAGGGGCAATGAAAAATTTTTGGATGAACAGCACAGCACAGGCCATATCATAAGATATGATTTTCAATCATCAATACAATGTCTTATAAATAGCAATCAACCCTTTCCCTTTTCCTTTCCCTCCCATGTAGAACCCAAGTCCAAGCTGTTTGTGTACAAAGAGAGTCCACCGAAGGAGATAGATGAACAGATCAGGGATCTATACGCAGAGATTCTGGACAATCTGGATGAGATGGAGGCCATCAGACACAACCTGCAGGAGGAGTTTGTTCCTCTTCAGGTCTGTCAGAATCTGGACCACCAACTCAAAGAGACTGAGGTAAGGTATCATAGATCTTTAAGGTTATATTGACAAAGCTGAACTTTGTCTTCAAGGTTGTAAATAAAGTAAAGCAGGCATCCTCAATTGAGGTTAAGCATGATGCTTTTTCAAGTAGCTTAGGTGGTAGTGCAATGCGGCTTTGCTACGGCTCGCGTTTTTGGCCAAGCACACCGGGTCACCCCTACTCTTCTCGATAAGTGTGTTAGGTTCTTTTACAAGCAGAGGTTTGGCGCTTGAGGCTTACGCCCAAAGCTCCCTCATACACGGGGCTGCCGGCTTTACGTCACCATCCAAAATGACGAATGCAATCCGTTGATTGAGATGAATTAAAGACTAACAGATGACCCTGAAGTTGCCAAATCCAAAAAAATTTTTACAAATACTTCATTAAGTTTTAGAGCGATGAAAATATTTAAGTTATCATAAATTTTTATTGTGGCTTATACAAACATGTCATTTTTCTTTCAGATTGACATCCAAAGGATATTGAAACAGAACGAGTACTTGGAGAAGCAAGTTCAGGTAATATATATTCACTGAATTTAGTTTTGTTGTATTGTTCTGAAGCTACATAATCTCTATTGCAAAAAAATCAGGTGCACAGAAAGAATTTTGGCTGCACCGCATAGAATAGAGCTGAATGTGAGCAAAACATATTCAAGTTTAATGCTCTTAAGAACTTCATTCTTGAATTCTATAGCTTAAACTTTGGAATTTCAAACAAGTTATGCATCAAAGTGCAACAAAGGCTATATTACTTTTTCAGATATTTGAATTTCAAGCATGTTTTGTATACCAGTGTACAATAGTACCTCTACCCTATAGCCTACCAAAATATCTAGTTGCACTGGTGCACCCAGTCAAAAATTAGGTGCACAGGTCCAATTAAGGGTGCACATGCACTCAGTATTTCGAGCCCTGCTATAGTATAGGTCCTTCCTTTTGTTTACTCCAAGATTTGAATCTTTAACGAAACTGAAACTTCTAGACTAAAGTGTGCATCTTTCACACCCAGGGGTTCATCTAAATCAGGAAAGAGGGGCGCTGCGCCCTCTTGTTTCAGCCGGGCACCCCCTTGTCAAATTCAGACTCTAGTTTAATACTAGTATCCAGCATACAGCCTTCACTCAGCAATGAGTCTTCCATAAATACATAGAATTCGCTCCCTCGCCTGGGTGTGCTCCCTCTTTTTCAATTTTTCTAGAAAAACCCCTGACACCTATCCTATGATATATTTGCAGGACTTGGAAGAAGAACTAGAGGACTATCTAGAGGGGGAAGATGTTCCACAAAGGGATGCGAGGTGAGATACTTTTGTCTACAATTGAGTCATGTCTCTAAGTGTGTCTTTGTATCATCTGATACAGCATGTAACAAATATGATGGAGAAATGATAGAAATTTCTGTCATAAATCTCAGGTTTTACAATTCCATTTCATATATAGAGAGGATTCAGACAAGTCATATACTATTTATGCATGGTGATGAAAAATATCATTACGAGTCAATAGTTTATGTATTTTCTCTCCATGTTTTAGGAAACTTTGGAGGAACATCAACATAGACAAGGTTCTCAGCCTGGGGAAAATGGACTATTAGTCATAGCTGTCAATCTCTATTGCAGTGGAATGGACCGATGGCACCAATGATGCCAAAAACCTTCTTTGTAAAAGGAATGGTTTGCTAACTCATCGTGAAATATTTGTAAATAAAACTTGTCAGCAAAAATATAATTTGTAACGTCCTGCTTTAGGAGATCTTATCTTCATGGTGAAACCTGAATAAAGCTACCAGCTGAAATTGAACTACAAACAGTATAATACCTCAATACATACACACTAGCTTGTGGGCCTGAAAAAGGCTGTTTACTACTGTTTTTGTCTACAAGCAATGTTCAATGGTGTTAATTCATTAAGAGAGATTACTTGTCACATTATTTCACATGCCAGACACGTATAAGAAAAGTCAAACTTCTCAAATGAGATTCTTCCTTTATTTCATACGTAAGTTATGTTGTCATTCAGCAATGAACATGATTAACAATTACATTGTTCTTTATTGCAGTGTGATATCAATATTATGTTACATATTGATCTGTTTTCATTCTGCAGTGTTTTCCTTTTTGATAGAAAAGAAATTTTTTCACAGGCTACCCTTTGCCTACAATAGATCAATATTCCTGAAACAGCTGTTGCTCTAATTAACTTGAGAAATATCTACAAAGAAGTCTGGTTTCCCATTTTGCTAGTGTTTTCAGTTTAAAATAAGTGAACACAACAGTGTAAATACATGTACAAAAAGTTATAGCAATGTAAAGTGTTTTTGTGAAAGAGTTTGATAAAGAGAGTGCTCCATAAAAGGAAGCAATATGTGAAGTATAGTACAATACATATGATTGACGCATCTTTGAGACTTTGCCTGATTTCTTACAAACTTGTTGCTAATAATCTCTGAAACAATACTAGTATTAGGTGCGACAGAATAAAAGTAAGATTTGTCCATAAATTGTCCCTGTCTCTGTGCACGACATGATGGAATGGGGAAGGAAGATAGAAAATAATGTCTAGGCGACATTAACATAAGTCGACTCATCAAAAGCCTTCCTGGCTTTCTTTAGTTCCTCGTTCATGGTTAACAAGTCCTTCACTCGTGCGTATTTCCTTGGGTCTTTCCTGATAAGGAATACTATATCCTCCACCTGAACTCTCCCTGGTCTTCCGACCTCCATGGCCTTGTGTGTCTGTGAAATATTACAAGTAAAATCATTAAGACGACTTGGATGTTGACTTTCTTGGGCCTAAGATCACAGCTCTTCTTGATGTATATACTAACACATCAACAACAACATCGTTGATAAATTTCAATACTAGGATTATCCATAATATCTACCATTAGACTTAATCATAATCTTTCTTTTAACAACTTCTACATGCACGCTTATCTAAGAAATACACAAATACCACAATATATGAGTACTTCATTTTCTTCACTTCTGGACAAGTTGAAACAGCATGCTGAGAGTGACAGGTCAAGATCAAAAAGCAAAACGAAAAGCACAAACAGTAGCAGACACAAAACTCTAGAATCAAAAGTCAAACTGACCGTCTCTGTGATAAACTCGATGACCAGGTCCTCCAGTAAGTCTACAGACTCAGCATAAGGGTTCTGGTCATCTCCAAATCCGTACATCATACAGCGTACTGTGAAAATAAGCAGTGTCATGTACTCTCGAGTAATGTACACACAGGTTATGGGGATAAGGAGAGACTAATGCTGATATGTAGTTTATGTACTATATATATAGCCACTTTACTTTTAGCCTTGGTACTAAGTAAAGGCAGTACCCAATGAGTTTCTTTTTAACCTCCTTGGCAGTACCTAATCTCTAAGCAGATGTTGGGGTGAGGAATTGTTCAGTTTCAGTGGCAAAGTCCTGCACCCAGTCAGAAAACAGGATTTCCAGTTGTATCTTTATATGTTCCTGAAATCTTCAAGCAGATCTATCAGTAAGACATAATTTGGGCCGAATACTGTTGGATACTGTTTGGCCTATAGATACTGTCTAACCACCGACAGACCTGCTTGGAGATATGACTGTTTCTGTACTAGTAACATAATAGTGATGGCAGTCTATACAGAAGTATTGAGTGGAAATATTTAAAAAGTGAAATATGACTGGGACTGTGGTCTCCATGTTTGAATACTTACATTCCTTCTGAAAGATCCGTTTTTTGCCTCCTGCAGCTGTTGGTGTGTCTTTGGTCTCCTTTTCCTCTGGAGGGTCCTCTTCAAGCTATACATGTAAACAAAAAGGTCAAGCCGATTCAGTACACGGGAACAAAAAATTTTGCTCCGATTTTCATGATGATGCTGGGATGGCGCCTAGATATTTAGCCATAGTCACCGTTTAGCGAAATATCTTAATAACAAACAGTGTCAAGACAGTCTTAAGACATCCCTAGTCTTGTAAGACACCCCAATAATGTCCCAAATATTCAGAAAACTGAGTTTTAAACAGTTACCTCCGCAGGAATGTTTTCATGTTCACCTCCTTCCGCCATGATGATGATGATGATGTACTGCCCCTGAATTATTTCAACCAATCAGCTGTCAGTATTTATCGTTCCCAGGGTACTTTACCTGCTAACCCTGAGTACGAGCTGAAGGTGAAGCTCTGTAGGACATCCAGGTCTTTTGTAACATTTTGGAGCCGATTTGGAAGAAAACTTTGCCAGTTATGTCTGATCCAGCGCCCCCAGAAGGTGTCCAAGAGGCCGGGGAAGGTGAAAAGCCCAAGCTGAAGCCGTGCTGCGCCTGTCCCGAGACGAAGAAGGTCCGAGACGCTTGGTAAGTTCCTGCATAGTCATGCTTGTGCTTACGCAACGTGCTAAAGGCTAAAGCGTCGTCTGCTAAGACGTAACATCAGCATTCTCAAGCTTTTGTTTTCGTCTAACGCTACATTTTTGTGGCAAAAATTATGATTTCATATACCACTGTATCACTTTATCTTGTGGCAGTGCAACGCTGTTATGTTTTTACGACATTCATTTGGCCTCTAGCTCAGCAAGTTTGCACCATGTGATCCGCCCCCCTCCCACCCTTTGAGTGTTGTAACTCTACCTAAATGTCGGCGTGTCTTTAAGACAAAGAGAAGAAGACATCACGAACAAAGGGCGTTTGTCTAGTGACCTCTAGGATCCTACCAACCCCTATATCACTCCCAGACTCAGCTGTTTGTTAGTGTTAGGGAAACGTGATCCGCTATATGATTGACCTACTTTCGCAGGGTCCAGTATTGGTTTTGCACGAAAAATCGATCCCTGGCTTCTTGGTTGAAGTCAAATACAAATAAACGAGCAAAGAATATTTGATTGCCTTATACCCATTGGTTAGGGGTATGTGGATTTTAATTGAGTTATCTTGTAAAGAGCCATTACCATTTGTCTACGTGACAGACATCGACATGACAGCAGCTGCCAGCTGTGACACTGTGAATGCCTATGAAGGTCATTGACCTATTTTAGGTACTAGTAGTTATAGTATATGATTTATATAGCTGTAGCTCATTGCAAATGCTATTGCTACATAATGAAATAGTGACCACAATCTGGGCCAAAAAAATTAATTTCTTAAAAGGTTAACTGTGATAGATATCACCTATTTGATATGACTATTTAAATATGGTACTTGTCTAAATATATATGTCTGGGTCACTAGAAATGCTAACAAGCTAGCTGTAGTTTAAATTGGAATGTCTTGTTTTTAGGACAGTACAATATGTCATGGTGCTACTAAAGGTCACGTTGATAGTTGCTCATTTATGCCCTTGAAATCGATAAAGGGGCCCAGTCATTCATATCATTACACAGTGGCCCACATCTTTTAATTCACTAATTGCAAGAGAATAGAGGCAAGGCCGACAACGGAAGAATTTATTATAAACATATAACTGACTTCATCTTTATTGTACAGCAGGAAAGCCATCAGCTGTTTGCAAAAAAAAAATATATATATACTCGTACTTGATATTACTGTACAGTCAAACCTGCTCAAGAAGACCACTCAAGCACAGTGCACAAGTGGTCTATGTGGACAATAGTCTGTGCCTCAGCTTTGGACTACAATGTCACCCAAGATGCCAAATTGGCATCAAGTCTGCGTCATCATCATCACCTGTGGTGGACATCCAGGTGGTCACTATATAGACAGGATTGTGTCAATGTGTGCCTCCCGCCCCCCCCCCCCCCTAAAAAAGGAGGGGGGGAATCATCTTAAGAAGGAGTCACCAAAAAGTGGTCACATTTGCTAGATGGTCCTTATGAAGAGGTGGTCACTTGTACAGGTTTGACTATCAATTTCATAGATGTGACAGGAGTATTTTGTCTTTACCCGCAGTATCATAGAGAAAGGAGAGGAGAACTGTGGAGACCTCATAGAAGCACACAAAGAGTGCATGAGAAGCCTGGGATTCAACGTCTAGCTGCTAGTCAAGGGACACATACCTTCATCATGGTTTGTGAAAATCCATTTGTCTATATTTATGTTTCGCCAACGAAACATATTGTTTTTGTAAGGTTTCTTCTTCTTCTTCTTCTTCTTCTCCTGTCAAACCTTCAAATCGCTTCTTCTCGGTCGTCCGTTGACCAAATTAGCTGAAATTTGGTATGCAGGTAGAGTACGTGTATACCCCTAGACCCTTTTAAAAATTTTTTGATATAAGTTTTTAAAATGATTTTATGGAGGTTTTTTGGTCATTTTCAGACAAAAGTCGCACATGATGGCCTCCAGTGCCGTGGTGTTGAAACCTGAGGACCTGAAATTTGGTTTAGTTGTCCATTGGATATTTACCCAAAGGACCCCATTATTTTTTTTGGCATACACTACTTCAAAATGATTTATTTTGCAATTGTTTGATGCAATTTTTGGTTATTTTCTGTCGGGGCCAGCAAGAACTAGGTCATACTGTAACATAAGCCCTCCTACACTTCCCAGGTCTGGACCAAGCAGATGTCAGGGGGTACCTGTACTAATGGTATTACAGAAAGTTATATGTACCTTATGTTACATGGTACGGATGTTATATTTGAGATGTAGGTACCTATAGGAAAGGTGACTACACCTGACAATTACTTATGCTAATGAGGACCTAATTCGCATAATGTATGCATAAAGTTGTATGTCCCTTACCGTAAATGCTGCGGATGTCATCTTTGAGATGTAGGTACCTTTAGGAAAGGCGAACACACCAGGCCATAAATTATGCTAATGAGGACCCAATTTGCATAATCGATGCATGAAGTTGTATGCCCCTTACCGTAAAAGCTGCGGATGTCATCTTTGAGATGTAGGTACCTTTCGGAAAGGCGAACACACCTGGCCATAAATTATGCTAATGAGGACCTCATTTGCATGATTTATGCTTAAACTTGTAATTCCCTTACCGGAAAAGCTGCAGATGTCAGATTTGACATGTACGTACCGTTAGCAAAGGTGATCACACCTGGCCATGAATTATGCTAATGAGGACCTCATTTGCATAATTCATGCATAAACTTGTATTACCCTTACCGTGACAGCTGCGGATGTCATCTTTAAGATGTAGGTACCATTAGGAAAGGTGAATGCACCTGGCCAAAAATTATGCTAATGAGGACCCCAGGTTTGTACACACCAGGTTTGTACTGAAGAGTACAAGCTGCATATCCGGACGAATTATATGATCCACTCACACTGGGAAGGACGCCTAGTACTAGTAGTCTTTTTGATAAGTGCGGTGGATTCTTTAACATGCTCGAGGTGTGGCTCTCCTCAAACATGGGACCTCCATTTAAAGTCTTATCCAAGGGACGTCCCAAACCGAAGCTAGGTACTCATTTACACCTGAGTGAAGTGAGGAAAGTCGTGTTAAGTGCCTCTCCCAAGGGAACAACATTGGGGCATATCGGTGGTTTCGAACCCGGGACCTCTCGGCTGTGGGCGAAACACCCTACCGATTGCGCCACACAATGCTTTTAATCATTCCTAAGAATACACTGTACTATGGATTTTTCTGGTACTTGTCTGGCATAGGCTATTTAGTAGACCTTATTCATGGCTATAACATTGTGTTTTCTTTCCAGAGTTTTGCAGTGCAATTGTACAGAAGAGCTGGCAACTTTTGACTGGAGACTGTCATCAGCAATTGATGTGCATGGCTGTCCAAGAGAAAGTTCTACTTATTATGATTGTGAAGTGAAGCTGTGATGAGGAATACAGAGGAAATTTTCTTCCATATGTAGACTGACCTTTTCAATGAATTTTTTTGGATTTAGAATGATCTTATGAATGGGAATATTAAAGTTGTAGGATGCATGTGCTAGCTAGTTTTACTTCTTGGTGGATTAGATAATTGACAGTGAACCAAAAGCAATATGGTAAAACTTACTATTCAAGATGATACATACAGTTTGGGCATTTTGATGTCAACAATTAAGAAATCAAGATGGATAATGAAAACTCTATGCCGTGTGCTTTTGTAAAAGGGAGTAAGCTCAGTTATCATTTTATCTAGCATGAAAGAAAAACACCAGTAATTTGGATGATATCTTTGGAATTTGTGGCAGGCCCCAAAATAAATGTCATCTCAGGCAGTTGTTTAAAATAGTACTTTGAAAACATAACCTGTTTCTATGTTTTTTTACAACAGCATGTACATGTACAAGAAGCATAGGCGTTTATTCTGAATACATACCTCATACAACAGGAACATATATTCACCATACATGTAAAACACAAGTTGTCTCTTAACTATACCAAGTTGTCTCTTATTAGTAAGTATTCTAAGATTAAAGACAAGCTGTACAAATGCTTCCATTTGTGATGATAGTAATAAAGATATTCTGACACTCTTGACTCTTCTTGCAATGGTATGTTATGTGAGTAAAAAAAGGAGTATTTGATTTTCAAGCAATGGCTATAAGCTTGTATATACATGATTACATTTCTGTACTGAGCTGCATTCATAAACATAAGTTGCAAAAACAAAATTTGTAAAAGTTTAAGATGTCACATCAATTGCTTAACACAACAAAATATAAAGACTGAGTACAAATGTGGTGACGCATGTAATCTATGAACTAAATTATACACACTAAGATTACCATCACTACTCAACTCTATCCTTGAAGCTGTGCAATTACATGATCCACTATTTACAAGGCATTGTATACAGTCAAGTCATTATCCATTAAGTACATGTGGTTCCTTTTTCCTATATGAGTACCAGGATTTCTCATGATCAGGGGTGCTTCTTCTATTTTAGATCACTCTGAATGCAAGAGCAGTCATTTTTATGTCACTTAAAGAAAAGCTACACAAAAAATTGAAAATCCTTCTATGCTATGCTTGATATATTCCAAAGTCATATTCTTACTTCAAGTTGTTTCACTTAAGCCCGTCATAGTTCTGGGATTTTCCACAACTCATGCCGTGCTGACGCCTTCTCACCTGATAATTGAATTATATGACGTCAGTGTTTCAAATTTTTCACCTGATGATTGAATTTTAGAACACTGACGTCATATAATACAATCATCAGGTGAAAAATTTGAAACGCTGACGTCATATAATTCAATTATCAGGTGAGAAGGCGTCAGCACGGAATAAGTTGCAAACTGTGGAAAATCCCAGAACTATGACGGACTTATGTGAAAAAAACTTGAAGTAAGAATTTGACTTTGGAATATATTAAGCATAGCATAGAAAGATTTTCAATTTTTTGTGTAGCTTTCCTTTAAGTAACCTATTGATTGGTATGCTGCAGTCAATGGTGCTGAAGTAGCTGTAGGCTAGCAAGGGTTACAAGATGAAAACGTCTTCAAATAAAATAACAGTTTCATCAAATTAGATGACATTGTATGTTAAATATCACTTATCCACAAAGTCAAATATCAGAAAAATACACATCTATCATGCAACAACATAAACCTTTATTTTTCAAATCAACAGGAACCAGTGAAATAGAAATCTCTTGTCATAACTTTTGTTTTAAATACACTTGCTTTGTGAACTGGGGAAAAAATGGTGAATATTACCTAGTGCTGTAAATAGGTGCAAACGTTTTTCTAACCCTTGAACCTTTTTAAATGTTTAATCGGTGACATCATGGATTTACCACATGCAAGCACAACTGGCCTTTCTACTGCATACTTTCCCACAAGATGAGAACATGTACAATGCCATGCAGTAGATGTGAATGACCCAAAAGAATATGCAACTTAGTATATGTGCATATAGTATAAAGAACATGAGGGTATACTATTATTCTTGTGACATAAGGTTCTTCCGAGTCTCCATACATTTCGTGTACATGTTATGTATATATTGTACTATGTGACAGGTGAAGGAGACCTTTTGTCTCCTACATCCTGTATCTTCTGTGCCTCCCTTTCCGTGTTCCTGTGTTTTCTGTCATTTCTTTCCTCACTTCTGTCCCTATCTCGCTTTCTTTCTCTTTCACGATATCTCTCCCTATCTCTGTCTCTATCCCTGTCCCTACCTCTTACCCTATCCTCATATCCACCTCTTTCCATACCCCTCTCTCTATCCCTATCCATGGTTCTCTCCCTATCTCTGTCTCTATCCCCGTGCCTATCTCTGTATCTCTCATACTCTCTACTTCTATCCTTATCCCTCCCCCTATCATATCCCCTCCTCTCTTTCTCTTCTCTCATTCTTTCATACGGATCTCTGGTGTCCTCTGGCTCCTCTTTCAATCTCTTCATCCTTCCCTCTGTTTGAACAGTGATTGGTTTCCTGAAAGGTCTGGCTCTGCCGCCAAACCTCAACTGTCCAGACTCCTTGATTCCCCCCAGCCCGCCCCCTAGTCTTCGTGGAACCCATCCCTTTAGCGTCCGTGCATTTTCCACATCCACAAATATTTCATACTGTTCTAGTTCCATCTTGTAGGACTTTCTGTGAGCGTGCCACATGGATTTTTCATCTGTGTACTCGATGAAGGCATATCGCTTGGAGTAGCCTGTCACAATGTCTCGGATGAGTCTGATTCTGACAATGTCCCCAAATTTGGAGAAGACTTTCTCCAAGGAATCATCAGTTGTCTTGGGGTTGAGGTTGGACACAAACAGGGTACGTCTTGGGTCTCCCTTCACCTGGAAAAATAACATTCATAGCCTCATTAAAATACACTTAACACTGAAGGTATCAACTACTATCTTTTTCTTGCAAATAAATCTCTTACATTACCTGTGCTATATGTAATGCATAGTCACTATTTTCTTTTACCTTAAAATCTTGATAACAATAAACTCAATGACATTTTGCCAAACACTGTGGCCGCTACTAGTATTTCATTATGAAGTGCTATCAATGTAGCACTTATGTGTTATGACACATTCTGAGGCCCTGCTATCTATAAATCATTCAGCTAAAATTGATAACAGGATTATTAGTTATACATTATCCTACTGTATAGTATACTACCAGAAGACCATGGCTTGAAATGGAAAAACACTCATAACACAAATGTTAGTATCTGCATAATGTTCAATATCATATCCTGCTGACAAAATTTCATTTTAAACAGACTCTACGGTATGCTGAAACATTACCTGTTTGTTAGGTTTGTACTTCGCATCCATGGCCCTGATCACAGCCCTGTCATGAGGGTCAAGGTCAGTGCCGTCGATACTGCCTGCCCTCAGGGGGTTATACACCCTGGCGATGGGTGACCACACCCAGCTGGACTGGTCATCCATGGTGAACTGGAATAATACAGAAACAATTTCCATACAGTACTGACTTGAGTCACCTGACACTGCTTGGATTTCATTTTTTGCATGCCACATACATAAAGATACTGATTATCCTCCATACCATCCCCCAGTCACTGAGTGGAATACCCGCCTGACTCGGTTGTGACAGCTCGACTCGGTTGTGACAGCTCCCACCATTGAGTCATTCCGAGACAGGCACTAGGCCTACCCACCCTAGACCCGATACACACTGGGAAAATTTTCTGGAAAATGCCAGACGTACGTGGCGCGGGGCCCGTTCACACCCATGAAAAAAGGTGATGTACGTCATTGTTGTACGTCCAGAAAATTTTCCCAGTGTGTATCGGGTTGTAGCCTGAAGTCTCAACTCCTCCCCCCTACTCCTACCTAAGGGGGTATACTTCATAAGTGAAGTGAAGTGAACTTTATTGCACAACAATCGTACATGGTACAATGTATGGCATGATATCAACAATACTACAAGGTTAATCTATCCTACAATGAAGGCATATCTCTTGGATGTAGCCACACCAGATTTTTGTTCTGGGAAGCACAGTTGGTTCTCTGTTAAGAGTCAACTTGCAAAGCTTTCATTGAGAAGTTCGGCTTCGGTTTGTATTGGACGTCTTTTAAGGCGTTTTTGTTTGGGTTTCTATTTTGTATACTTTGTACACAAAGAAAAGCTGATAAAATAGAAGAATGTCAGACAAAAACGTCAAAAAAGACGTTCAAGGTTCAAAACAAAGCCCAAGCCTAACCTCTGATTTGAAAGTAGTATTGCTGTACTTACAAGAAACCAATAGCATTTTGATGAAGCATCGAAGGCGACATATAAATTTCCTAGCTTCAGTGTTGAACTTAATCCAAATTCAATTTCGACATTGAATTTGAACGACCGTAACTGGCTAACTTTTCTGTAAAATCTGATCAATTGTCTGTCAGAATAACTCTTGTACCACGTAAATGAGTTCAGTAACAAAGAACTTGAAATATTTTCCAAAATAAAGTTTCACCGTGGTGTTCCATGAACTGAACATCTCACATCTCATTCAGACAAATTTCTGCCCTCCCCCACTCACATAAAACGGCATAGATAATAACGGTACAACAGTAGTTACGACAGTAAAATAGGTTGTAGACTTTAAAGATTACCTTTGGAAGATTTTCTATGAGCCTTTAAGTATGTGGGTGCCGCAGTAAGGTTGAAAATCGGGATGAAACACACTCAAATCTGCACGCAAACTAAAATCTTTTCACTTTCCGCCATGATGGATTTTGCCACTATCTCCGTGGGGGCGTGAACTATTGAATAAAAAGTTTCGATATCATTTCAAGATTCTAAAAGAGCAAAATGTACTCAAATCTGACTAATCATTAATTCAACATATGAAATATGATTCCTTGTTTGTTTGTTAATATTGATGTTGTAACTGAGTTGAATAAAATCTTTCACAATGCGAAATGAATGGTCTATTCCGAGATAACGCATTAAAATAGCAAACTATTTGTAGCAGCGTCAAACAGGTTGCATGTCATGATGTTTTTCGTCAATTATCGTATAAAGAGATTAAGAACATTTTGTAAATACAATTTTGATAATAGAATGTTAATTTTCTTCGTTGTTGAGGTACGTTTATTTTCAAAATAGCATGATAAAAATTTTCTTATAATGATTTTGCGAATACGCTGCTAGTTTTACAGTTAGGGTTTGGGAAGCCAAAACAAGAGTAGAGTAGAGTAGAGTAGAATTTTCGGTCAGGTAGGACTGTTCCAGTTTAGCCTGAGTACCAACCTCCGTAGTGACCGCTGGCTCAAAAGAATTCGTTTGCTAACCACGGAGTCTGACCCTGCGTGTATCCGTAACGGCTGTTAGTCAGATATTCGTTCCGATTTTGAACGAGCTCGCTGATTGGCCCCATTCGTCTAAGCTCCTCCCCATGCCACACTGTTCTTCGTAACGGGTAGGTTCTGAGAACTGTTGCCATGGCGATTCTTTCAAAACTGGACCCGAACAGGGCAATAGAGACACCTTGGAACGAAAAATGGCACCGAACGCAGCTCGAATTCCCCTCATTACGTGATAATGAGACAGCCGTTACGGATACGCGCAGGGTCAGACTCCGTGGTTAGCAAGCGAATTCTTCTGAGCCAGCGGTCACTACGGAGGTTGGTACTCAGGCTAGTTCCAGTTTAGACCGCTCTTCATTGTTGAATTCCATTTCACTCAACTGTCATGGTGGGTTTGTGTGAAACCCAACAACTTTGATCGAAGGTCCTTGAAAGTGTATGTCTACGGTTTGAGGTTGCCTACTTGCTGCTGGAGATGCTTTAGGTTCTGTACCGGCGGTATCAGCAACATGGCAAGCCAGGGAGGCAGACATTTTCCCAACAAGCTACGGCAGTTCGACCCGAGCAAGCCACCGCCACTGGTGTGTTCGTCTGTTTGTATGTGACAAAAAATATTACACGCCTTGCATGTTACTTTTTGTTAGATATTTTGGGGTCTCACTTGATCAGCAAATATTGTGTAAATGCAGTTTAAAACGTTAAACAGCAATGATTTGATTTCAGAGTTTGTCTCAGATGCTGCAATTGTATGTGTGAAGCAATAAAACCATTGTAGTTGAAAGAGGGGGCGTGGCCGCGTGGTCCTGTGATTAACAGGGGTGTAAAGTTCTCTCCAAGCAGAGGTTGGTGGGGCAGTCACCGTTTTATCATGTGCCCCGTTTTTTTGTCCGCTAGCCCCAATAACCTCTGCTTGGAGAGTAGTATAAAGCAATGCGTGACAGCTGGAAACCTTTTAAGCTGGGATTAGATTATGGTGCTGGTAGTCAATGATTTTTTTCACAACTTAACTCAAAACTATCCACTGGTCCGACCTTGAGTTTATGCTAGGCTATTATTTGTTTTGTTTTTTTCATGTACATATTGCTACCGGTTTTTAAATTTTTAGCTGTGGAATATTGAAATAGCTCAGAATAAGTAGCTTGTCAAGATACAATGTACGTCGAAGTAATAACATTGGTTTGTTTGTTTATTTATTTCACCAAGTCCAGTAGACTAGTATAAACAGCAGTTGTCATGAATTTTGTACCTTAGACTGATCTTAAAAAGCTAGGTTACAGTGTCATTTTCCCCATTCATTCATTCATCCATTTAACCACCCTCCATCCATCCATCCATCCATCCATCTATCCATCCAACCACCATCCATCCAGCCACCATCCATCCATCCATCCACCATCCATCCATTCATTTGGATACTAGTATTCATTTCTTTCATTCACCATATGTAGATAAGCAAAGATGTGATCCTCCACCGCACTGCATCAGTCATTCAGGACATCTGCAGTAAACTGTCGGCAAACTTTGCCAACTCCAAAGGCGGTCTGTACTTGGGGTGTGCGGGAGTGGCGTACGCCCTCTGGCACGTGGCGGAGTCAGGGAACTTCCCGGACAGAAAGGACGTGTATCTACAGAAGGCGAAGGAGTATATTGACGTGAACTACCAGTTCTTGGTTGGTCATGAGAACAGGAGCATGTTGTCGTCCTTCCTGCTTGGAAATGCAGGTAGGAAGAGGGAGGTCAGGATAGTTTCTGTGTATTTTTCCAAAATATTGAAAAGTGTTTCACGGACTCTGCCCAAGGATACTTCAAAGGCAAACTCCAAGAAATTTGCTTTGAGGGGGAATTTTCTAATAGAATAATACTATAAACATTTGAAGTTTGTGGTGATTTTGTTTCACAGTATTAGTAGAGAAAATTTAGTGTTCACGGTGGTTTTAAGCAAGGAGGTTTTGTCTGATTAAAACCTTGTTTTAAGTTTGTGGTGGAAACAGGGTGGTAGTTGGGCAGAAGACAAAACAAGACCACTGAGAACTGAAATACATTTACACTACAGTATACAATTACACCCTTAGAAAACCATAAACCATCATTATTGAGCCAAAGGACAAATCTAAGTCTCAACGTTGTATTATGAAATAGGATAGGAAGTTCTTTTTGAAAAGTCCTGACACAAAGTTTTGAAGAATAGAAATGCAAAGTTTGCAGATCATTGATTAAGTTTACATTTTCTCCAGGAGTGTATGTTGCTGGTGCCCTAATCTACAACTCCCTGGGTGACAAACAGAAGAGTACAGAGTTTGTACAGAAGTATGCAGAGCTGGCCCCCATCTGTCTGCCTGTCAACTTCCTCCGCGGTGGGTCGGACGATCTGTTCGTGGGCAGGGCGGGGTACCTGTGTGGGGTCATCGAACTCAGGCGAAGACTGGGGGTACAGGTAAGGAGAGAAAACAAATGAATACATTACATTGTTTCCAAAGGTTGAGGTCATATATTGTCTTATAACAGGACATTTTCTTTTAACTGGCAGGTCTCAAGAATCTTGATACTCGTACTAGTATCCATATATCTTGATCAGGGAACATTGAAAAAAACCTCTATACTTAGACACATGTTCCGGCTGAAATCTGAAACAATGTCTAGGCTCTAACGCAGACCCAATAACTTGGTGAATTGGCCAGAAATGAATCATACATTGTATTCAAATTTTATTTCAGGAAATCCGTTTGTTAAGCAATCATTTATGTATTATTGTCACTTATCGCATCATACCACATTTCAAGTGTACTTATTCTATTTTATACAGTATATTGTGATTTTATATTGCTCTCCCAAGAGAAGGAATATAGTACGAAAAAGAAAGAATGAATGAATAGATTGTCGTTAGTTTCTAACATATTTTCTATAGAAACTAGACATTTGTGCTTCATTGTAAATGTTTATCTGATTGTTTAATGGCATGTCAAGTCATATTCTTGACTAACTTATTTTTGATACCTACTAGGTGCTGCCCCAGACTGGTGATGTAGGTGTACATGCCTTATGTGCTGCCATGGTCCAGTCAGGACGGGAGTACTCTAAACAACACCACTCACCCTCCCCACTCATGTATGCCTACTATGGCACTGAGGTCCTGGGTATGTTTCTTTTTACATGCATGTATTCTCTTTCCACAGTTGTATGTACTGACATTGACAATATCACATAGTTCAAACTGCTGCTGAGGGTTAGAATTGACATAAAAGTATCTATGTCAAGATGTTAAGAGAAAGGAAAGAATTCTAGATTGACCTTATTGACACCAACAGATATAATTTTCTATGGCTATCTTTGCATGTTGGGTTACGGTTTTATCAGTTTTGTGGTCACTTTCTGGCATCCACATTAATATCATGCTGTCACACTTGCTTTGAAAATGTAATAACATGCTACATTATCTTTGCTTACATAACATTTTCTTTGGCCCAGAGCGGCTAGCATACCAAAAAAAAATCATTCCTTGAGAAGTTGTAATCTCTTGCTTAGAATGACGAGAATGAAAGTTGCAAACTTATAACGAGTAATATCTTTCCCCAACAATGTCTATCTCCAGGAGTGGCCCATGGCATGGCCGGTATCCTCCTGATGCTCCTGAGTTTCCCAGACTTCCTCCAGGCAAACCCTGACGCCGACCGTGACGTACACGGTGCGGTGGACTACATACTGTCGGTGGAGCGGGAAGGGAACTATCCGATGACTACAGACGAGGTCCACAGACCCAAGCCTCCAGAAGATGAGCTGGTCCACTGGTGCCATGGAGCACCGGGTAGGTACTAGTATTACTATATGCTATTTTATAAGGTTTTCAGGTGAAATCGAATAACAATGAATTTTCATGTCTAAAGTGATAAAAGCTACCATAAATGGTTGTCATAAAAATGACGTATGCATTTTGCCACTTTCCTGTTCATGACCACTCACTGACAGTTTGTGTTTTGGCTAGTCACTACAAATGTTATCAATTGAGGCCTCAGTCATGAGCGACGGCCGATGTTATTGAGATAAAAAAAGTATTTGAAAGACACACCTGTAAAGAGCACTCAATGTGTCTTCCCACAGGTGTGATTTACCTGTTGGCCCGAGCCTACCTGGTGTGGAGAGATGACAAGTACCTAAAGGCCTGCCTCAGGTGTGGTGAGCTGGTCTGGTCTCGTGGGCTCCTCAAGAAAGGTCCCGGCATCTGTCACGGCGTCGCCGGCAACGGCTACGTCTTCCTCCTCCTCTACCGCCTCACGGGCAAACCGATACACCTTCACCGCGCCGAACAGTTCCAGGAGTTCCTGTTCACGCAAGAGTTCCAGCAGGACTCTCAAACGCCGGACTGTCCGTACAGTCTGTATGAGGGCATGGCCGGTACCGTGTGCTTCATGAGTGATCTGGCGAATCCTGAAAAGGCGGCGTTTCCCTTCTCTGAAGTCTTCTAAAGTTGCTTCAAACATTGTATGCCAAACTGAAAGTATATAACTTAGATAAGCAATTGCATTTCAAAACATGCTGGCAATGTGAATGAATGAATGATTTTATTCGTAAGGAATATGTAAAGCATACTATTTTTACTTTGAAATCATATGTACCAAGTACATGTACAAGTAACATACTATGGTCATGTATACATAATATACCCACCCAAACTGTCAAACAGTTAGTGATATGTAATGATAGTTGTTAGCATGATGCCTGAATGTTTTAATTACCAAAGAAAAATGCTCTTGAGTTAAGATAAAGCGATGGTGCTTGTTTAGACCAAGGACATTATAATACCCTTGGTTAAACATTCTGGAAGTGTTTTTGTGTCTGGTTACCATATTGTTCTCTGGAACATTGAAAAATGACACCTTGAGGTCCCACTCGGTCGGATCCCCCTTCTCCGAGCCCGCCGAGAGCTCACTCTCCACGGCGCTCAAGAGGTGGCTTACCGAGAACTGATAATTATGCAGATTGGATTCTAATTTGCATTATAAGAGGACATTAATAACGCTGTGTTTAAGGTTCCGGGTCGTGACCCGGTGATCTGCCGGAAGTGCGTGGTCGTCACCCTGATTTCTGCCCGAGATTGCTTGGTGATGTCAGGCTTTCTATTTTGTATTCTGTATACACATAGTAGTAGGATTGGTCTGGACCAATCGTAGGGAATTACTCTGGAGGAAGCGACCTCTGACCTCCGCTCCTGCCATGCTCACAACGCGAAATCCGCCGTTCTGTACGGCCGGCTCGCTCGCCTCCCGTGTAATGTTCCGTCGTCTCCGAGCTCTCAAGCTTTCATGAAGCCCTTCAACCTCCCGCACGGCGTTCCCCAACTACCGAGGCACACCAGTCTGCAGGAAAACCTACCGGTTCCCGTCCTCGTTTGGCCCGACACAGACTCAGACAGCAGAGCCGTGGCGTGCAACTGCAGCAGCGTGCATGGACTCGCCAGAAACGTTGCCCACCTGGATTCGCAGTTCTAAGCGAGAGGCTCCACCTGTCCCTGAGTCTCTACACTGTTCGTAATCTTTGGCGGTGTCCTGCAGCGAGTTTTCTTCACCAGCCTGGGGCTGCACACCCGTTCCTGGCTGATCCTGAGTTTGTGCTACAAAAACGTCCAGACAGAGAGACTACAGCGATCGGAACGACAGCCCCCCTCCCCACTTCCCGCCATTGATGCGGGGTTTCCCGAGGCGGCCCGTGCTATTGGCAGCCATGTTTGTCCTCGCGAACCAAATAACTTTTCCACGACCTTCCACGAGCGGTCCTTCCTCATCGCACGTCCTTCTCCGTTTCCACCCGTACCTACACGGACTACAAGAATGCGATGTGCATCTACAGCAGCGTACTCAAGGCTCCCAGGAACCCCACTCCACGTCGATGCGCCGACTTCACTTTCCGGTCCGACTCGGAGTTCGCGTCAGCGTCCTGCAGCGAGATCGTCACCAGCCTGGGACTGCACCTACACCTGCAACTTCTCTTCTCAGAGTAGAGTAGAATAGTTTAGAGTAGTTTAGCAAAGCCATATTGACAGTGCATAGATAGACCAGCTCCAGCTGCGTGCCGAAGATCCCCAGTACCAGCCCACGCCCCACTTCACAGTACTAAGTTAGAGTCCTACGCCGACGTACCCTTTCCGGTTTGTCTCTACGCTGTTTGACAGTGCCCTGCCGGTGACGTCCTGCGGCGGGTTCTTCACCAGCCTTGGACTGTTTTTATGAACTGGAATATCTAGCTACTTTCTAACTTAGTTAGATTTAGCATGACCACTACAACTAACTACTTTTCCGCTACGCGGTTTGGGGCCCTCACTACCCTCGGCTTGGCCGTTGATGTCTCTGTACAACCAGTAAGCCTCCACCAAAGAGCAGTTTCACAGATTAAAGACATCACATGCCCCAAACCAAGTAGCTCTCTCCTTGTATTTTGTATGTGCACGTAAGTGTAATTATAGTAGGATAGGTCTGGACCAATCGTAGGGAATTACTCTGGAGGAAGCGACCCCTGACCTCCGCTCCTGCCATGCTCACAACGCGAAATCCGCTGTTCTGTACGGCCGGCTCGCTCGCCTCCCGTGTAATGTTACCACCATCCCGCCCTTGCTGCAATGTGATCTTATAAAATTGTTTAAACTGACCAACACTGTACGTAATACATTACAGTTTGTATTATGACCGCCAAGACCACAGTCTTTGGCCGTTGATGTCTCTGTACAACCAGTAAGCCTCCACTAAAGAGCAGTTTCACAGATTAAAGACATCACATGCCCCAAACCGCGTAGCTCTCTCCTTGTATTTTGTATGTGTACGTAAGTGTAATTTGTGACAAAGAAAAGCTGATATAATAGTCAAACAAAACGTCTAAAAAGACGTGCAAAACAAAGTTAAAGCCTAATCTCTGATTTGAAAGTAGTATTGCGGTACTTACAAGAAACCAATAGCATTTTGATAAAGCATAGAAGGCGACATATAAATTTCCTAGCTTCAGTGTTGAACTTAATCCAATTACTTCATTTCGACATTGAATTTGAACGACCGTAACTGGCTAACCTTTCAGCAAAATTTGATCAATTTTCTTTTAAAAGAACCCTTGTACCACGTAAAAGAGTTCAGTAACAAAGAACTTGAAAAATTTCCCAAAATAAAAGTTACACCGTGTTCCATGAACTATCTCACATCTTCATTCAGACATATAATATTTCTGCCCTCCCACACTCACACAAAACAACATAGATAATAGAAGTAAAGTAGTATTTACGGCAACAAAATAGGTTGTAGATTTTTAGAGATTACCTTAGGAAGATTTGCTATGAGACTGAAAGTAAGAAGGTGCCGCAGTAAGGTTGAAAATCGTGATGAAACCAACTGAAATCTGCGCGCAAACTAAATCTTTTCACTTTCCGCCATGATGGATTCTGCCACTATGCCTATAGGAGGATGAAATATTGAATAAAATGTTTCGATATCAATGCAAGCTTCTATCAAACACCAAGAAATGAAATAATAAAAATCTATAGATTTGAAAGCTAAGATATATATAGTTTCTTATTTTTTGACGTTTGAACTGTTAAAATCAAAATTTGTCACACTGCAAAATGAGTGGTATATTCGGGGATGAATGATTAAAAGTAGCGAAGTATTTGTAATCGCATTACACATGGCATATGCATAGTCTTCCTTTTGCTGAAATGTATGAAAAAATAAGATAAAGTTTATGACTAAAACTCCATTAAAGGATATTCAAGTTCTTTTTATACAAAACCTCTTTTGAATTGTCGACGTAGGTTAATATCTTATAGCAATTTTCTCATGAAAGATTTTGCCAAATACGCTGCTAGTTTTACGGCCAGGGTTTGGAAAGGCAAAACAACTTTGATTGAAGGTTCTTGAAAGTGTATGTCTTGTTTGAGGTTGCCTACTTGTTGTTGGAGATGCATACACTTCCACATCAATTGCTTTAGGTTCTGCATCGGTGGTATAAGCGACATGGCCAGCCGGGGAGGCAGACATTTTCCCAACAAGCTACGGCAGTTCGACCCGAGCAACCCACCGCCACTGGTGTGTTCGTCTGTTTGTGTGTGTGTGTGTGTGTGACAAGAAATAGTATACGCATTGCATGTCTGATATTTTTGGTCTCAATGAATCAGCAAATATTGTGTAATTGCAGTGCATTATGTTATAGTTTTAGACAGCAATTATGCGACTGCAGTGTTTGTCTCACAAAATGGCATTTGTGAAGCAATAATATCATTGCAGTTAAAAGAGGGGGCGTGGTCGTGTGATTGACAGAAATACGGCTGCCTTTCAGCTTCAAGCAAGGATAAATTTTTGGTGCTGGCAGAAAATAAACTCAAAACTACTTTTGGTCTAGCCCTTTGTAGTTTTATGTAGATAAGCCTGTTTTGCTTTCACATATACATTATACTAATGTTAGATAACGTTATGTCAAATAACAGTTCCCTAAGCAACTGGATATGATTTCCAAAATCATATCCAGTCGCTTAAGTAATTGTTACATGTATTTGGCGTACTACCTGGATATTTAACATGAATCGACATTATGTTAGGTTTTAACTATATAATTGATTTAACTCTGAAAGATAGCATGTCAAGATATATCAAACTTGACTCAAAGCTACAAGTAACAGTACTCTAGTCTTAGACTAGTCGTAACAAGCTATGTTATGGTGTACCTTTCCCATCTATCCATTGCATTGATCCATCATTCCATCTATTCTTAAAGACTATCATCATTTCATCTATTCCATCCATCCATTCTGGACCATCTGAATTTGATAGCATGTCTATATATATCAGGGCTCGAAATAGTGGGTGCATGTGCACCCAGTGCACCCAAAATTGGAGCTGTGCACCTAATTTTTGACTCTGGGTGCACTGGTGCACCTATATATTTTTGTAGCCTTTAGGGTTAAGGTACTATTGTACACTAGTATACAGAATATTCTTGAAATGTAAGTATAAAAAACAGCATGATAACTTTTTGCTGTACTTTATTTAATGTATTATTTGTTTGAAATTTTGAAGTTAGCTATAGAATAACAGATTGAAGTTCTTAAGAAAGGCAGCAGCGTTAAACTTTGTAATTATGTTCTGAAGAACATTCAACTTTATTTCATCTGGTGCACCCAGTGCACCTATTCCCAAAGATGAATTTCGAGCCCTGTATATTGAACTTGACTCAAAGCTACAAGTAGCAGTATTCTAGTCTTGGACTAGTCGTAAAAAGCTATGTTATAGTGTACTTTTTCCCATCTATCCATTGCGTTGATCCATCATTCCATCCATTCTTTCATCGTTCCATCTACATCATGTATTCCATCCATCCAACCATCAATAGATATCCATTCCTTTTCCAGATAAGCAAAGATGTGATCCTCCACCGTACTGCATCAGTCATTCAAGACATCAGCAGCAAGCTGTCAGCAAACTTCGCCAACTCGGACGGTGGTCTGTACGTGGGGTGTGCGGGAGTCGCGTACGCCCTCTGGTACGTGTCGGAGTCTGGGAACTTCCCGGACAGGAAGGACGCGTATCTACAGAAGGCGAAGGAGTATCTTGACGTGAACTTCCAGTTCTTGGTTCGCCATGAGGATAGGAGTATGTTGCCGTCCTTCCTGCTTGGAAATGCAGGTAGGGAGAGGGAGGTCAGAGAGTTTCTGCATATCTTTTGCTCAAAAACATCCAAGTGTGATCCTTCTTAAAAGTCACAGCTGTCCGGTCCAATTTCCGGGTGGAAAAAGCTGAGTGTCCGACTGTTGCTGCATATTGTTGTGCCCCGTAGCATCCAACAACCCTAGGAATTCTGCCCAAAGAGGTTTCAAAAGACAACCTCCTTGCTCTGACCAAGGGGAGTTTTTATAGTCTGAGTACCATCCTATTTAGTTAACTGGGGCTCCTGTACTCACTCCCTTGGAATGAGAAAGTATAAATACTCTTGTGAACTAAATAAGATGGCATCTAGGCTTTAGAGTTTTCAAAGGATAGTATACGTATACATTTCCATCCTCAAAAGACATAAACCATTTATAACCAAGGACAAATCAAAGTCCATCTAAAACTTGAGATTTGAAATCTCCGCCTTGCATGAAAAGGTACATGTAGGAAGCCCCTCGTTTCCCTTTGAAATGTCATGATGCAAACCTTAGCAGAAAAATGAATGCATTATTTTCGAAAGTGTGCAGGTTATCAACAAGTGGTTCTTTTTCTCCAGGAGTGTATGTTGCTGGTGCCCTAATCTACAACTCCCTGGGCGACAAACAGAAGAGTACAGAGTTTGTACAGAAGTACACGGAGCTGGCCCCCATCTGTCTTCCTGTCAACTTCCTACGCTGTGGGTCGGACGAGCTGTTCGTGGGCAGGGCGGGGTACCTGTGTGGGGTCATCGAACTCAGGCGAAGACTGGGGGTACAGGTAAGGAGATACAACAAAAAATGTATTACATTGTTTCCTAAGGCTGACAGGACATTTTCTTCGAACTCATATGTAGGTCTAAAGAATCTTGATACTAGTATCCATATACCATGGAGATTATCTCCCTATAACCTCCTTGCATATTATATACATTTCTTGATCAGGGCATATTGCAAAAAAACTCTACACTTAATTCTACACATGCACCTCAACCTTACAGTTACACATGTACAGTAATATGAAATATTAATTGAGATGAGGTAGTGGAAAAGTAGTAGATTTCTAAATGGTTTACAAACCACTGTGAAAAGTCAACATAATTCAGACTTAGTATGCACTTTAAGAATAAAGTTTCAAAGTTCAAAATTTTAGTTGATGGCTAGTAGGGCAACCTTAGCTGTAAGTATTTGCATGTTGGCAAACCAATAAATGAATAAGTAAATACATGTAAATGGATAAAAAGATTGAACTTAGTTTCTAAAATATTTTTTATTCAAACTAAACATTTGTGTTTCATATTGTAAATCATGATCTGATTGTTTTTCAAGGATATGTCAAACTGCCTTCTTAACTAATGTCTTTTTGTTACCTACCAGGTGCTGCCCCAGACTGGTGATGCAGGTGTTCATGCCTTATGTGCTGCCATGGTCCAGTCAGGACGGGAGTACTCTAAACAACACCACTCACCCTCCCCACTCATGTATGACTACTATGGCACGGAGTATCTTGGTATGTCTCTTTTTACTTGTACATGTATAGTGTATACAATATGAAATTCTCCACAGTTGTGTTATCAACTTGTCAAATATTTTAGGGTAAGAATTGCCATAATATTTGGCAGGATACTAAGAAAAGGGAGAGAATTTTAGATTTACTATTTATCAAGCTATTGGTACAAACAGTATCATTTTCTATAGCTATCTTTGCATGTTGGGTTTCGGTTTCATCAGTTATGTTGTCACTTTCTAGCTTCAGTATTATGCTGTCACACTTGCTTTGAAAATGTAATAACATTGAATGTATTTACAGTGTCTTTTTCTTTGTCCTATAGCTGCATGCATACCAAGTCAGAAAAATTATTCTCCTTCAAGATTGTAATCTCTTGTTTAAAGGCACCCAGATTATTTTATGAGGCTTGAAAACTGGAAATATTCTAGTTGCTGTAATCTTTATGAAACTGACATTTAATGCCACTGTTTACCACATTTGCGTGCGGATTTCGTATCAAAAGTTCTCAAAAGCTAAAACATAAGCTACATGGTGATCTTTTAGCTTCACGCGCTTAGTGTAAATAGACCGATACCATAGCCCCGCCCACCTCCGTCAAAACGTAGAAATGCAGAATTAAAACATGAACATGCAAATATTTGACGGACATGCAGTCACTCTCTCATTGGTCGAACTGCTAATTGTGATAGACAGTCAGCATCAGTCTATAAGGGCTTGGATTTTCTATCAGTTCTCACCACACAACGACATCGTATCTTTGCTCCTTTAATGTCGATATGTAATGGTATAGTGTTATTGAAACTTACTATGTGTAGGAATGACTAGAAATTTGAGTTTTTGTACTCAAGTTTCAAGCCTCATAAAATGCTCTGGATGCTTTTAAGAGAACTGCTTCAAATGAAATTAAAGTTGCTAACTTGCTCAACAATGTCTATCCCCAGGAGCGGCCCATGGCATGGCGGGTATCCTCCTGATGCTCCTGAGTTTCCCAGACTTCCTCCAGGCAAACCCTGACGCCAACCGCGACGTACGTGGTGCGGTGGACTACCTGCTGTCCGTGGAGCGGGAAGGGAACTATCCGCCCGCTACAGACGAGGTCCACAGACCCAGGCCTCCTGAACATGAGCTGGTCCACTGGTGCCATGGAGCGCCCGGTTCGTAATGGCTATGAATAGATTGTTTTATTAGTTGACTTCAAATGTTATTGAGATAAAAAAGGGCCAGAAATAGAGTTGGAAAGATCATGTGTTAATAAGTTAATAGTCATTCGTAGACTGTTATTAGGGTTTTTAGGTGCATTTGAATTACACGTGTATAGTTATAGAATGGGTTTCCAATCAAAGACTTTTTTCATGTCTAAAATGATCAAAAACTCTGGTTCAAGGTTTGCCATTACAAGGTTTGTTGTAACTCGTACACACTTTGTCACTTTCCTTTAACCAGTGTAACATAAGAATTTGTGTTTTGGCTAGTGACTACAAGTGCTATTCAGTTTGAGATCACAAAGGGCCATAGTGTAGAGCAGTGCCATGCGATTGGGTTGGCCACCATAGCTAAATAAAACAGAAATGAAAATAAATAAAGGGTTATGCACTTGGTTATGAATGATAAGAGTTTGAAAATAGCACCTATTGTGTGTTCCCACAGGTGTGATTTACCTGTTGGCCCGAGCCTACCTGGTTTGGAGGGATGACAAGTACCTACAGGCTTGCCTCAGGTGTGGTGAGCTGGTCTGGTTGCGTGGGCTCCTCAAGAAAGGTCCCGGCATCTGTCATGGCGTCGCCGGCAACGGCTACGTCTTCCTCCTCCTCTACCGCCTCACGGGCGAACCGATACACCTCCATCGCGCCGAACAGTTCCAGGAGTTCCTGTTCACGCAAGAGTTCCAGCAGGATTCGCGAACCCCGGACTGTCCGTACAGTCTGTACGAGGGAGTGGCGGGGACCGTTTGCTTCATGAGTGATCTGGCCAACCCAGAGAAGGCTGCGTTTCCCTTCTCCGAGGTCTTCTAAAGTTGCTTCAAACATGGAACAGTAAACCCAGACTGTCCGTACAGTCTGTACGAGGGCATAGCGAGGACTGTGTGCTTCATGAGCGATCTGGCCAACCCTTCTGAGGTCTTCTAAAGTTGCTTCAAGCATTATATACCAAAGTATATAACTTAAATAAGTGTTGCAGTTCAAAACATGCTAGCCATATGTATACTATTTTTACTTTGAAAACATATGTACCAAGTACAAGTAACGTATTACGTATACATAATATACTAGTATCCGCCCTAACTGTCAAACAGTTAGGGATATGTAAGAAAATGTCAGAATAGTTGTAAGCTTAAGCATGGTGCCTGAATGTTTTCATTACCAAAGAAAAATACAGAGTCAGGATAAAGCCATGACGCTTAGTTAAACTTACTGGAAGTGTTTTTGTGTATGGTTACCATAAACTCTGGAACATCAAAAAATGTGCTATTATGTCCTGTGAAGTTTATATAATGGTCAGTGTTTGAACTGGCTATTTAACATTTATTTTAACTTAATATGAAACTTTTTCATTTTTCTATATGTAGTGGCTGTTGAACAGCAATTTTTAGTTGTGCTAATAGCATATGAGCTGGACAAAAAAAAATTAGGATTTGAGTAGGACAAAGTACAACAACGCAGGACTGCAGTTGCTGGAAGTGAAACATCAAACATGTCAATCTGAGTGAGCAATGTAAGCAAAAAATAAGGATCATAGTCAACAACAACAAAAAAAGAATAAATAGGACAATATTGACAATTTTTGTTCGTTTTATTTCCAACATTTTAAGATTCGATGAGGGCAACCCCCACATGAATAGACACAGCATTTATAATAAGTGTTAGTTCAAGTTTTTGTTGGCATAAAAATAGTTTCTTTTTATCGAGTTGCATAAAAGTGGTCTTCAAATTTAAACTGTGTATGCCCTGTTCTATTTTCTTTAACTTACAGGCTACAGAATATAGCAGACAATCTAACCCTACTACTTACATAGATACTCCAACCTACAACTTTTCCTCATGAGTCCTTTGAGTGGTTGATTGAAACTTGTTTGCCTGTACAATAGAAAGAAAGTACAATGCTTGGTGCAATACCATCTATGTCACTAGAGGTCTCTGTTGCCTTACTGCAGTAGATTGTACCTCAGGACTGAACATGTGTTATCTTCAAAAGATAACCTCGTCCTGTCGTACATGTAGCTCCTTCTGCTTTCGGGATTTCTACTAATATAGTACTATGGTATGGGTCAATATGGTACACAACTTTAACAGTTACCACCCTGAATGTCAATAGCATAATAAAAATAATGTTAATTGCAGAATAAATACAAGTAAAAAGAATAACATTAACGTAAAAAATATATAATAGTTTGTGAGGTATATATGGCTATATGTACACTTAATGTTACATTCAGAAACTTGACTGCTAGAATACCACACAATACACTAACACTAGTATATCCTAATTCAAAGCAATAGCATGCAAACTACACTGAATAAAATGGCCTGGTATTGCTGTAGGCATTTGGAAAATGACATGCAAATTCACTGTGCCACAAACACTTGTCCGCTCAAAGCAGCGTCCCTCTTACGAATAAGACTGATCACCATAGCTACAGCTCTGTCAACAACATCACTGGATGCTTGACTATCTACGTACACACTGTAGATGACTACAGAATGTTTCATAGTTTCTTTAGCTATGTCCTGAGTAAACTTGAAGATGACAGGCATCGCTTCCAGCACAGGACTTTCTCCATACAGAACTAGAACCACCACTCGCCTATCCCCTATAGTTGTGCCATCCCAAACTTGGTTAACAGTGTCTCTGGTCTCATTCAAGTCACATGGAAAGCTCTTGGTGAGAATGAGTGTGGTCATGGTCGGACAGGTGGTTGCTAGTTTTTCCTGATCATTGAAGAGAACCACTTCTGAACTTAGTTGCTCCTGTAAACCCTTGTGTAGCCTCTGTAGTACTGGTAACTGTTGGTCAGACAACATCGCTATCTTCCTGCAATGTTCTTCCCTGAGAACTCCTTCGATTGCGTACAAGTCTTTTCTTAGAGTCACCTTCCAGAGGGAAGACGGTCCGAGAAGAAGCTTTGCCGAGACTCCGACATACTTCTGTACAAGATGGAGGCACTCGGTTCCGAAGTCCAAATCGTGGTTGCTGCACTTCTGATAGGCTTCCATGATGGCTGGATAACGAAAGGCTTGCGGCATCTCACTGGCTTGATACTGTGATCTGTCCAGGGTGTGGTCTAACATACTGTCGGTGTTAGTGGGTGATACCACTGTGGAAATGAGGGGGCGCACTGCTCCTGCTGCACCATGTTCCTTAGCAGCTAGAACAACTCTTTTAAGAAAGTCTTCTTCAATCAAGGGTCTGACGGCGTCATGTAAGACTACAACATCTGTACTACTACCTACAGCCTTTAGACCGTTCCAGATGGACCTATGTCTGGTAGGAGCTCCAGATACTACTGTAACCTTAGACCTGGTTGTTGGTAGGAACTGCTGTAAGATTTCTGACGTTTC